>NC_050081.1:30594187-30926699 GCF_009764565.3 Dermochelys coriacea
GGGTAAAATGGATTTATTTGGGGTTTGGACCCCATTGGGAGTTGGGCATCTGAATGTTAAAGACAGGAACACTTCTGTAAGCTGCTTTCAGTTAAGCCTACAGCTGTTAGGGAACGTGGTTCAGACCTGGGTCTGGGTTTGCAGCAGGCTAGCGGGTCTGGCTCAAACCAGGTAGGGGACTGAAGTCCTAAGCTGACTGGGCAGGAAAGCAGGAGCAGAAGTCTTGGCACATCAGGTGGCAGCCCCCAGGGGGTTTCTGTGATCCAACCCGTCACAGGGGAGACACGTTTTTAATATTCCTCCACCTTCCCAACACACCTAGTGAAGCATCAGCTTGGGGAGGTGCCTCTCACAGCCATAATAGCAGCCCTGCAACTCTGAGTTTTTTTTTAAATCCTCATGCACACCTAGAGGTATTGTCTCCACTACAAAATTAGCTCAACTTAATTTAGGTTGAGTTACAGCTTCCACAATAATTCAATGGGATCTGGGTGTCCACACCCTCCTTCTGCTGGTGGTGCATATCCTCACCAGGAACGCTTACACTGGCTGAAGTGGAGCATTGTGGGACACTGACAGCCACAAAGGGCTCACAGCTGGAGCCCCCTGGCCACTCCCTGCACAGGCTCGATTTCACAGCAGGGAGCCTACCAGCAGTGAATTTTCCAGCTGCCTTCTGCTCAGAGCAGCAGTGGGGGACTCACAGCTGGAACTATGAAATTGACAAGAATGTCTATTTCACTGCTGTGAAATTGAGCTCTGCACCAGGCTCAGAAGGTGGGGAGCCTTCAGTGCCTAGCTGACAGCTGGCGGGGGGCAGCTGTGAGCCCACCACAGGCTCAATTTCACAGCAGGGAGCCTACCAGCGTGAAATTGACATTCTTGTAAATTTCAGGGCTCCAGCTGTTGCTCTGAGCCAGAGACAGCCCTGAGACTGACAAGGATGGCAGCCAACAGGAGGGGGGGTAAGTAAGGCAGTGTCTATAGGGACACCGCATCACCCTAATTATAAAAAGGGGAATCCCTCTAACTGCAGCCCTGGCTCTTCTCTGATGCCAGTGCATGCTCTGGCCACTTACTGCAACTAATCCCTGTATCAATACAGCTCCACCTAACCCAATGAGCATATTGGCAGAAGAAGAAGAATGGTTTAGCCCTGTGTTGGGCACAGCATGGCACAGAAACCAGGAGATTTTGTTCAGGATAGGTCAGGTTGGTTTGGTCCCAGGAGATCCAGGGGAACACTACCCCTGGACAAAAAGAGCCACCTTGTGTTAGCGGGGAAAGCAGATAATGTGGCCTCTTTCTGATTAAAGGTGTTATTGCAAAATAGTGGATGTTTGGTTCTTGTAGGGACCTGGGTTTTCCTAGTTCTCCTTGATGTGAATTTGTGCGGTGCCCTGCTACAAGCTGAAATCACAAAACAGCTCAACTGACTAAGAGCTGAAATCTCTGAGTGTTGTGTTAAGTAGTTGGGGAGCCTGAAAATATACTTGTTGCACCTTAGAGACTAACAAATTTATTTGAGCACAAGCTTTCGTGAGCTATAGCTCACTTCATCGGATGCATCCGATGAAGTGAGCTGTAGCTCACGAAAGCTTATGCTCAAATAAATTTGTTAGTCTTTAAGGTGCCACAAGTACTCCTTTTCTTTTTGCGAATACAGACTAACACGGCTGCTACTCTGAAACCTGAAAATATACTGCGGACAGCTGGCAGAGCAGAGCAGCTGGTGGAGCGGAGCAGTTTGTGGGACGGCTGGCAGAGCAGAGTGGCTGGTGGAGCAGAGCAGTTTGTCAGATGCCTGGAGCAGCTCATGGGGGCGGCTGGCAGAGCGGAGCCCCATGGAAAGGTGGGGCAATCAGCTTTGGACCATGTAAGGTGCCCCTTAACCCCTTCCCCACCCATCTCCACCCAGGTTGGGAGGTAAAACTCTGCAGATAAACTTTCGAACTCTGGGGCTGCCCTGACCAGGGACAGAGACTTTTGGGTCATTGGACCTTTGGGTGATTTTGGGTTACTGGACTCAAGAACTAAAGGAAAACGACATGCCCCAATTTGCTTGGGGTGGGTTTTTTGCTCAGGGGTTGTGTTATGAATCCTGTTGGTGGTGTTTCCCCAATATAATGCCAAATTGTTTCTCTCTGTTATTAAAAGGCATTCTGCTACACTCAGACTATGTGCTTGCGAGAGGGGAAGTATTGCCTCTTGGAGGCGCCCAGCGGGGGTGGTATATATTTGTCCCAGGTCACTGGATGGGGGCTCGAGCCGGTTTTGCATTGTGTTATTGGAATGGAACTCCTAGATACTGAACCCGGCCCTTGTTGCTGCCAGCTCTGATGGGCAGAAGGGTTACATAACTAACATAGGTTTCAGAGTAGCAGCCGTGTTAGTCTGTATTCGCAAAAAGAAAAGGAGTACTTGTGGCACCTTAGAGACTAACAAATTTATTAGAGCATAAGCTTTCGTGAGCTACAGCTCACTCACTGCCAGCCAGACCAGAGTGCACAGAGAGGTTGGACTGTTGGGGCGGGTATTACATTGGCATGGAGCCAATGCCAATGCTGGAGTCTGTGCTTGTCTAGACAACATGGGTGGGAGAGAAGAGCCAGTTGACTGTATGCTGTGCCAAATCTGTGTAACCCCTGCTAGAGATCCTGACCTGGCTCTGCTCCTGGCTTAGGTAATGGAGTCACGCTGTTGTTAAGTGTGGTGCTTGTTCCAGGGACTAACTCTGGAGGGAATATTGGTGGATCGGACCTGGGAACCCCTCTTCCAACCCTTGGGATCTCCAACCTGACAGATGTCTAGTTACAGCTAACATAACTGGGGGAAAAATGGGCAAATGCTAGTTTATAGCTCCCCTAAAATTGGGGTGGGAGGAATTGGTGAACCAGGGCTATGATGCTCAGAGGTGCGTTAAGAGCATTGTGTAGAAGAAGTAGGGATTAAAGTTCCTTACTCTGTAACTGAGTGCACCTTTCCCCTCCGCTACTGGGCACAGTGTGGAGGAGTCTGTCTCCCTCAAACCAGGTTTATGCAATGTAACTGTAGCTTTGTCAGTCCCAATTATCACCTGTGGGTGAACCCTTGTCACAAAGCGATCACTGTATATCTGACCCAGCAGTAGTCAATAGGCAGACTGCAGGCCAAATCCAGACTACCAGATGCTTTAAAATGGATCCTGAAATCTTTTTATTTACTTATTATTGTTGTTGTTGTTTTATTATTTTCTCTGGAGTCTGGACCTTGACAATCCCTTGCTTGACCAAGAAATTTGGACCTTGACAAAAAATAATTGACTCCCCCATGTGTCCTATCAGTCCTCCTCCTCAAAGGAAACCTGAACAAAACTTCCAAAAGACAAGCCTGGGAGCTTAAATTCATTACTCTGCTAGACACTAAAAATCATGGACTGACCAGACACACTGGATTTATGGCTTATTACAACAGTCTGTAACCCACTAACTCCCCTTTTGTCCTATGAGGTGTTATAAGGTCACTCTACCTTGAATGGTCCCTTACAATATGGGTTAACTACATAAGCTAAACAATCTGTTCCAATTTGCATTTAGCTGTGAGATCCTCTCCCAGCCCTGAAGAAGAGTTCTGTGGGGCTCAAAAGCATGTCTCTCTCTCTCTGCATTTTCCCCTGAGAATTGAAATTAGAGGGGGTATTTGAATTTCCAGGGGGGTGAGGGCCGAGGGGTGAGACCGTGAGGGTGAAGATGAGCTGTACGTTTTCATGGGCAAGGCGATTCAGCGCTAACTTCCAGCCCCACATTTTAAACATTATAAAACACCAGTAAACATCAGCGTTTGAATTTCTGATGATTTACTGGTGTTTAGAAATCTTCATTTGAAATTATTAGGTGGGCCAACATCCCCAGAATGAATGTGCTGACAGCTGTGTGCGGAAGTTTGTCAGTGTTCATACTTTTCAAACGTATTATGCTTTTTTCAGACACAAATAGTTTATCATATGTATACCTTTAAAGTGTGTATTAATGTTTCAATTTCAATTCAAATTTCCAACCAACAACTACATGGAATTTTTTTCCAACTAGAAAAGTTTTAAAACATCTAGATCTAGTTGGAAAACAACTAAATTGGCAACACTGCGCTAGTTGTTGACCATGGTGCGGGCAGGGGGGAAGGAAATTCCTGCTCTCGCCCCATCTCCCCTCCCAAAGCCAGGGATAGAAACCACGAGTCCTGACTCCCAGTGTACAGTGCAGGTATCCGTATTGTGTCTTGAACCCTAGCTTTGGGCGGAGAGGGAGGATGGTTTGGTGTTGAGGTTACAGGTAAGGGGAATATTAATCAGCACTCCTGATTCTATCGCAGCTTGGGAAGGGGAGTCTAATGGGTTAGAGTAGGGGGGATTGGGAGACAGGACTCCTGGGTTCTAATCCTGGTTTTGGGAATGGAGTGTGGGGTAATGGATTGGAGATGGGGGGAGGCTGGAAACCCAGATTCCTGGGTTCTAGCTCTTGGGTGGGAGTGGAGTCTAGTAGGGTAGAGCAAGGGAGCTGGGATTTAGAAACTATTCTATTTCCAGCCCTTAAAGCAGCTTGAAAGGCTGTGTAAGGGGAGGGGGAATTGGTTTAGGAGGGGAAGAGAGAGATTCCAGTTTCAGTCTTTCTGAGACGTCGTTAAACCGTTTGGACCTAGGGTGCCTGTCTAAGAGCTGGTGGAAATCAAACACTCACCTTCCTAGTTCTCCAGTTGCAGGTTGCGCCTCTCTCTGTGTGTTTCAAAGCTCAGCCTGAAGGGGAATGGGAGACCTCAGGAGTCTTCTGATGCTGGAATAACAGCCAGGGAGCAGTCACTGGGGGATTATTTATCCTGAGAGCACCAACCCAGCTGGGCTCCACGATAAGGAGGAGGAGATAAGGTCCAGACTGCAGGGGAGCCCAGAGCAGGGGTCAGTGACCGGGAAAACAGAGAGAAACAACCAGTGGCTTGCAGAAAGAGAAGATCTGTGGTAACTAGTGGGCAAGTAGCTCTGAAGTGGGGTATGGCAGCTGGTTAACAGCCACTGAGGCTCAGGGATCCCTAATGCAGCCACCTCTGTGGTGGGGCACAGCAGCTTCTAAAATCCCACAGCAATACAGAGTTGCTATTAGAGGGCTCTGTGTATTGCTAAGGGACGGGAGGCTGCTTGCTTTCTCTCTCTGCTCAGTGGCTGAGCTTCCTGGGTCCGATGCTGCTCACTCAGTGAATAAACGGATCATCTAAACATGAAATCTAGGCAAAAACAGTTTATTGCTAGCATTTTAAATTATGGTCCACACATTAGCTGTGTCTTGAGGGTTGGTTCCTTCTCTTCTGCATCAAGCCTTTGGCTGGAATACAAGCTTAGACCTAATTGGCAAAACTCCCTATTGCCTGGGCTGATAGTTAAATGAACTGCTGCCATGCCAGATTGCTAGAGTCCACATGGGAATGGTCTGATATATTGATCTGATTCAGCTAATAATTAATGGTTGATTCACATTATTATGAATCATTCTGTTATTAACTGGACTTCTTTATTAGTCTCTTATTAATATGCTTATTTCCTTTTCAACGCATCTTTATTTTGTTCACTTAATACATTATATAAAGTTGAAAAACTGTGTTGACAAATTTTACTTCCCCAATTATCTGAAGCACTAAGAGGACTGGGGTTAGTTCTATACCACCTTGAAGTGGTCTGTTACATTCTAGTCTATAGTTCTCAGAAGGGAAATACATCTGTGGGAAATTGAGCATCTTGGAGGCTTTTACAAACCTGCTGGGACTGCTTTAATCCAGGACTGATTGACATGGGTCCCCCTGGGTGTATATCTGTGGAAATTGCCCCATCTCTGTCTCTCTTTTCCAGGGAATAATCAGTGGCTTTATTCCAGGGTGGACTGATTGAAACAGGCCACCTTGTTTACATTGGCCTAATTAAAACTACAGAAGTGATTTCCACTCCTTCTTGTCAACTGTTGAGAATTGCCTACTTCCAACTCAAATTGAATTGGCCTGTTAGCACTGACCCCTCACTTGGTAAGGCAACTCCCATCTTTTCATATGCTGTGTATTTATACCTCCCTACTTATGTTCCTCTCCATGCATCTGATGAAGTGGGTTTTAGGCCACGGAAGATGGCCCAAATAAATTTATTAGTCTCTAAAGTGCCACAAGGACTCCTCGTTGTTTTTGCTGATTAAAATAAAAGTAATTGAAATCACTGAAACCTTGATTTTACTGATCAGTTTTAATCTCACTTTGCATTTTAACTTTTTAGTTACTGTCCTAAAAGGAAGGTTGATTCTCATTGGTTGGTACCCATTAAAACCTGTTGATACATAATTAAATGTAGTCTGTATATTAAATTTAGTACTTGTTTTTGCTAACTGGTTGGTTATACTATATCTATAAACATTTATTTGAGCAATTAGTTAACATACATTTAGATTCTTTGTACTTTTTTCTTGTGTTAGAAAATGCAGAATGAAGCATTTCTTATTTACTAGATGATTAATATTTTACTCGTGATTTGTGTCCAGCTGTATTTGGCTGGAAACTGGAATTCAGTTACAACTGCACAAAACCAGCACTTTTTTATGAGTAAAATAAAACTACCTTCAACGTGATGGGTACATGAGGAGTGGAAAAAAGTTTTAATGCAAGAACTGTTTTGATAAACAACAGACTTATTAAACAAAGGAAGTGTGATCTGTAGGTAGTGAACTGAACTGATTGTTTCTGGTCACTCTGCCCTTCAAAATTTCAGAACTAGTAAATCTCACCCTGTGACACCTCATTTGTATTCATAGATTGGAAGAAGGGATAAAAAGTTTTCTTGCTTTTTCAACTCCTAATCATTTTCTTAACATTGAATGAACTAATGTCCCTAGCCTCTGTTTGCCAGAAACTGGGAATGGGCAACAGGAGATGGATCACGTGATGATTACCAGTTGCGTTCATTACTTGTGGGACACCGGTCATTGGCCACTGTTGGAAGACAGGATACTGGGCTAGATGGACCTTTGGTCTGACCCAGTATGGCTACTCTTATGTTCTTAATCATTGAATTGAATTAGCTGAATAAACTAAAAGGAAGAAAATGTTCTCTCTGCACCTGCCAAAGTGGTGTCAAAATCTGGTTTAGCACTTCAACAAATCAGCACGTCAGACAGCTGCAGCGGCACAGGAGCTAGCAAACAGAGCTGTAAACAGGGGAGTTTGAATGGGAGTTTGAAAGGGGAGTTTGTATTGTGGTGCTTGTTTGGGGTTTGCTTTTGCTGGGGGGGGGTCTTTTTGGTGTGGCTTGTGTTTCCCAGATTAACAAGATTTAGGTGGGAAGGCTATGACAGATACGGAGGCAGCTGTGGGAGTGACTCCTGTAGTGGAAGACACATTGAGGATGACTGGATGTGGAAGCTGTGGTATGTCCATGATCCCGGAGGGGGGACCTGGTAAGAGTTTTTTCTGCATGAAATGCCGTTTGATAGAGCTGATGGAGGAAAAGATCCGAGGTCTGGAGATGCAGGTGGAAAGTCTGGTTGAGTTTAGGAAGAGGTTTGAGCAGATGATGGAGCAAAGATATGAGGTATCTGAAGGGAAAAGCTCAAACTTACAGATGGAAGCAGGGCTGGGGAATTTTGAGGGGAGACTGGGTGAGGAAAGTGGTCAGTGGAAGCATGTGACTAAAAGAACCAGGCAGAGGAAAAGATGGGCTAGTGAAGGAGAAATAGAGCTTAGGAACAGGTTTGCAGAGTTGGAAAATGAAGAAGGGGCTCAGCAGGTACTTGTTGAAGGTGGAAGGGTAAGGAAGAAGAGAAGAGAGGCTAGTCCTATAGGAAAAGGGGAAGAGTCAAGGGAGACTACACCAAATATGAACCCCAGGGGGATACAGGATGGGTTGAAGAGGATTATAAGGGAAAATAGGAATGGAAAGAACTTGCAGCCAGAGGGAACAGGGGAGAGACTGGAGAATAGCACTGTCACCAGGAAAAGGCAGGTCTATGTGATCGGGGACTCTTTATTGAGAAGAATAGACAGGCCTGTAACTAGAGCTGATCCAGAGAATAGAAGGGTGTGCTGTCTTCCGGGTGCTAAGATACGGGATGTAGACCTGAGGTTGAAAAGGATCCTAAAGGGAGCGGGAAAGAATCCCCTAATTATCCTTCATGTGGGAACAAATGATACGGCTAGATTCTCACTGGAAAGTATTAAGGGAGACTATGCTAGGCTGGGGAAGTCGCTTAAGGAAATTGAGGCTCAGGTGATCTTTAGTGGGATCCTTCCTGTTCCTACAGAAGGGCAACAAAGGTGTGACAAGATTATGACTGTCAACAGATGGCTTAGGCAGTGGTGCTAAAAGGAGGGCTTTGGGATGTATGGCCACTGGAAGGCATTCACGGACAGAGGACAGTTCTCTCGGGATGGACTTCATCTGAGTAGGGAAGGAAATAGACTTCTAGGATCAAGGCTGGCACAACTGATAAAGAGAGCTTTAAATTAGGAATTTGGGAGAGATGGTTGGGAGATGTCCAGGTAATCTCCACGCCAGCATTGAGAGGGAAGAAGACGAAGTAAGAAAGGATACAGCCGTGGGTAGGAGAATGTATATAAGGAGCGAGGACGGTGTGGATACTAGTCTAATATGTTATACTGGCTGTAGAATGACTGTGCCTAATAGGGTACAAAATGTGAGCGAGGCCAAACAGCAAAAATTGAGATGTTTGTACTCCAATGCAAGGAGCCTAGGTAACAAAATGGAGGAACTAGAGCTACTGGTGCAGGAAGTGAAACCAGATATTATAGGGATAACAGAAACATGGTGGAATAGTAGTCATGACTGGACTACAGGTATTGAAGGGTATGTGTTCTTTAGGAAAGACAGAAACAAAGGTAAAGATGGTGGAGTAGCATTGTATATCAGTGATGAGGTAGAATGTAAAGAAATAAGAAGCGATGCAATGGATAAAACAGAATCCGTCTGGGCAAAAATTACATTGGGGAAGATAAGTAGTAAAGCCTACGATGGTGCTTGGGGTGTGCTATAGACCTCCGGGATCTAATTTGGATATGGATAGAGCCCTTTTTAATGTTTTTAATCAAGTAAATACTAATGGAAACTGCGTGATCATGGGAGACTTTAACTTCCCAGATATAGACTGGAGGACCAGTGCTAGTAATAATAATAGGGATCAGATTTTCCTAGATGCGATAGCTGATGGATTCCTTCACCAAGTAGTTGCTGAACCGACTAGAGGGGATGCCATTTTAGATTTAATTTTGGTGAGTAGAGAGGACCTCACAGAAGAAATGGTTGTAAGGGATAATCTTGGCTCAAGTGATCATGAGTTAATTCAGTTCAAACTGAACGGAAGGATTAACAAAAATAAAACTGCAACTAGAGTTTTTGATTTCAAAAGGGCTGACTTTCAAAAATTAAGGAAATTAGTTAGGGAAGTGGATTGGACTGAAGAACTTATGGATCTAAAGGTAGAGGAGGCCTGGGATTACTTTAAATCAAAGCTGCAGAAGCTATCGAAAGCCTGTATCCCAAGAAAGGGGAAAAAATTCATAGGAAGGAGTTGTAGACCAAGCTGGATGAGCAAGCATTTTAGAGAGGTGATTAAGAAGAAGCAGAAAGCATACAGGGAGTGGAAGATGGGAGGGATCAACAAGGAAAGCTACCTTATTGAGGTCAGAACATGTAAAGATAAAGTGAGACAAGCTAAAAGTCGAGTAGAGTTGGACCTTGCAAAGGGAATTAAAACCAGTAGTAAAAGGTTCTATAGCCATAGAAATAAGAAGAAAACTAAGAAAGAAGAAGTGGGACTGCTAAACACTGAGGATGGAGTGGAGGTTAAAGATAATCTAGGCATGGCCCAATATCTAAACAAATACTTTGCCTCAGTCTTTAATAAGGCTAAAGAGGATCTTAGGGATAATGGTAGCATGACAAATGGGAATGAGGATATGGAGGTAGATATTACCATATCTGAGGTAGAAGCAAAACTCAAACAGCTTAATGGGACTAAATTGGGGGGCCCAGATAATCTTCATCCAAGAATATTAAAGGAATTGGTACCTGAAATTGCAAGCCCATTAGCAAGAATTTTTAATGAATCTGTAAACTCAGAAGTTGTACCGAATGATTGGAGAATTGCTAATATAGTTCCTATTTTTAAGAAAGGAAAAAAAACTGATCCGGGTAACTACAGGCCAGTTAGTTTGACATCTGTAGTATGCAAGGTCCTGGAAAAAATTTTGAAGGAGAAATTAGTTAAGGACATTGAAGTCAATGGTAAATGGGACAAAATACAACATGGTTTTACAAAAGGTAGATCGTGCCAAACCAATCTAATCTCCTTTTTTGAAAAAGTAACAGATCTTTTAGATAAAGGAAATGCAGTGGATCTAATTTACCTGGATTTCAGTAAGGCATTTGATACCGTGCCACATGGGGAATTATTAGTTAAATTGGAGAAGATGGGGATCAATATGAACATCGAAAGGTGGATAAGGAATTGGTTAAAGGGGAGACTGCAACGGGTCCTACTGAAAGGCGAACTGTCAGGTTGGAGGGAGGTTACCAGTGGAGTTCCTCAGGGATCGGTTTTGGGACCAATCTTATTTAATCTTTTTATTACTGACCTTGGCACAAAAAGTGAGAGTGTGCTAATAAAGTTTGCAGATGATACAAAGCTGGGAGTTATTACCAATTCAGAGAAGGATCGGGATATTATACAGGAGGATCTGGATGACCTTGTAAACTGGAGTAATAGTAATAGGATGAAATTTAATAGTGAGAAATGTAAGGTTATGCATTTAGGGATTAATAACAAGAATTTTAGTTATAAGTTGGAGACGCATCAATTAGAAGTAACAGAAGAGGAGAAGGACCTTGGAGTATTGGTTGATCATAGGATGACTATGAGCTGCCAATGTGGTATGGCTGTGAAAAAAGCTAATGTGGTTTTGGGATTCATCAGGAGAGGCATTTCCAGTAGGGATAAGGAGGTTTTAGTACCATTATACAAGGCACTGGTGAGACCTCACCTAGAATACTGTGTGAAGTTCTGGTCTCCAATGTTTAAAAAAGATGAATTCAAACTGGAGCAGGTACAGAGAAGGGCTACTAGGATGATCCGAGGAATGGAAAACTTGTCTTATGAAAGGAGACTTAAGGAGCTTGGCTTGTATAGCCTAACTAAAAGAAGGTTGAGGGGAGATAGGATTGCTCTCTATAAATATATCAGAGGGATAAATACAGGAGAGGGAGAGGAATTATTTCAGCTCAGCACCAATGTGGACACAAGAACAAATGGGTATAAACTGGCCACCAGGAAGTTTAGACTTGAAATTAGACGAAGGTTTCTAACCATCAGAGGAGTGAAGTTTTGGAATAGCCTTCCAAGGGAAGCAGTGGGGGCAAAAGATCTATCTGGTTTTGAGATTCTACTCGATAAGTTTATGGAGGAGATGGTATGATGGGATAATGTGATTTTGGTAAGTAATTGATCTTTAAATATTCAGGGTAAATAGGCCTAATCCCCTGAGATGGGATATTAGATGGATGGGATCTGAGTTACCCAGGAAAGAATTTTCTGTAGTATCTGGCTGGTGAATCTTGCCCATATGCTCAGGGTTTAGCTGATCACCATATTTGGGGTCGGGAAGGAATTTTCCTCCAGGGCAGATTGGAGAGGTCCTGGAGGTTTTTCGCCTTCCTCTGTAACATGGGGCATGGTTGACTTGAGGGAGACTTCTCTGCTCCTTGAAGTCTTTAAACCACGATTTGAGGACTTCAATAGCTCAGACATAGGTGAGGTTTTTCATAGGAGTGGGTGGGTGAGATTCTGTGGCCTGCGCTGTGCAGGAGGTCGGACTAGATGATCAGAATGGTCCCTTCTGATCTTAGTATCTATGAATCTATGAATCTATGAAATGCTGGTTAAGGTGTATAATCAATTATTGAGCGGGTCAGGGGTGGAGTTGGGGTGGGGCCGGGGGCAGAGGTGGGTTGAGCACACACTGGCGCCAGCAGAAGTTGGAGCCTATGTGGGGAGCAACAGCTGGGATATGGCAAACCAAGAGCTGGGCAGTTGTCATGTGGGGATATTGCCCCTCTTGTTGGCATAGGGCAGCCGCCATATTCACACCACTAATGACCCCCCAAGAGTCCATCTGTCAGGAGCTTTAGGGATCCTTTGGGGGTGAAAGTGGTGATGGGAATGGGAGGGGTTAATACAGCAGGATTGCTATTAAGGACAACAATATTTAGACACCCTGGACACTGATTAAGAGGATCAGGAATGCAGTCACGCACACAGCAGCCCCCTTGGAGGGATGACTCTCGCATCCTGCCTCCATCTGGGGCATAATACAGCCAGTCAGGCTCTGGCCAACTGCTCCATTAGCAGCTGGGATACACCGTCCCCCCAAATCGGGGGAGGCTCCTGGCTTTGATGTTTGTTACATGCAGAACAATTCACTTTAAGCAGCAATCATGCCATGTTAATTAAAACTAGTGGAGAAATCATTTGATTTTCAGATGTGAGGGGGAAACTTGATTATTAAAGAGCTTCATTCCCCATTAATGGGAAAATGACACAAGGCAGTGATTTCCCTCCAATGATTAGGGCAATGGTCCCCAAAGATTGCACCCCCCCTTACCCCTATCCGGAGCTGGGGCTGGGATCAATGATGTGGCTGGGTGACGGGGGTAAGGTGGGGCCGAGGCTGGGGCTGCAGTTGGGGGTGGATCTGGGGCTGGGAACAAGGCCAGAACTGGAGCTGCAGCCAGGGGCCAAGGCTGGAGGCGGGGATGAGAGCAAAGCTCCTCCGAGGTTGGGGACGGGGTCAGGCATGGGGACAGGAGCTGGGGACAAGGCTGGGAGTGGGGAGGGGCTGGGTGGTGCTCCCTTCCTTCCCCTCCCATGGGGGCTGGCCCAGGTCCTGCTGCACCCCCCCGAAGGTTTCTTCACACACCCTTGGGGAGTGGTCCCCACAGTTTGGGGACCTCTGGATTAGGGGGTTTATATCATTCACTAATTAGAGAAAAAAATTGGTGAATGTTAGAGGGGTATATCTATTTTATATCAATAAGGAAAAATCCTAGATTTCAATAACCATGTTTGATTATAGATAAAAATCAAAACTGGTGAGATTTATAAGAATATTCAATAACTAAAGGGAATAGCTGCAAAATCTAAGATTTAATATTTTATTAATGTGTATGGAAAGGACCAAAACCTGGGGGGATTTAATATCAACATAATATACATGATAACAGTTTTCAAGTACATAAAAGGATGAGGGAGAAGACCCCTGCCTGGGATGATTTAGTTGGGGGTTAGTCCTGCTTTGAGCAGGGGGTTGGACTAGATGACCTCCTGAGGTCTCTTCCAACCCTAATCTTCTGATTCTATGAATTGTTTGCCTTAACCACTGCGGATAGGACAAGAAGCAATGGGTTAAATTGCAGCAAGGGAGGTTTAGTTTGGGCATTAGGAAAAACTTCCTAACTGTCAGGAAGAAAGAAATTGCCTGAAAGAAATTACCTAGGAAGGTTGTGGAATCTACATCACTGGAGATTTTTAAGAACAGGTTAGACAAACACCTGTCAGGGATGGGCTAGATCAGGGGTCGGCAATCTTTCAGAAGTGGTGTGCGGAGTCTTCATTTATGCACTCTAATTTAAGGTTTCGTGTGCCAGTAATACATTTTAACATTTTTAAAAGGTCTCTTTCTGTAAGTCTGTGATATATAACTAAACTATTGTTTTATGTAAAGTAAATAAGGTTTTTAAAATGTTTAAGAAGCTTAATTTAAAATTAAATTAAAATGCAGAGCCCCCCCCCCAGATGACCTCTCGAGGTCCCTTCCAGTCCTATGATTCTATTATTAGGTATTTAGAGAGCTAAATAAGGAATTTTGCCAATATATTAATAATCCAGAAGTAGAAAGAGACCAGCATCTGAGGGGATTCTGTGTAAAATTCCAGTAAGTGAGAAAAGGGAAAAATCTGTCCGGTATTACAGCAGTGCTTGATTACTGGTGAGAAAAAGGCTAAGACTGGAGAGAGTTAGATCTCCATGTTAAGTAATTCTGCAGAAGAGCAGCACTTTGGGGAGGATTTACAGCGATGTTCCCTACAGGAACTAGAACATGGAACAAAAAATGAACACGATTAAGGTTGCTCAAACATTCACAGCTGGGCTAGAATCGAGGGTGGGGACCGTGTGAATTCTGCCCCTTTGTGTATGTGCGTTAGGATGTGGTATGCCCTGTTATAGCTGTGGGGTAGCAGGATATTAGAGAGACAACTGGGGGAGGTAATAGATTTTGCTGGACCAGCTTCTGTTGGTGAGGGAGACAAGCTCTTCCTGTCCTCTCCCGCTCCCTCTCCATCCTGTTTTGCAGCCCTTCCCACCGAGGGCGAAGGGAGAGGAGACTGTTGTGGCTCTGTCTTTCTTCAGGATATCAGGGGTTGAGCTAATTTAATTTAGCTAGAGTGACCATACCTCCCGTTTTGGCCGGGACAGTCCCTTATTTAAGCCCTGTCCCGGCTGCCCCAACTTTTTTGGCGAAAGTGGGCTTTGGTCCCATGTGTCTTGGCGTCTTGATGAGTTGGAAAGAGCAAGCAGGACAAATGGCCATTGTAGTCAAAAAAGGGGGGGTGCAGAGGAACATGGGGGGGAGTGGCCGTGCCAGCCCCATGTGGGGGGAGGTGGGGGGGGAGGCAGGACTTGCATGAGTAGCGCTACCAGCGTCCGCCTTGCATGGGGGAACAGGCAGGGCTTGGGCAAGCAGCTTGAGCGAGCCCCACTTGAGGGAGGGGGGAGCTCAGGGGAGCAGCTTGGGCCAGCCCCATGTGGGGGGAGGGGCTCAGGCATGCAGCTTGGGCCAGTCCCACAGTGGGGAGCGGGAGGGGTTAGGCCAGCCCCACTCATTGTCCCATTTTCCCTTTGGGAAGTATGGTCACCTTAATTGTATAGTTGGATGTCCTTGTGCAATTTAAAATCATTCATTAATCCCAGAAAACCACAATTGATGCAAGTAGCAAAGCAGCCATATCTCAGTCTGTTGTAAAACCTATTTCCTGAGATATTCTGAATGTTTATTTTACACATGTTATTTCAAATATTTGTTCTTCTTGTTTCCTCTAGCACAAGTTTCTTCTTTGCTATAGTGTGATTTCCAGGCTGTCAGATTTTTGAGGTTGCTATAAAACACCTTCCTTTTCCTTTGATCCACCAAGGAGGATGGCCTTTCTCAAATGTTA
Source organism: Dermochelys coriacea (assembly GCF_009764565.3). Lineage (NCBI taxonomy): Eukaryota > Metazoa > Chordata > Testudines > Dermochelyidae > Dermochelys > Dermochelys coriacea. The sequence goes on from NC_050081.1 coordinate 30,609,468, forward strand.
TTTTTGCTTCTCTCTCAAGCACCTTAAGGACTGTCTACACTGGAAAGTTTGACCAATTATACTGGTGTAGTTATTCGCAAAAAGAAAAGCAGTAGTTATTCTGATTTAACACGCCCCTGCCACATGTGGACATTATTCTACCAAAATCAGAGTGCCTTTTTCCCATTTTGATTCAGCCTCTTCCAAAATGATATAAACTAAACCAAGGGCACTCTTTTATACTGGAATAAGTGTCCACATGAGGAATTATTAGTGTAACTATGGGTATGGCTACACTTGCAGATGTAGAATGCTTTGAGTTAAACCAGCCTTTGGAGACCGCAGTAGGGAAAGCACTGCAGTCTGTCCACACTGACCGCTTCAAGCCCACTGGCATGGCCACATTTGTGGCACTTGCAGCAGCATTGGGAGCAGTGCATTATGGGCAGCTATCCCAGCATGCAAGTGACTGCAACGTGCTTTTCAAATGGGCAGGGGTGGGGTGGAGTGTGACAGGGAATGTGTTGTGTGTATGTGGGGGGAGAGTGGGTTTTTGGGTGGCTGAGAGCATGTCAGTATGCTGTTTTATAAGTTCAGACAGCAGGAGATCCCCCCCTCGGCCTCTCTCTCACACGCAGCATTCCACACTAATGGTTGCTTTGTCTCAGAGCAGATAAGCAGCTGGCTGCCAGAAACGGAGCTTTCAAAGGGCATTTCTGCATTCCTGCATGATTCAAACACAATGACAAGAGTGGCCCCTTTCACCTCATTCACATTAGTGCCCGGGCTTTGTAGCCAAGGCACAGCAAACGTTATTCCACTCACCGAGGTGGAGTACCAGGAGCACCTTAGCTGCTGAGACAGAGCGCTCTACGTGCCTTGCCAGTGTGGATGGGTAGTGAGCTAGGGCACCCAGGGCTGCTTTAATGCACACTAACTTGCAAGTGTAGCCAAGCCCTGAAGGTTTATACTCACACGTTAGTTTATACTGGTCTATCTTTCCTGTATAGATAAGCCCTTATAACTTTTAGTCTAGAGTCTTTTGTAATAAATATATCCATAATTAAATAGAGGTATGTAAATATTACATATTGCTCATAAAATACTTACTTTCCAGACATATGAAAAGTTCTAGCTAAGGTGTTTATAGCACCAAAAAGAAAAGGAGTACCGGTGGCACCTTAGAGACTAACAAATTTATTAGAGCATAAGCTTTCGTGAGCTACAGCTCACTTCTGAAGTGAGCTGTAGCTCACGAAAGCTTATGCTCTAATAAATTTGTTAGTCTCTAAGGTGCCACCGGTACTCCTTTTCTTTTTGCGAATACAGACTAACACGGCTGCTACTCTGAAACCTGTGATAGCACCAAAGTATCTGAGCACCTCTCAATAAGTATATATCCTCACATGACCTCTACCTGGCAGAGAAAAGCTATTATCCCCATTGTACAGAGGGAAAACAGAGGCACACAGAGACAAAGAGTATAAGAACATAAGAATGGCTTTACTGGGTCAGACCAAGGGTCCATCTAGCCTGATATCCTGTCTTCTGACAGTGGCCAGTGCCAGGTGCCCCAGAGGGAATGAACAGGTAATCATCAAGTGATCCAGCCCCTGTCGCCCATTCCCAGCTTCTGGCAAACAGAGGCTTGGGACACCATCCCTGCCCGTCCTGGCTAATAGCCATTGATGGACCTATCGTCCATAAGTGTATCTAGTTCTTTTTTGAACCCTGTTATAGTCTTGGCCTTCACAACATCCCCTAGCAAAGAGTTCCACAGGTTGACTGTGTGTTGCGTGAAGAAATACTTCCTTTTGTTTTAAACCTGCGGCCTCTTAATTTCATTGCGTGACCCCTAGTTCTTGTGTTAGGAGTAAATAACACTTCCTTATTTACTTTCTCCACTCCAGTCATGATTTTATAGACCTCTGTCATATCCCCCTTAGCTGTCTCTTTTCCAAGCTGAAAAGTCCCAGTCTTATTAATCTTTCCTCTTAATAATTTGTTGCCCTTTTCTGAACCTTTTCCAATTCCAATATATCTTTTTTGAGATGGGGGTGACCACATCTGCATGAAATATTCAAGGACCATGGATTCATAGAGGCAACATGATATTTTCTGTCTTATTATCTGTCCCTTTCCTAATGATTCCCAACATTCTGTTTGCTTTCTTGACTGCCACTGCACATTGAGTGGATGTTTTCAGAGAACTATTCACAATGACTCCAAAATCTTTCTTGGTTATAATTTAGCTAATTTAGACAACATCATTTTATATGTATAGTTGGGATTATTTATATGTGCAGTTGGGATTATGTCTACACTGCACTGGGGATAAAAGACCTGCTAGATCATCCCTTACCTAATGTTACATAGCATTACAGATTAACGTTTTTACCTTCTTTGTACATATCTGACCATATACATACCAAAGCGTGGGTGTCTCCAATGAATAATTGTTTTACTCACAGCGGCTTCATATCACACAATTTAAAATGTGTAATGATTCTGGGTTAAATCGCATGGCTTCCAGCAATGGGGAAGGTTCTCCAGGCTCACCCATCCCCACATGCTGCTATTTCTAGAGGAAAAGGGAGGTCAAAGCAGTGCAGGGGGGCAGGGAGAAGGAGGGGCATCAGAGTTATGTAGTGAGGGATGGAGGGGTACTTCAGCTGAGCTACCCATAATGCCCCCCAAGTCTTTCTTCCTTCCAAAAAAGACAACAAAAAACACCTTAGCCCCAGTGACTCCATGCCAGTCCCTGCACTGTTCACACATCCTCTGCCCAGCTCTTCAACCTACAGGGCCCCTGCCAAAGTCTGCCCTGTATGGGGTGGGTGAGGACTGGGCTGGACCATAAGAGAGACAGGAAGACTCTGAGCTGGGGAGATGATGCAGGGACTAACCATACAGACAGGGTTAAGGATTGCCCAGGAGTCAGAGCGGCGAGCTGGGCTGTGGAACATAGAACCATAGAATATCAGGGTTGGAAGGGACCTCAGGAGGTCATCTAGCCCAACCCCCTGCTCAAAGCAGGACCAAGACCCAATTTTTGGCCCAGAACCCTAAATGGCCCCCTCAAGGATTGAACTCACAACCGTGGGTTTAGAAGGTCAATGCTCAAACCACTGACCTATCCCTCCTTCCCCCCATGGGGTTGCTGAAATTATTTTTAAAAAGCCAAGTGAAAGAACTGGTCAAAAGCTTTGTTAACGCAGAGTTAAGATTGCCCAGCACTGCCTCCTGCCCTTCCAGAATGGGGAGAGTGGCTAATATGATTGCCACCTTTCTAAGGGCTTGTATCAGGATCCCAGAGGCTTGTAACAGGATCCCAGAGGCCACGCCTCGTGCTCCACCTCTTCCTGAGGCCAGGCCCCTGATCTGCCTCCCACAAGGCCCCACCCCCTTATCCCCCTCTTCCTCCCAAGGCCCTGACCCTTCTCTGCCTCTTCCCTACCACCCCATCAAAAAAACCAGACATCAGGGCTTGTCAAAGGGCACTCGGACTGGATGAAAAACTGGATGGATGGCAACCATAGTGGCTAAACTTAAACCTCTGAAAACCAGGAAGTACAGAGTCGAGGAACACATCACCCACACAACTCAACCGTATCTCTGTCTTTGAGCAATACCCATCACACAGTAACAAACATGCTCACAGATACAACAGAACACTTTGAGAACATAGCACATCAATACTGTAGAGCAAACTTTAACATGTTCTTTGTAGTAAAGCAAAACTTAGGTTTGGATCAGGCGTAGCAAGCAGAAACTACCTCCACCTGGCCTTCACTCAAACACTGAGTGTGCTCCATGCAGACTACCCCAGGTTTGCAAAATGTTGCTGTCACCATTCAGGGCAACTGTTTCTGTGTCTCCCTTCAGTGGTTCAGCAACAACATCCACTCTCAGCCTTCCAGCTCCCCGGGTATTGCCTCTCTGGGGTGGAGACCCGCATCCCTCTCCCTTCTGAGAGATATATTTCCAGGCTGCACAGTTCCCCGCCTTCCCTGTATTATTCGCAGCACAAATAGGTTGCCTAAAGACACCTGCTTGTTTTCTCTTCCGAGATGGTTAACACCTGTGATTGCTACAGTTATAAGGTACCACACACTACTTCCTAAGCAAGTCTGCTTTATTCATAAGGCAAAAAACATTACAGAGAAAACAGATTAAAAACAATTAAAAAAACCCGACATACAGGCATGCTAATAAGTCCACCAGAGTTAACCCCAACCCTAAAAGGATTCTGGCTGGGGCAGTTCTTCAACCCTGAATCCAAGGGAGATTTCCTTATTACAAGCTCGTCACAGCTTCATTTTAGAACAAGCACGCACTCTTATGGGACCTCAGAAGGCCACATCCTTCCAATCCTCCTCTAAGGACTGGCGTGCTCTGTGGAACAGGAGCCTGTCCATTTGCTGGATCAGGAAGAAGACCATGAGCCAGTTTAAAACCAGGCTACTTATCCAAAAATCCTTCCTTTGTCTGTTGGTTCCTGGAGAGAATCCAGTTTGAAGTTTATGTGCATGTCTCTGCGGGCGGCTTGTAAAGGTTGATAATGGAGGAAGTTAATTGGCTTTACCTCCCACTAGAGAAGAGACAATGCTATAATAACACATACACAATTGCATGTTTAATACAATGGACCCCACTGGTCTTAACCCTCATTCAATGTTTTAACTTAATTCAATAAAGTTCATTCAGGATATTGTAGGATATCCTCAGTCTCTTGCAGTTCCTCCCCTTCACCCTTCTCTGAAGATTCTTTCTGAGACGTTGCCTTTGCTTACCCCTCACTTAGTCCTGGAGACCAGTGACGACCTACAGCACTTCATGCAGGAATGAGGCATGGTTGGCCCATCAAGGTACACCTGCACCTCGCCTCATACCAGTCACAGCTCTACCAACCTGCCGCAACTACTCCCTCCGCTGTTCAATACACCTACACCAAACGCAGTTAATAGCGGTTGGAATGCATGCAGATAAATGCACAAACAATGGCGCAGTCTCACAGTCTTTCCACGTACCTACATATGCCACCACTGTTGCTGAGCCACACCCAATATCTATAGTACTCCAGGGAGCAGAGTTAAGTCAAATGTACCCACTTTCAAATTCCTCCTCAATACTCTCCTTTGCTGTTACACCTACAAAAAAATCCTTGGCTGCTTGTGTTCAGAGACCACTACCTATCATGCCTCCTTGTACTCCCCCATCTCTCTGTCTGCATTGGATGTCTATTGTATTATATAGTTAGAATGCAAGTTGCTTGGGGCAGGGAAAATCTTTTTGTGCTGTGTTTGTATAATGCGTAGGGCCATGGGATCCTGGTCCATGTGTAGAGTTCCTAAGTGCTATGGTCAATAATAATAATAACAATAAATTAGGGCTGTCAATTGCAGCTAACTCACACGATTAACTCAAACAAATTAATTGTCATTAAAAAAATTAATTCCAATTAATCACAGTTTTAATCACTGTTCAAAAATATTTTAAAAATTTCAATTTGGTATTCTATTATTGTTTGATGTTTTTCTACATTTTCAAATATATTGATTTCAATTACAATACCAAATACAAAGTGTACAGTGTTCCCTTTATATTATTTTTATTACAAATATTTGCACTGTAAAAAAGATAAAGAAATAGTATTTTTCAATTCACCTAATACAAGTATTGTAGTGCAATTTCTTTATCATTAAAGTGTAATTTACAAATGTAGATTTTTTTTGTTTGTTACAGAACTGTACTCAAAACAAAACAATGTAAAACGTTAGTGCCTACAAGTGCACTCAGTCCTACTTCTTGTTCAGCCAATTGCTAAGACAAACAAGTTTTATTTTTGAGCGCAGGTTATTTTTGTACATAATGCTACATTTGTAAGTTCAACTTTCATGATAAAGAGATTGCACTACAATACTTGTATGAGGTGAATTGAAAAATACTATTTCTTTTGTTTATCATTTTTACAGTGCAAATATTTGTAATAAAATATACAGTGTGCACTGTACACTTTGTATTCTGTGTTGTAATTGAAATAAATATATTTGAAAATGTAGAAAAAATCCACAAATATTTAAATAAATGGTATTTTATTGTTTAACAGTGCGATCAATCATGTGATAAATCATGATTAATTTTTTTAATAGCTTGACAGCCTTAATAATAATAAATTTAATAAAAAACTGCCATCACAAGGACTACAAGATGGGGAAAGGTGAGGAATTCTGAGAGGGAGACCCCTCTCTTCCAGATTTCACTACCCCTGTACTTGCAAAGAAGAGAAATGTGGTAGTGGTGGGTTTTTTTTAAATGGGGAAATGGGGATGAAAAATATAGATTCATAGATACCAAGGTCAGAAGGGACCATTCTGATCATCTAGTCTGACCTCCTGCACAGCGCAGGCCACAGAATCTCACTCACCCACTCCTATGAAAAACCTCACCCATGTCTGAGCCATTGAAGTCCCCAAATCATGGTTTAAAGACTTCAAGGAGCAGAGAAGCCTCCCTCAAGTCAACCATGCCCCATGTTACAGAGGAAGGCGAAAAACCTCCAGGACCTCTCCAATCTGCCCTGGAGGAAAATTCCTTCCCGACCCCAAATATGGCGATCAGCTAAACCCTGAGCATATGGGCAAGATTCACCAGCCAGATACTACAGAAAATTCTTTCCTGGGTAACTCAGATCCCATCCATCTAATATCCCATCTCAGGGGATTTGGCCTATTTACCCTGAATATTTAAAGATCAATTACTTACCAAAATCCCATTATCCCATCATACCATCTCCTCCATAAACTTATCGAGTAGAATCTTAAAACCAGATAGATCTTTTGCCCCCACTGCTTCCCTTGGAAGGCTATTCCAAAACTTCACTCCTCTGATGGTTAGAAACCTTCGTCTGATTTCAAGTCTAAACTTCCTGGTGGCCAGTTTATACCCATTTGTTCTTGTGTCCACATTGGTGCTGAGCTGAAATAATTCCTCTCCCTCTCCTGTATTTATCCCTCTGATATATTTATAGAGAGCAATCATATCTCCCCTCAACCTTCTTTTAGTTAGGCTAAACAAGCCAAGCTCCTTAAGTCTCCTTTCATAAGACAAGTTTTTCATTCCTCGGATCATCCTAGTAGCCCCTCTCTGTACCTGCTCCAGTTTGAATTCATCCTTTTTAAACATGGGAGACCAGAACTGCACACAGTATTCTAGGTGAGGTCTCACCAGTGCCTTGTATAACGGTACTAAAACCTCGTTATCCCTACTGGAAATGCCTCTCCTGATGCATCCCAAAGCCGCATTAGCTTTTTTCACAGCCATATCACATTGGCAGCTCAGTCATCCTATGATCAACCAATACTCCAAGGTCCTTCTCCTCTTCCATTACTTCTAATTGATGCGTCCCCAATTTATAACTAAAATTCTTGTTATTAATCCCTAAATGCATAACCTTACACTTCTCACTATTAAATTTCATCCTATTACTATTACTCCAGTTTACATGGTCATCCAGATCCTCCTGTATAATATCCCGATCCTTCTCTGAATTGGCAATACCTCCCAGCTTTGTATCATCTGCAAACTTTATTAGCACACTCCCACTTTTTGTGCCAAGGTCAGTAATAAAAAGATTAAATAAGATTGGTCCCAAAACCGATCCCTGAGGAACTCCACTGGTAACCTCCCTCCAACCTGACAGTTCGCCTTTCAGTAGGACCCGTTGCAGTCTCCCCTTTAACCAATTTCTTATCCACCTTTTGATGTTCATATTGATCCCCATCTTCTCCAATTTAACTAATAATTCCCCATGTGGCACGGTATCAAATGCCTTACTGAAATCTAGGTAAATTAGATCCACTGCATTTCCTTTATCTAAAAAATCTGTTACTTTTTCAAAAAAGGAGATTAGGTTGGTTTGGCACGATCTACCTTTTGTAAAACCATGTTGTATTTTGTCCCATTTACCATTGACTTCAATGTCCTTAACTAATTTCTCCTTCAAAATTTTTTCCAGGACCTTGCATACTACAGATGTCAAACTAACTGGCCTGTAGTTACCCGGATCACTTTTTTTTTTCCTTTCTTAAAAATAGGAACTATATTAGCAATTCTCCAATCATTCGGTACTACTCCTGAGTTTACAGATTCATTAAAAATTCTTGCTAATGGGCTTGCAATTTCAGGTACCAATTCCTTTAATATTCTTGGATGAAGATTATCTGGGCCCCCCAATTTAGTCCCATTAAGCTGTTTCAGTTTCGCTTCTACCTCAGATATGGTAATATCTACCTCCATATCCTCATTCCCATTTGTCATGCTACCATTATCCCTAAGATCCTCTTTAGCCTTATTAAAGACTGAGGCAAAGTATTTGTTTAGATATTGGGCCATGCCTAGATTATCTTTAACCTCCACTCCATCCTCAGTGTTAAGCGGCCCCACTTCTTTCTTAGTTTTCTTCTTATTTATATGGCTATAGAACCTTTTACTATTAGTTTTAATTCCCTTTGCAAGGTCCAACTCTACTCGACTTTTAGCCTGTCTCACTTTATCCCTACATGTTCTGACCTCAATTAGGTAGCTTTCCTTGCTGATCCCTCCCATCTTCCACTCCCTGTATGCTTTCTACTGCTTCTTAATCATCTCTCTAAGATGCTTGCTCATCCAGCTTGGTCTACAACTCCTTCCTATGAATTTTTTCATCTTTCTTGGGATACAGGCTTCCGATAGCTTCTGCAGTTTTGATTTAAAGTAATCCCAGGCCTCCTCTACCTTTAGATCCATAAGTTCTTCAGTCCAATCCACTTCCCTAACTAATTTCCTTAATTTTTGAAAGTCAGCCCTTTTGAAATCAAAAACCCTAGTTGCAGATTTATTTTTGTTAATCCTTCCATTTAGTTTGAAATGAATTAGCTCATGATCACTTGTGCCAAGATTGTCCCTTACAACCATTTCTTCTATGAGGTCCTTGCTACTCACCAAAATTAAATCTAAAATGGCATCCCCTCTAGTCGGTTCAGCAACTACTTGATGAAGGAATCCATCAGCTATCACATCTAGGAAAATCTGATCCCTATTATTATTACTAGCACTGGTCCTCCAGTCTATATCTGGGAAGTTAAAGTCTCCCATGATCACGCAGTTTCCATTAGTATTTACTTGATTAAAAACATTAAAAAGGGCTCTATCCATATCCAAATTAGATCCCGGAGGTCTATAGCACACCCCAAGCACTATCGTAGGAGAGGCTTTACTAGTTTTCTTCCCCAATGTAATTTTTGCCCAGACGGACTCTGTCTTATCCATTGCATCGCTTCTTATTTCTTTACATTCTACCTCGTCATTGATATACAATGCTACTCCACCCCCTTTACCTTTGTTTCTGTCTTTCCTAAAGAGCACATACCCTTCAATACCTGTAGTCCAGTCATTACTACTATTCCACCATGTTTCTGTTATCCCTATAATATCTGGTTTCACTTCCTGCACCAGTAGCTCTAGTTCCTCCATTTTGTTACCTAGGCTCCTCGCATTGGTGTACAAACATCTTAATTTTTGCTGTTTGGCCTCGCTCACATTTTGTACCCTATTAGGCACAGTCATTCTACAGCCAGTATAAGCTATTAGACTAGTATCCACACCACCCTTGCTCCTTATATACATTCTCCTACCCACGGCTGTATCCTTTCTTACTTCATCTTCTTCCCTCTCAATGCTAAAATCTGGCATGGAGATTTTCTGGACATCTCCCATCCATCTCCCCCCAATTCCTAGTTTAAAGCTCTCTTTATCATTTGTGCCAGCCTCGATCCTAGAAGTCTATTTCCTTCCCTACTCAGATGAAGTCCATCCCGAGAGAACTGTCCTCTGTCCGTGAATGCATCCCAGTGGCCATACATCCCAAAGCCCTCCTTATAGCACCACTGCCTAAGCCATCTGTTGACAGTCAATCTTGTCAGACCTTTGTTGCCCTTCTCTAGGAACAGGAAGGATCCCGCTAAAGATCACCTGAGCCTCAATTTCCTTAAGCGTCTTCCCCAGCCTAGCATAGTCTCCCTTAATACTTTCCAGCGAGAATCTAGCCGTATCATTTGTTCCCACATGAAGGATAATTCGGGAATTCTTTCTCGCTCCCTTTAGGATCCTTTTCAACCTCAGGTCTACATCCCGTATCTTAGCACCCAGAAGACAGCACACCCTTCTATTCTCTGGATCAGCTCTAGTTACAGGCCTGTCTATTCTTCTCAATAAAGAGTCCCCGATCACATAGACCTGCCTTTTCCTGGTGACAGTGCTATTCTCCAGTCTCTCCCTGTTCCCTCTGGCTGCAAGTTCTTTCCATTCCTGTTTTCCCTTATAATCTTCTTCAACCCATCCTGTATCCTCCTGGGACTCATATTTGGTGTAGTCTCCTTTGACTCTTCCCCTTTTCCTATAGGACTAGCCTCTCTTCTCTTCTTCCTTACCCTTCCACCTTCAACAAGTACCTGCTGAGCCCCTTCTTCATTTTCCAACTCTGCAAACCTGTTCCTAAGCTCTATTTCTCCTTCACTAGCCCGTCTTTTCCTCTGCCTGGTTCAAGTCACATGTTTCCACTGACCACTTTCCTCACCCAGTCTCCCCTCAAAATTCCCCAGCCCTGCTTCCATCTGTGAGTCTGAGCTTTTCCCTTCAGATACCTCATATCTTTGCTCCATCATCTGCTCAAACCCCTTCCTAAACTCAATGAGACTTTCCACTTGCATCTCCAAATCTCAGATCTTTTCCTCCATCAGCTCTATCAGACGGCATTTCATGCAGAAAAAACTCTTATCGGGTTCCCCCTCCAGGATCATGTACATACCACAGCTTCCACATCCAGTCATCCTCAATGTGTCTTCCACTACAGGAGTCACTCCCACAGCTGCCTCCGTATTTGTCCTCACCTTCCCACCTAAATCCTGTTAAACTGGGAAACACAAGCCACACCAAAAGACCACCCCCCCCAGCAAAAGCAAACCCCAAACAAGCACCACAATCCAAACTCCTCTGTTTGCTAGCTTCTGTGCCACTGTCTGGCTGGCTGGCTACCTTTATAGGACCCCAGTCAGAAGCCCCACCCCCTAATCAGGCTCAGCTGCTCTCCCAGCACAAAACCCCTACACACACACACACACACACAAATACTAAAAATACAAAACCAAGTACAACTACCTTCTCCTCCAACAGAACTCCCACTCAAACTCCCCTGTTTAAAGCTCTGTTTGCTAGCTCCTGTGCCACTGCCTGACTGGCTGGCTACCTTTATAGGACCCCAGTCAGAAGTATGATTCACCCTCAGCAGTTTCTGACACCACACCTGCTCTGCGCTGAAATAAATTGGCCAAGTCTTTTCTTAATATGGTAGAATCTAGAAGTCTTGAAGGAAGCTTTGCTAAGAGCTCTCCCCAGACAGAAGGGTGCTGTGATCCTGAGATAACTGTAGCTGGAAAAAGTTCAGACTGCTAGAAATAAATGTACAGGGTCTTTCTCCCAGTGGGAAATAGGTAGGGGGTGCCAGCGGGCTGCCACCATTATAGGAACAGATTCTAGGTATAGATAAAGGGCTCAGGGAGGGACAGACATATGATATATGGTTCCTATCCTGTTCCCCATCTCCCAGTGCCGTACTCTGTTTATACGGCATACCATCCAACACGGCCCTAGAATCCTGGGGTTCTAGGTTCCTCTTTAATGTGACTTGTAGCTCTGGTTGCATTTTTCTTTTTCTTCACCACATGGGCTGCTAACGTGGTCTGGAACCATTCTGGGAACACTGTGGGCTAAGAACACATCTGGGGTGAGTTCAGAGCAGGGCTATGTGAAGAACTGATTCACGGTGTTTGAACACTTGAAGATGGCCATATTAGCCTCTTATCCTAGAAGAAAAGAATGAGGAAGACATCATAGCTCTTCAGGTCCAGGACAGAGCTAGGAACAGAATCAAGGTCTCCTTAGTGCTTGTCTAGTTCCCATCCACTAGGCCCCACTGTCTCTCAGCTGGCTGCATGCAGGGAGCCCTGCTATAGCAACAACCTAAGGTGGCATCGGTCGATGACTGGAGAGAGAATTAAAGCTTACTTCCCCTAATTTTAACTGTTCACTTTTAAACACCACTTTTCTCTTTCATAATAAAAGATCAGTAAAAATTGCACCCAGCTGCAAGTGAGTGAATAAACTCACCCAGCCTGCAGGGAGTCCATGCTCCATCTAACCCGGGATTATTTCTACTCCAGATCTCTCCGATGGAGCCAGGGGAGGAACCAGGCCCCTTGGATGCAGAGGAAGGGGAGATCGTGACAGGCACCTGCACAGGTGAGGAGTTTGTTAAGCCAACTCAGAAACCACGGGCGAGTGAACAAAACAGCTGACTTTTTCACCAAGGCCCCGTGAGGCTCCCAGTTCTGCCCCTCTTCACCCATGTTAGGGTTGTCCCAGCAGAGGTCACATCCTCCTGGCAGGTGTGTCAGTCATGACTTCCTTCCCACACTCACTGACTGACAAATACACTTCTCTCCCACTCCTCCTCTGTCCTTTCCTGGTGTTGAGGTGTGATGTGGGAGCAGAACTGGTCCCTCTGCTTTGTGGGATTAGGCCCCTAATTTCAGACCATATCATTATAACCTCCACAAAAATGAGGAGGTTAGTTAAACAGAAATTAAAAGGTACAGTGCCAAAAGTGAAATCTCTGCAAGCTGCTTGGAAACTTTTTAAAGATACCATAACAGAGACTCAACTTAAATGTATACCCCAAATTAGAAAACACAGTAAGAGAACCAAAAAAGAGTCACCGTGGCTAAACAATAAAGTAAAAGAAGCAGTGAGAGGCAAAAAGGCATCCTTTAAAAAGTGGAAGTTAAATCCTAATGAGGAAAATAGAAAGGAGCATAAACTCTGGCAAATGAAGTGTAAAAATATAATTTGGAAGGCCAAAAAGAATTTGAAGAACAGCTAGCCAAAGACTTAAAAGTAATAACATTTTTTTAAATATATCAGAAACAGGAAGCCAGTTAAACAACTAGTGGGGCCACTGGACGATCGAGATGCTAAAGGAGCACTCAAGGACGATAAGGCCATTGCAGAGAAACTAAATGAACTCTTTGCATTGGTCTTCACGGCTGAGGATGTGATGGAGATTCCCAAACCTGAGCCATTCTTTTTAGGTGACAGATCTGAGGAACTGTCGCAGACTGAGGTATCATTAGAGGAGGTTTTGGAACAAATTGATAAATTAAACAGCAGTAAGTCATCAGGACCAGATGGTATTCACCCAAGAGTTGTGAAAGAACTCAAATGTGAAATTGCAGAATTACTAACTGTAGTCTGTAACCTATCATTTAAATCAGCTTCTGTACCAGATGACTGGAGGATGGCTAATGTGATGCCAATTTTTAAAAAGGGCTCCAGAGGGATCCTGGCAATTACAGACCTGTAAGCCTGACTTCAGTACCAGGCAAACTGGTTGAAACTATAATAAAAAACAATATTGTCGGACATATAAATGAACATAATTTGTTGAGGAAGAGTCAACACGGTTTTAATAAAGGGAAATCATGCCTCACCAATCTACTAGAATTCTTCAAGGGGGTCAGCAAGCATGTGGACCAAGGGGATCCAGTGGATATAGTGTATTTAGATTTTCAGAAAGCTTTTGACAAGGTCCCTCACCAAAGGCTCTTATGCAAAGTAAGCTGCCACAGGATAAGAGGGAAGGTGCTCTCATAGATTGGTAACTGGTTAAAAGATAGGAAACAAAGAGTAGGTATAAATGGTCAGTTTTCAGAATGGAGAGAGGTAAATAGTGGTGTCCCCCAGGAGTCTGTTCTGGGACCAGTCCTATTCAATATATTCATAAATGATCTGAGAAAAGGGGTAAACAGTGAGGTGGCAAAATTTGCAGATGATACAAAATTACTAAAGGTAGTTAAGACCCAGGCAGACTGCGAAGAGCTACAAAAGGATCTCTCAAAACTGGGTTATTGGGTAACAAAATGGCAGATGAAATTTAATGTTGATAAATGCAAAGTAATGCACATTGGAAAGCATAATCCCAACTATATATATATAAAATGATGGGGTCTAAATTAGCTGTTACCACTCAAGAAAGAGATCTTGGAGTCACTGTGGATAGTTCTCTGAAAACATCCACTCAATGTGCAGCGGCAGTCAAAAAAGCAAACAGAATGCTGGGAATAATTAAGAAAGGGATAGATAATAGGACAGAAAATATCATGTTGCCTCTATATGAATCCATGGTATGCCCACATCTTGAATACTGCTTACAGATGTGGTTGCCCCCATGTCAAAAAAGATATATTGGAATTGGAAAAGGTTCAGAAAAGGGCAACAAAAATGATTAGTGGTATGGAACGGCTTCCGTATGAGGAGAGATTAATAAGACTGGGACTTTTCAGCTTGGAAAAGAGACGGCTAAGGGGAGATATGATTGAGGTCTATAAAATCATGACTGGTGTAGAGAAAGCAGATAAGGAAGTGTTGTTTACTACTATAACACAAGAACTAGAGGTCACCAAATGAAATTAATAGGCAGCGGGTTTAAAACAAATAAAAGGAAATATTTCTTCACACAACGCATAGTCAACCTGTGGAACTCCTTGCCAGAGGATGTTGTGAAGGCCAAGACTATAACAGGGTTCAAAAAAGAACTGGATAAATTCATGGAGGACAGGTCTATCAATGGCTATTAGCCAGGATGGACAGGAATGATGTCCCTAGCCTCTGTTTGCCAGAAGCTGGGAATGAGCAACAGGGGATGGATCACTTGATGATTACCTGTTCTGTTCATTTCCTCAGGGGCACCTGGCACTGGCCACTGTCGGAATATAGGATACTGGGCTAGATGGACCCTTGGTCTGATCCAGTAGGGCCATTCTTATGTTCTTATTTATTTCTGCTGTTCCCCCTTTCTGAGGATTCTTTACTTCCTAGCACAAGAAATGAATCAGGTCTCAATTCTCCCTCTTTATTCCAACAGAGGATGGGATGGTGAAGATAAAGGAGGAGAATTGTCTGGAGGAAGCAAAATCTCATTTGAGTTTATTGGGAATGTTGGCGGGGAAAGTTTCCTTGAGTCCTGAGCGGGTGGCAGCATGTGACTCTCAATGCATATCAGACAGTCAGGAAAAAATTCCTGGAGAGACATCACAGGGTAAAGCCACTTCCACTGGCAGAGCTCTCAGGAAAACTAAAAATAACAAAGCCCATCAGAGAATTAACACTGCAGAGAAACCTTATAACTGCCCTCAGTGTGGCCAAAGCTTCAATGTGAGCTCAGACCTTGCTGTGCATCAGACAATCCACGCTGATGAGAGACCCTATAAATGCATGGAATGCGGGGAAATCTTCAATTGGAAATCAATCCTTGTTACTCACCAGAGAATCCACACTGGAGAGAAGCCTTATAAGTGCCATGACTGTGGGAAAAGCTTCCGTCAGAACTCAACACTTAGGACACATGAGAAAATCCACAGGGCAGAGAAACCCTATGAGTGCCCATAATGTGGGAAAAACTTCCAAGTGCGCTCCTACCTTCTTACACACGAGAGGACCCACTCTATAGATAAACCCTTTAAATGCTCCGACTGTGGGAAAAGCTTCTGTGCAAGCTCTGATCTTATGAAACATCAGAGAATCCACACAGGAGAGAGACCCTATAAATGCCCCGACTGTGGGAAAAGTTTCAATGACTGCTCAGCCTTTATAAAACACAAGAAAATCCATGTGGCAGAGAAGCCCTATAACTGTATTGACTGTGGGAAAAGCTTCCATGTTATTTCAGCCCTTACTGTACATCAGGCAATCCACTCGGGAGAGAGACCCTACAAGTGTCCTGACTGTGGGAAAAGCTTCATCCTGCGCTCATGCCTTATTAGACATCAGAGAATCCACTCTGGTGCTAAACCTTATACATGCCCCGACTGTGGGAAAAGCTTTCGTCTGAGCTCAACCCTTTGTACGCATCGGAAAATCCATACATCAGAGAAACCCTATGAGTGCCTCAAATGTGGGAAAAGATTCCGAGTGAGCTCCTACCTTCTTACGCATGAGAGGATTCATACTGTAGATAAACCTTATAAATGCTCTGACTGTGGGAAAAGCTTCAATGCGAGGTCCTACCTTATCAAACATCAAAGAATCCACAAGGGAGAGAGACCCTTTAAATGCCTTGAATGCGGGAAAAGCTTCAATCACAGATCAACTCTTATCACCCATCAGAGAATCCACACTGGAGAGAAGCCCTATAAATGTCCCAATTGTGGGAAAAGCTTCAGTGTGAACTCAGACCTCATTGTACATCAGAGACTCCACACGGGAGAAAGACCCTATAAATGCCTTGACTGTGGGAAAACTTTCCGTGTGAGCTCACATCTTACTAGACATCAGAGAAGCCACACTGGTGAGAGACCCTATAAATGCCTGGTCTGTGGGGAAAACTTCAGTGACTGCTCAGGACTTATTAAACATAGGAGAAACCACACAGGAGAAGAACCTTATAAATGCCCTGAGTGTGGGAAAAACTTTAGTGTGAATTCAGCCCTTATTGTACATCAAAGAACTCACACGGGAGAGAGACCCTATAAATGCCTTGTCTGTGGGAAAAGCTTCAGTGACTGCTCAGGATTCATTAAACACAGGAGAATCCACACAGAAGAGAAACCTTATAAATGTCCTGAATGTGGGAAAAGCTTCAGTGACAGTTCAAGCCTTATTAAACATAAGACAATCCACACAGGAGAGAAAATCTATAAATGCCCTGAATGTGGGAAAAGCTTTAGTCATAGCTCAGCCCTTTTGAAACACCAAAGAATCCATACAGGAGAGAGACCCTTTAAATGCCTTGAATGTGAGAAAAGGTTCACTGACAGCTCAGCCCTTAGGAGACACTGGCGAATCCACTCAGAAGACAGGCCCTATAAATGCCCCGACTGTGGGGAACGATTCAGTGTGACCTCAGGCCTTATTAGGCACCAGAAAATCCACACTGAGGAGAGACCTTTTAAATGTAGTGAGTGTGGGAAAAGCTTCCAGTCAAACTCACTTCTTAAAACACATCAGAGGATCCATACAGGAGAAAAACCATATAAATGCCCCAAGTGTGGGAAAAGCTTCCGTCAGAGCTCCCATCTTATAAGGCATCAGAATGTACATATGGAATAGGTGTTCACAATGTTTTTCATTGTTACTTTTGTTATGGTGTTTCTCACAGTTCTGCTACACTCAGTCAAATGGGGATGATGGGATCTATGCTTGGCTGGGTTTTACAGGGTACCCGCTATGGATTTAAAGGGTCCATGCCATGCCCTGGCCACAAAGGCAGGCCCCCTGGCCTCAACACCTCTAAGACTTTGGACTCTAGTGAATCCATCTAAGGTAGACTCCTGGTCTGAGACTCTCTTCCCCTCCCCACCCCCAGGGATCAATGCACTTCAGGTGGTGTTGGTAGCAACACCAGGCAGGTGTTTTCCAAACAGGATAGGTTTAAATAATCAACTGGGATACAGTATCAGGAAGTCCTTAGGTTCACTTAGGCCATACCTACACTATCATGTATGTTGGCAAAACATACATCACTCAGGGGTGTGAAAAAAACACAGACCTGAGCAACAGAAATTTCACCGGCATAAGTGCTAGTGTGCACGGTGCTATGTCAGTGGGAAAAGCTGTCGTTGGGGGTGGTTTAATTATGTTGATGGGTGAGAGCTCTCCCGTTGGCATAGGGCGGTTACTCGAGAGATCTTACAATGGTGCTAGTGCATCGGTACAGATGTGCCGCTGTAAGCTCTCTAGTGTAGACATAGCCTTAGAGAAGCAAAGGTGAAAACCAAGTTCAGACTGGTCAAAGCCAGGGCTTCACAAATCCATGCTGTTGTAGGATCCATCTTCTCTCTCTGTCCTTCTGTCTCTCAGTCCTGAATGAGAACTCCTATGTGTCTGTGAACCTTCTTCTTAAACAATGATCCCTGACACCTCTTGTCTCTGCTCTCTGGAAAAAGCCATGCTATGTTCACACATTCAGCCTGCTTGAACCGCCTGTTGTTAAGTGTTAATGTGAGTCATTGTCTCTTCTGGATCCTCCATTGGTATATTTTGGTTCCAGCCAGCTCCTGAGGGTGCATTCATGCCATCGCAGAGAGATCAAACATTATACGTCTCCTTCCCTGTTACAGGAGAAGCATTTTATTCTGTCTGCATCCAATGAGTAACAATGCAAAGACAGATGGCCAACTGAGACTCATATTGGTCATAAAATTATTGCAGAAAATTCCCACATTCATTATAGATGGGTCCTGGGGCACTGAGAGATTGGTGATCGAGGAAGCAAAATGGAGAGTGCTGGGGAATGGAATATTTGGAAGTTAGGTTGTTGCTGGATGGGCACAGGCAATGGGCGAGGGAGGTTGGGTGCTGGTGAGTGGGTTACTTGGAGACTGAGATGGGAGAACTGTCCTGAACTCTAAATGTTTTACTTCTCCAACAGAGAATGAAAAGCAACATACCCCCAGCTTCCATCCAACTCATGGTCTGTTACAAAACCTCAGCAGTGACTGTTAAAGCAGATTAAGTTCCCAAATACACAGGCTGTGGAAGAGTCAGATGTGTTCAACTGTTGATACTTGAGAGTACAACTTCATCAGTCAGGCTATGCAGAGGGTTGAATGGGGTGAATGTTTCTTTTTGGTGTCTGTTAGCAATGGAAGTGAAAGCCTTATGGAGCATTGGTGCATGTTATCCACAATGTTGTAGCTGATATGAAGGTGGCAAGGAATACAGGATTCTTTTCCCTTCTAATTCCCATGTTTTATGGTGCTGGGTGGCTGGCATATGTTCTGATGCCACCTTCACTGTCACTAAATACAGTTTTCTTTGTGTTACTTATATATAGAAACTTTCAAACAAATGTTTTTCCCCAATATTCTGAGTTCATGTTTTTTCTCCTCCATCCCCAAACCCTGGTGTTTTGAGTAGAAGTAGCTCATGGTGGGTAGTGTTCAAGTCAAGCCAGCTTTTACAAATCATTTTTCAAAGTGAAAAATACTCTCCAACATCTTCTTACTGGTTCCTTTTTGTTGTCTCTGTCCATCATTTCTGTTGCAACCAAAGTCTAACTTTCAGCCCCTCCCTCTTCTGTCTTCAAAAATAAAATTTCTCGCCTTCTAAAAAATGCTAAAGTGAACTCTCTGTGAGAGGGAGAAAATGTCCAGAACACATCAAAGAAAATGTTTTTGAGAAGACCTCCCCCTCCCAAGGACTCCTTTAAATTTTGATCACCTGTAGGTGCTGTGTATGGCAACAGAAAGAGTTTTTCTGATGACATAGGGAGTGTCTACACTGCAATACAAGCCCAGGGTTAGTGGGACTCGAGTCAGCAGATGCTGGGTTTGAGAAACAATGGCTTGACCATTTGCACTGATTGCCAAACTCAGGTTTAGAATTTTTTAGCATCCACACTGCAGTACACAGATCTGAGTCCAACCAACCAGATGGCAGACTTCCTAGCACTCTCCAGAAGTGTGGCTGGTCTAGACCTTCATTCCTGGTGCAGCATGGGAAATCTTGACTGTCCACACGGCACGTTGCAGGAAGTTTGAACAGCCACCAACACATCCTGCCAAACCATCATTTTGATCATAGAATCATAGAATCATAGAATATCAGGGTTGGAAGGGACCCCAGAAGGTCATCTAGTCCAACCCCCTGCTCAAAGCAGGACCAAGTCCCAGTTAAATCATCCCAGCCAGGGCTTTGTCAAGCCTGACCTTAAAAACCTCTAAGGAAGGAGATTCTACCACCTCCCTAGGTAACACATTCCAGTGTTTCACCACCCTCTTAGTGAAAAAGTTTTTCCTAATATCCAATCTAAACCTCCCCCATTGCAACTTGAGACCATTACTCCTCGTTCTGTCATCTGCTACCATTGAGAACAGTCTAGAGCCATCCTCTTTGAAACCCCAAATCTGTGTGCTTCCAGAAACTGGAGCCAGCAACATGAAGGAGTAGACTAGGGGTAGTCAATAGGTGCCCAGAGGTAAGGAGAACATCTGTCCCCCAAAGTTTTGAGTCAGCCCTGGGCATCTGCCACTGTGGCTTGCTGTGCTTGTCACAACCTTTGTGAAGCCAGAGGTGGGCCATTTCCTCCTGAATGGACCTAGGACAGTGATGGGCCACTGCACTGGTGCACTCAGTGACCACAGCTGGATCTGGATGTACCCAGGTAACAGAAATCAGGGGTGCTTTATGCTCCTGCATTATGGATGTGCATGGGCCAATGGAAGAGGGAGAATAGTACCTCTATGAATGGGCTTGTGGTTGGGGAGTGGGATGACATTGATTGCTTGTATGGGAGGGAGAGTTGATTGCCACGAATTGTACTTCTGAATGATGTGACCACTTATGAAATAGGATTGGGGGGAAGAAGTGGTGTGGATTGATGTATATAGCTGTATCGAGACCTGTCTTTTGCATCCGATGAAGTGAGCTGTAGCTCACAAAAGCTTATGCTCTAATAAATTTGTTAGTCTCTAAGGTGCCACAAGTACTCCTTTTCTTTTTGAGAATACAGACTAACACGGCTGCTACTCTGAAACCTCCCAGTTGTCCCTGATCAAATGTTTCCCTTTATTATTTGAAATACACCTTATACGATGTGTTGCAGTGATGCCAATACAATTCTTTATTGAATATAAAACCTTTATTTTTACACATGAATTGGAAAAGCACAATATTAAACCCTTGCCTGCCCAGCCAGCTTTGCCACTAGCCCACCAAAACACCAGCAACACTACAAGCTCTAAAAGTAACCAAGAACAAAGTGCATAAACAAGTGCAAATGGATGAGCTAGTACAAGACCTCCCCCACACTACTGCTTGTCCCTGGTTCCCTGTTCTCCTTCCCCCTCCTTCGATGTTTGCCACACATTTAGTACTGAGGCAGGGAGGTGAAGGCATTCACAGGAGAGGGGTTCAGCACTGAGGACTCCATGGGGCACAGTTGTCCTGTCCAGACACTCATAGGTCCCAACTGCACTGGCCACCCAGCCATGAAGTTGTCCAAGCTGTTTCTGGCACGCAGGCCAGGATACTGCAGTGAGCATGCAGCCCATGATGTGGGTGCTGCAGGAGCCTGCGTCTTTGCAGCCATTAGAGACAGTAGCCACTCAAATGGTTCTCTCTCTGGTGTGTTTTATCTTCCTCCCTTAACTGCCATTCTTGTTCCAGCGACTGTGAAGTGGGTGCCTGCTGTTACCCTATCCTCATGCTGAAAAGCCAGCCCAAGCCTTTCCCATGTCTTTCCTCTTGCCGCAAGTCCCTTTGCCTTTGGCACTCGACTGCATGTTGGCCCCATCCAGAATATCAACCATCAGTTCATCATGAAAACACTTCCTCTTGGAACAGTCTGCGAAGGCACTGGGAGCCAGGCTTCTGCAAGTATGGGCAAGCTGTGGAGGTATGAACATAAGAACAGCCATACTGAGTCAGACCAAAGGTCCATCTAGCCCAGTATCCTGTCTTCAGACAGTGGCCAACGCGAGGTGCCCCAGAGGGAATGAACCGAACAGGTGATCATCATGTGATCCATCCCCTGTCGCCCATTCCCAGCTTCCGGCAAACAGAGGCTAGGGACACCATCCCTGCCCATCTAGGCTAATAGCCATTGATGGACCCATCCTCCATGAATTTATCTAGTTCTTTTTTTAACCCTGCAGCCTGCAGAGGCCGAAGAGCCAGGACCAGGACCAGACACAGAGAGTTATGGTCTTGAATAGCTCAGTGAAGGAGCACAGAAAAAAATCCTTTTGTAAGTTCAAGAACAAAAAATGTTCCTTTTTTTTTTAACTGAACTTCCATGTATCGGCAGAGGGCTCTTCAGACCCTGAACGCTGGCAGGACACAGCCGGGTTTATCGAGAGAATGGCAAGTTTAACATCACAATGCTTTTAAAAAAAATTATTTCAACTAAATGGAGTTGGGGGGAAGGTTGGTGGCAATGCAGCGCGATATCAGCCTTCTCTCTCATTTCAGACATTGCACGTTTTGGAGGACATAGGGGTTCTCATGGTGCCTGGCTGGCAAAAAGAGGTATTATTCCAAGCGGCCAGTGGGAAGCCAGACATCTGTGCCACTGAAGTATTCAAACGTAGGGTGACTGAACCGCACTTCTACATGTGGAGTAGGCTGGTGAGCTACATGATGGCCCTGGAAAAATATGCCCTACTTCCTTGAAATGTGACAACCTAGCTGGAGTTCCTGCTATGGGAAAATTTGCACCCGGGATTGGGTCAGGACTAAGTGATTTGTGTACAAATATCCACATACTCTCACTCTGCCTTTGTGCTTAACTGAATAGGAGCTACCTACACTCAAACGTTTAATCTACTCTGCAGAAAGAATCCCAGGTCTGCTAAATTTTATAACCCCTTCAACCTCTTTTATAACATCTTCACACTTATGCACACGATGTCATCTGACAGGGTACTTCCACTTACCCTTCATTAAACCCACAGACCACTCTAATCTCCCACCTCAGTTGCTTACAATTCCCATGGCAAGGAGACACTGCCCCAAGCTACTGCCAACCTACTTACCACCACGCTGAAACGAGGCATAGTGGCTTTCTCAAGGCACCTATGTATTTCTTTCCATGACCATCATATGACAAAAATCTTAATATTTTGGGACCTTGACCATATCTGAGATTGCTCTCACCAGCCCCGTTAGCAGCTACATACTCCAAATATTTCAAAGCATAACCATTATACCCATTCCACTATTAAAAAAAAAATGTCCACAAGGTGGGAGGAGCATTGAGGAATCATATAGCAACAGTGGGGCCTAATGAAGAAACCTCTGATGATTCCTAGCTCTGTCATTGGCCTGCGGATTGACCTTGGGCAAGTCACTTTACTGCTCTGTGCCTCAGTTTCCCATCTGTAAAATGCAGACAACGATATGAAGTTCTTTGAGATCTGCTGATGAAAAGCAATATATAAAAGCAAGGTATTTGGTTATCTAGCTACAGTAGCATATCAAATGCAAACCTAGATGAGAACTACCGCTGTCTAAATGACCACTAACTCACACAACAGACATTTCTCTCTGGGAAATTAAATGACGAAAAACTTCATTAACATGAAGGTGTTAAGGTGGCCCAGAGGATCTCGTGCCCTTGTAGACTGTGGAGTTCAGCAAAACTCAAACCTCTGAAAACCAGCAAATGAAGAGTGAAGGTGCATGCCAATGCAACCTGCCCTCTTTGAGCGATGACCCAATACCCCTACCGCACAAAGACCCACACTCTTCCTGTGCAGATAGTGCATGTCACTCAGGCAGTAGGACACAAGACAACTGTAGCACAGAGTCAAACACCTCTTTGCTAAGGGAAAACTTGTTTTTAGGTGAGCTGCACTGAAAAGGTGCTATCCACTCCTCTTCTACATTCAAACACTGAGCCTGTCACCAGAAATGGCCCCACACTTGTTAAATTTTACAGCTCCTTCAACCCTCTTTTACAATCCATTCACCCTTAGTCACAGGATTCTATCTAACCCTATACTTTCATTTACCCATCATTAAACACACAGACTCCTCTAACATCCTGCCTCTCTGCTGATAATCCTCATGGCAAGAAGACCCCTGTACTCTGCTGCTGACAACTTACACAACTCAGCACTGAAATGATGCAACACATGCACTTTGTTCTTTTGATCACATGTATGGGAAGGCTCAAACCCAGATCTCCTCCTATCAAATCACAGCTCTGAGATGCTTCTCAACCTAATCTCCAGATCTCCTCATATTACAATTGCACTTCTACCAAGCTACCCACTTATGTCTCCAGCATTCAATATAGCTACACCTACCACAGTAAATGCAGCAGGAGTGCACACAGATAACTCCCAGTTGACATTGCCAGCTCCAGGGAGGGCAGAGTTAAGGCTGACTGGACATATACCTTAACTCTGCATGTCATGGTTTTCCAAGGATTGAATTTTGCTGGGCAACTTTGGCTTGAGGTCCTCCAGTCCAGCCCTCTGTGCTGGGTCAAGGCCAAGTAAACCTAGACCATACCTGCAGGTGTTTGTCTAACTGATTCTTAAGAACCTCCAATGCTAGGGATTCCACAGCCTGTCTTGGAAGCCTATTCCAGAACTTAACTATCCTTATTGTTAGAAAGTTTGTCCTGATAGCTTACCTAAATCGCCCTTGCTGTAGATTAAGCCAATTATTTCTTCTCCTACCTTCAATGGGCATGGAGAACAACTGATCACCAAACTCTTTGTAACAGCCCTTAACATATTGGAAGACTGTTATTGAGACCCCCACAGTCTCCTTTGCTCAAGACTAACCATGCCCAATTTTTTTAATCTTTCCTCACAGGTCTGGTTTTCTAAACATATGATTATTTTTGTTACTCTCCTCTCAACTCACTCCAATTTGTCTATATCTTTCTTAAAGTGTGACACAGAGAACTGGACACAGTACTCCAGCTGGAGCCTCACCACTGCTAAGTGAAGCAAGACAGTTATCTCCTGTGTTTTACATATGGTGCTCCTGGTAATACAGCCCAGAAAGATATTAGCCTTTTTATCAACTGCATCACATAGTTGACTCCTTTGAATTTCTTATCCATGCTAATCCATTTCAGCACTGCTATAGCCTAGCCAGTTACTCCTCATTTTTTTAGTTGTGTGTTTGATTATTTTTCTTCCTAAGTGTAAGGAAGAGGCTGAGGGAACTGGGATTGTTTAGTCTGCGGAAGAGAAGAATGAGGGGGGATTTGATAGCTGCTTTCAACTACCTGAAAGGGGGTTCCAAAGAGGATGGATCTAGACTGCAGATGACAGAACAAGGAGTAATGGTCTCAAGTTGCAGTGGGGGAGATTTAGGTTGGATATTAGGAAAAACTTTTACACTAGGAGGGAGGTGAAACACTGGAATGAGTTACCTAGGGAAGTGATGGAATCTCCTTCCTTAGAAGTTTTTAAGGTCAAGCTTGACAAAGCCCTGGCTGGGATGATTTATTTGGGGATTAGTCCTGCTTTGAGCAGCGGGTTGGACTAGATGACCTCCTGAGGTCCCTTCCAACCCTGATATTCTATGATTCTATGATTCCTTTACACTTGAATTTCAGCTTGTTGATTTCAGACCAACTTTCCAATTTGTCATGGGTGTTTTGGATTCTGTCCTCCAAAATCCTGTCCTTCAAAATGTTAGCAATCCCTCCCATCTTGGTGTCATGTGCAAATGTTAAAAGCATTGTCTCCACTCCATTATCCAAGTCATGAATAAAAATATTGAATAGGACTGGATCTGGACAGACCCTGCTGGGACCCAACTAGATACATTCCCCCGGGGTTGACAATGAGCCATTGATAACTATTCTGATACTGTCTTTCAACCGGTTGTGCACCCACCTTACAGTCTTTTCATCTAGATCACATTTCCCTAGTTTGCTTCTGATACTGTCATGTGGAACTGGGCCAGGAGCGTTACTAAAACGAAGCTATACGAGATCTACAGTGAACCCAAAAGTTTTTTCAAAAAGAAAAGGAGGACTTGTGGCATCTTAGAAACTAACACATTTATTTGAGCATAAGCTTTTGTGAGCTTCAGCTCACTTCATCGGATGCATGCAGTGGAAAAGTTTTTTGTCAGTGAATTTGTCTCATTAATTCCTGCCACCAGAGGGCTCCGCTTATTTCCAAGCGAGAGGCGGCTGTTCAGGATCCCAGGGAGGGTTGAGTTACTTGATTGTCCATTTCCTGTCTCCACCACCAGCTGCTGCTGCTTCCATTGTGAGCTCGGAGCCCGGGCTGAGCCGCTGCTGCACCCCAGCGGGGTCTGTGCGGGGAGAGCCCTTCCCTGGCGGGACTTTCTGCGGTGGCTGGAACCAGCCCCTGGGGCAACTCCGG
Source organism: Dermochelys coriacea (assembly GCF_009764565.3). NCBI lineage: Eukaryota > Metazoa > Chordata > Testudines > Dermochelyidae > Dermochelys > Dermochelys coriacea. Next base: position 30,635,399 of record NC_050081.1, read on the forward strand.
GCTCTGCCGACACCAGCCCCCGAGCCGGAGCCTGCAGGTGATGGGGGAGACCCGGGGAAAGGGCTGGGGCCGGGCAAGAAAGTGACTCTGCCCCAACAGCCCCTGCTCGCCCCAGCCCTGCTGCCGGGGGGGCCGGGGATCTGCGAGTCCCGGAGCTGCTGATCCCCACCTCCAGGCTCTGCCCCCCTGAGCGCCGGCAGGAGCCGAGCCAGCGCCGGGAGAGCGACCGCCCCGGGCCGGGGCCAGCCAGGGACCGAGTCTCCCAGCCCGAGGGGAGGGGAGGGGGCAGGAGGGAGACGGGGCAGAGACTGGCAGGGGCAGCCGGAGCAATCAGTGGGGAGGGAGGTTCCCGGCTCCCAGCCCTGCCCAGCCTCGGTCCCTGCAGCGCCCCGGGGATATTGACTTTCCCGGGACAAGGGGAGGAGCAGGGAGAGGAAAAGCCAGTTCCTGCCTCTGCCTGGTCCCCGCGCTGCTGGGGGGATGCGCTGCCCTGGGGACCGTGTCAGGGGGGATTCCCCAGAGCGGCTCCTTTGATTCTGCTCCTTTCTGGGGTTTGGTTCAGAGACTCTGTTCCTACTTTAACAACGTTTCAGTGGGTTTAGCGCTGGTGGCAGAGGCTGGTGTGGTGTGACAAACTTCTTGGCTGTTACTGTCCTGAGCAAGCCGGTACGAAAAGAGGATGCTGAGTCCCGGATCTGCTGAAGTAGCAGTGCCTGGTGGCCACTTTACTCTTCTGTTACTTCATGTGTTACATATGCAGATGTTGATCATACTTCTAACTGCATATTTTAATTTCCTAGCCACACGGTTTGTTCCAATACATTTCAGTGACCTTCCTCGTTCGGACAAGTTGACTGTTCTGGGTTGCCAAAATCCAGGCTTTTCTAAAACAAACAATCCTGTTGCTCCTTTGCATTGGTTGGGTGAGGGCCACGGTGCTGACCTCACCTCATTTGCCTTTTGGTGAAACTCCGTTGCCTTGTCTCCACTTGATTTTTGCAGGGGGGGATAGCTAATGCAGGTTAGTTAACACACATTTGCTAAGCACTGATGACACAGAATACAAGGCTGACTCAAGTGTTAAATGAAGCATTATTGTTCATGGCTTGACAACTCTGATACAGTCTGCTCCTTTGCCATCAGAGGTATTTGCGTCTGAGTGTCTGCAGCCTCCCATTGTGTGGGTATCATGGAAAACCAGCTAAAACATTTTAAACTAAAGGAATTACCAGAGGCTTCCCCCCCATCTCCGCCCTGCTCTATTTCCCTTATCCCCTTCCGTTGTTCAGGGGTTGGCTAGATGGTCTGACACTGAGGCCAAGTCTACATGACAGAGTTAGGTTGTCATAAGGCAGCTGACGTCGACCTAATTATGTCAGGGTACACGCTAAGGAACCAAAAACCAGGACACTATTCCAAGCCTGCATTTCCCAGCAACATTGCACTCAAAATAGTTTTCTCTTAGCTTTATCTCAGGGCTCAGGCTGTCTGCTTGGCTTTCTCTCTCTGGTTTGCTCTTGTTCTGTCTCTCAGTACCTGTGTTTGTCTCTGGTGCGTGCACACACACAAAGATACCCATCAAAGCCCTAGCCCCTGCATTTCAAGCCCCTTGGGCCACGTGATTCAGCGTCTATGCCCCATGTCCATGGGCCTGTGTTTTGTTTCAATCTGCTGATTACGATGGTTTCTTTGCATTGATTCTAAATGGAGGGCAGCGGTCAGGCCTGACCCACTATAAGATTTATCCCAAACCAAAACTATATTAATAAGGTTAAGATTCCGTCTTGGGTATTTTTAGTAAGAGTCACAGACAGGTCATGGGCAATAAATACAAATTCACGGAAGCCTGCGATCTGTCTCTGACTTTTACTAAAAATACCCTGAGGATGGAGGACAAACAGAGATCTGCTGGGGCTTGCCACTGCTGCTCCAGCCCCAGGGAGACTGACCCAGCCGCTGCTCTGGCAAGTTGTAGACCACTGCTCCCGCGGCCCCAGGGCTGACCACTGATCAGCTGTTCTGGCAGCCAGTGCTCCAGCAGCCCCTGGAGATGACAGCTGCTCTAGCCCTGCCCCAGAAGTCACAGAGATCCCAGAAAGTTGCTGAATCAGTAACATCTGTGAAGGAATTGTAGCCTTAAATAGTAATGACAGATCTGGTTGCATTTTAGTGTTCCCTTCCCACAGTGATGGCTAATGGGGTCAGGGGCCATTCTGACACCTGGGGACACTGCAGGGAAGGGACACACCTGGGCTGTGAATTGGTTGGATAGTGGCTGAGGAGTTGCTATATTGTCTCTGTGCCCACCGAGGATTGCCCTTGCTATGGGCAAGTCTGAAAGCCACATTTTTTTTCCATCGGCATATATTTTTGAAAGGGACTGGTGACTTTGGGTGCCCCAGGTTTTGAGTGTCCAGCTAGAGACACCTCACTGGGGGCTGACTTCCAGAAAGGGTCAAGCACCATTTCTGTCTCCCTATCTCAGGGCTGCCAACTCTTGTGATTTTTTTTTTTAACCACAAGTCTCATGATATTGGCATAGGCACCAACTCTGTGGGTGCTCTGGAGCTGGAGCACCCATGGAAAAAAAAAAGTGGGTGCTCAGCACCCACAGGCAGCCTCGTGGGTCGGGGCCTCCCCCTCCCAACCACTGCGAATCAGCTGTTTCATGGCATGCAGGAGGCGCTGGAGAGAGGGGGAGGAGTGGGGGCAGAAAGAGGCGGGGCAGGGGTGGGAAGAGGTGGGGCAAGGTGGGGGCTTGGAAGAAGAGGTAGAGTGGGGGCAAGGCTTGGGGTGGAGCAGGGGTCAAGTACCCTCCTGGCAGCTCGGTAAGTCAGTACCTATGAGATTGGGTGATTTCTTTTCCTTAGAGCCCCAGCTCCAGGAGCCCTGTGATTCCATGAGGAGCTCAGGTTTCTTTTTAAAAAATTAAGTGACATTCTAGCCCTGATCATAGCAGAGAAAATATGAACCCAAGAGACTCCAAAGCAAGGAGGCAAACAAAATGAATCTCAAATATAGTTTCAGTATCTTCTTAAATGGCAGAATTTTTCAGAAGAAAAATCTCATGAGTTTTGGGGGCTCATTCATGATATTTAGACATTGGTCCCTTGTGCTAGAACAGAAGAATGAGGAGGAAGAGACCGTAGCTCATTAGGACAATGACAGCTGAGAACAGAACCCTGGTCCAATGAGTGTCTATCTCGTGATGTACCCATTAGGCCTCATGGCCTCTCAGCTGGCAGCATGCAGTGAGCCCTGCTAGCACAATGTGGCATCGGTCTATAACTAGAGAGAGAAATAAAGCATCATTTCTTCTCATAGAAAAGCCACGTGTCTGTTTTTAACTCTTCACATTCAAAGATGAGTCAGCAGTTCCATACTAAAAGATCAGTACAAAAATCACACCTGGGTATATGTGAGCAGGGAGCCCATTTAACCCGGGGCTATTTCTACTCCAGATCTTTCTGATGGAGCCAGGGGAGGAGTCGGGCCCCTTGGATGCAGAGGAAGGGGAGAGTCTGCGAGGAATTTGCACAGGTGAGGAGTCTGTTAAATCAATTTGGAAACCAGGGGTGAGGGAAGGAAGTGGCTGGGATTTGCACAAAGGCCCAGTGAGCCCTCCCCCCAGTTCTGCCCCATCTCACCTGGTCAGGTTTGCCCCAGCAGTGGTCACATCCTCATGGCTTTCCTGACCCACAAATATGCCACTCTACTGCTCCCTTTCCTGAGTATTCGGAGTGTTATATGGAAGCAAATCTGGTCCTTCTGCTTTGGGGGATTTGGTCTCTAATTTCAGATCATATCATTATTTGTTTCTGCCATTTCCCCTTCCCAAGGATTCTTTACTTCCCAACACAAGGAATGACTCGGAATTTTGCCCCTTTATTCCAGCAGAGGATGGGGCAGTGAATGTTAAGGAGGAGAATTGTCCGCAGGGAGCGTGTCGAGAAACTCCAAAGGGAATGTTTGCCAGATTCCTGAGCAGGTGGCACCCTGTGAGAGTCAAGGCAGCTCAGGTCAGGAAAAGATCCCAGTGGAGGAGGCACAGGGCAGAGCCACTTCCCCTGGCAGAGCTCTCAGGCAAACTAAAAATATCGAAGCCCATCAGAGAATCAGTCCTGGTCAGAAACCCTGTAACTGCCCTGAGTGTGGCCAAAGCTTCAGTGTGAGCTCAGACTGTAGTAGACATCAGAGGATCCATACGGGGGAGAGACCCTATAAATGCCTTGAGTTACTTGGTAAGATGACAGATCAGCGCAAACAGTTTCACAAGCTCTGAGTTTTATTTGGGATTTTGTTTTAAATGGGTTTGTTTTTCTAGGTAGGCAAAAAGGTTTAAAGTGATAAAAGAAAGGGAGTGAAATTCATAGAGCTCTTGGTCTTTCAGTTTCCAAACAGAATCAGGATGTGTAGTAGGTGTCGAGATCTTAATAAAGGATGGAGTTCCAACCATCGGATGTGTCCTGACAATCTGATTGCCCATGGAGTCATTTGTCTTTCTGCTCTTACTGCACTCCCTGTCTGAGTAGACTGTCAAACTCCTGGCTGTTATGCTGTTACATGACACGAATTGCATATGGTTAGATATTAAGCTGAGCTGGGAATGATCAGGGTCTGGATGGATGCCAGAGAAGGCTGTGAAAGCCACAAGGGGCGGTGACTTGGGGCAGTGATCCATTCTTAGATCAGCAAGTAACAACCTGCTCCTAGCACTCCAGCTGTTGACCTGTGTTTCCCAAGGTGGGAAAGCGAAAGCTAACTCAGCTCTACTCCCTGGAGGCACCATGGCTGCCATGAACCCAGCCCTGCGGCGCCAGCGTGGGGTTGTTTGTTCGAGCTGCCAGGGCCCCTATAAGATCCCGGTGACCTTTAAAGGATGCAAGCACAAGTTCTGCCGCTTCTGTGTCACCCCCTTCAAGGGGGAGTCGGGCACAGCCACTTCCTGCCCCCTGTGCCACAAGACCCCCAGGCACGGAGACGACAAGCCCCAGGGGCAGCCAGGCAGCAGGGCAGATGAAGCTGAAAAAATCAGTCTGGAAGTGAGCGAAGAGCCTGAGGTGGAGCGGGAGTGCCGGGAACACCAGGCGGTTCTGGACTTGTTCTGTGCAGAGGATCAAGCCCTCATCTGCATGAGCTGCAGGGACTCCCAGGCTCACCGCACTCACACTGTGGTTCCCCTTGAGGAGGCTGCCCAGGAGTACAAGGTAGGGTGCTCTGCAACTCTGCTGTTCAGCCTCTCCCTGCAGCTGGCAGAAGTGATGGTGAAATTCAGCACAAAGCCCAGGCACCACTTACACGAGAGACCTCCTGACCCACACGTCTGGCCTGCGCTGCGGTCAGCCCTAGGGAGGGACACAGAAGCCAGGCGATAGTGCCCATGAGCCAGGAAACATCTATGCCAGAGAAATACTCTACCCTACCTCCTCTAACTGCGCTCCCACCAGCCCTGTGTCCTCGTCTACCTTGTGTTCCATTGTTGTGTGGCTGGATCAGTGGTGGATTGCCGCATGTGGCAACAGGGCCTGTGCCCAGGGGCCCTGGCCAGTGTGGGACCCCCAGAAAAATCTCGCTCCGTGCTGTGGCCCTGGGGCACAGAGCGTCTCTGATCTTAGGGCCGCAGAGGAGGGTTTGGGGTGGAAAGGAGTGAGTGGGGGATGGGGCTGCGGGGAAAGGCGTGGAATGAGGTGGCGCCGCAGGGGAAGGGGTGGAATGGGGCGGGGCTGTGGGTAGAACGTGGGTGGAGCTGTGGGTGGAACAGGGACGGGGTTGCGGGGGAAGGGGTGGGGCCCCAGGCGGAAGGGGTGGGGCCACAGACAGAAGGGGTGGGACAGGACCATGGTTTCCGCACCAGGGCCCCCCAACTTGCTTCAGCCCAGGGCCCCAGAAGACCTTAATCTGCCTCTAGCCTGGACGCTGTTTGATCATAAAGATCAAAGCCAGAAGAGGACACCAGATCAGACACTAGTCAGACCACCTGTGTATCATAGGCCACCAACAGCTCCCAGAACCCGCACTCTAACCCATCTACTGAAATTAGACCAAAGTATGACAGCCACTGGTGCCAATTAGGGGGTCTGCAGGTGCTGAATGCCCCCTTTCTCCCGGGCTTTTGCACTTCTTCAAAGTTTAATAGGCAACGAAGTCGGGGGTGGGCAAGGCAAGGCCACTTTTAAGCAACTGAAACTAGTACAGCTGCTGCTGGAGCAGTCCGGAGCATTTCTCTGGCTGAGTGGTCGCAGTGCCATTGAAATTTGACTGGGCTGCCCCGACCTACAGCAGTGAACAGGCCAAGTCGCAGTGAGTGCTGCTGTGACTTGACACATGGGCATTCTGCTGAGACCTTTACCCCCGGCAGCACCAGCTCATGCGCCATGTGGGTGTGAGAGAGGAAGACTCCTGGGACCGGAAGAAGGTTCCTGCTTTGGGCTGGGGTGGGGACCAGAATTTTCCTCCCCTCCCCAAGAAGTGTCTGAATTGGCACCACTGATTTCAACCCCCAGGAAACTAAGCTATTGTGTACCACAAGTAGAGAATAGGAGGGACCAAGGTGCAGCACGGCTAAGGCCCCTGCAATAGCCAGAAATTGATGAAGTGAGATATATCTAGATGATCCTGGCAAGCAACCCATGCCCCACACTGCAGTGGAAGGTGGTGATGGCTGCGAAAGCGAGTTTATGTATAAATTAAAATAAATTAGTTAATTCATGCACCAATTTATGCAAAGGCTTATTGTAAGGGTGTCAATTGTGGTGTTTTGTCTGTGTGCGTGCATGCGCGCGCACATGCACAACCATTGCACACCTGTTCTTCTGATGCAATGCTTTTGGACTTTGCCTTTGCAAATTTGGCTCCCAAATTATTGCAAATATCTGCATGTCACGGTGTCGCCGATGTCCCGGTCTCTGAAAGCCTGCATCACAGCTTCTCCTAAGGCAGCGGGGGTTATCAGGCAGAGCAGACCATGCTGCTTATTTCCCCTTGATGCTCTTGCTTTTCATCAGTTTAAACTGTGCTGTGCCCTTAGCCTGTGTGTGGTGATTTTCTATGATTTAAGGAGAGCTCGCTAGCTGTGCTTTTCTTGCCAGAGGAAGCTGCATACAGCAGTGGAGCTCCTGAAAAAGCAGACGGAGGAAGCTTGGGAGCTGAAATACCATGAGGGAAAGAAGACAGCTAACTGGAAGGTAGGGCCCCATGGTTTTAACCATTCACAAGCCTGCTGTGACTGCAGGATTTCCGGGGGTTCTGGCAAATGTCCGCAAGGAAGAGGCTATGTCCCTTTGGGATTAGCCATGCATGAGGGCAGATGTAGTGCCTGATATTTCGGTGGGGTTTAGCATCCCTGGCTCCCACCTGGCTGTGTCCCCAGCCCTTCTGGGAATCAGCCTCCCACCCCACTCTCTAGCAGCTCATAATATGCTGCAACCCAGTAATTGTGTAGCATGTTCTTATTCTCCAGGTTCTGCTGCCATCATGTGGCCATTTGATGCCATTGCTCTCCAGTTAGCACTTCATATATGAGTCTTCCCGCTCCCCCCCTCCCCGGCTATGGCAAGAAACCAATATTACTTATTTGTATCCTTATAGCACCAATAAGCCACACCCATGATCAAGGCACCATAGTGCTAAGGTGCTCTCCAGACAGGGCACTCTCAAGGTCCCTTCCAGCCCTACATTTCTATGATGCTCTGATAAGAGAAAGCTCTTGCCCCCAGAGAATTTAAAATCGAAATAGACATAGAGTAGGAGTTGAAGCAAAGGCATGGAGTTTTTCCCAGGGTCACCCAGTGGCTCGCTGGTGGAGTAGAGAATAGAATCCAGAGATCCCGAATCCCAGTTCAGTGCCTGATAGGGACACAGGACTGGAAGGAACCTCCTGGGTCATTGAGTCCAGCCCTTTGTTATCTCAAGCCACCCCATCAGAGCATCCTGTTCGTAAACTGACTAAGCTCCATCTGCAAACCAGTCAGGTTGTTTGCCCCCATTGCTCTTACTGGGAAGCTGTTCCAGAGCCTGGCTCCTCTGATGGTTAGAAACTGCTTCTTCCCATCCACCAGACCCAGTGATTCTCGACATGCACGCATAGACCAGAAACGCAGATACAGCTGCATCTCTGTTTTGTTTTGTTTTTTTTTTTATTAAAAATACTGGTAGTTGAAAACCTGTTTGTCAATCATAAGAAGGGAAGTGTCAAGCGATGACGAGCAGGTGTTGCTGTGTGACGAGAAGGGGCTATTTTCTGTAGTGAAGCACATCAACCTAGTAACTCACTCTTGATTGATGGGGGAAAACATCCCAGGTGCTGTGTAAAGAGAGAGAATCCCTGCTTGATGTGTAGTTTGGAGCAGGTTAAAACTGCACAGCATGGAGAAAGGAGCAAGACACTTAAAATCCCATAAAATTTCTAAGTTCCATATTTGCCTGCTCCACAGCTAGGGCTCCTATGCACTGTGATAAGCCAATTATTAATAGTCTTTGGGGCTTTAATATGTGATGTCCATCCCACGGCAAAAAAAACCAAGCACAACACCTGTCCACCACTGGACCCCACACCATGGCTTTGATTACTGTGCCATATAAAGGTTTTTAATTAACATTGCTGGCTAGCAATACAGGAGACCCAACCAGGCTCAGGGGCCCCTATATGGTCTCATGTCTAGAGCAGGGGTTCTCAGACTGTGGGTCGGGACCCCAAAGCTGGTCGCAACCCTGTTTTAAGACTTGATGGGGCCCAGGGCCAAAGCCAAAGTCGGAGCCCCAGAGCCAAAGTTAAAACCCTTGGGTTTCAGCCCTGGGCAGCGGGGCTCAGGTTATAGGCCCCCTGGCTGGGGCTGAAGCCCTGGGGTGGCAGGGCTTGGGTGGGCTCAGGCTTCACACCCCCTCCTGGGGTCATGTAGTAATTTTTGTTGTCAGAAGGGGGTCGCGGTGCAATGAAGTTTGAGAATCTCTGAGCACTGAAATGAGGCTCTGGAAAACCTGGTTTCTATTCCTGGCTCTGACCTGCTGGGTGACCCTGACCTACCACCTCCCCACTCTGTGCCTCAACTTCCCCATCTGTAAAACAGGGGTAATGATACTGACCTCCTTTTAGAACACTTAGAAATCTACTGATGCAAATGGCTAAACAATAACACCTATAGCTCTTATATAGCACTTTTCAGCCATAGATTTCAAAGACAAGAACTGCATATTACTGTGTTGGACACCATCCATACACTGTGTAAGCGACAGCCCCTGCCCAGAGAATAACAATCTAAAGAGTCAAGACACACAAAAGGTTGGGGAGGAAACAGAGGCAGAGGTGAAATGATTTGGTTGAAGTTGCATAACGGCTAGGTGGCAGAACAAGAAGTAGAACCTTCCAGGATTATCCACTGGGCCACGTTGCATCGCTACCCTCTTTACATTTATCCCTACCCCAAACTGGTTGATATTTTTTCTGTGGTTGTTTTCAATTTTTTTTACCTTTAACGAAGGAGAAGACGCACTATCAGAGAATGTGCATCGAGACCGAATTTGAGAAGCTGCACGAATTCCTGAACGAGGAAGAGGAGCGGCTGTTGCGGAAACTTAGGAAGGAGGAGAGGGAGACCCTGAAGCAGCTACATGGGAATATAATAAAGCTCTCAGAACAATGCTCATCTCTGCAGAAGCTGATCATGGAGATAGAGGAGAAGTGTCAGCAACCGGCTGCTGTGTTGCTGAAGGTGAGAAATTCCCCCACCCTGTCAATCCATGCTGAATTACTGGGTATCACACACCATTGACATTGGATCTAATGACCAAGGAAGAAATAACTATTTCAGTTTAATTGTTACCTAAATAATAAAATCCCAGGCTAGAGGGTCCATCTGCTCCAGAATTTCTCTTGCTTTTGTTAGAGGAACATACCCATGCGCCTCGCAAGATCTGCTATGTAACCATCATCCATAGGATCAGTGCTGCTGATGAAAGATTGCTCGAGAACTGTTGCTCTTCTACCCCTTCTCCTGCATCCCATGTGCAATCTTTTGTAGATGTCCATGTGTCTATAGCTGCTCCATAGTTGTGCTTGCACAGCCTCCTCTGCCCACAGGCCCACGAGGTCCAATATCTCCTGTCTGCTCCAGGCAGAAGCACATCTGGAGCATGTAGCCAGCATGTTCAGCTGGGCAGTTGCAGACAACAAGGGAGAGGTGCTAGGTGTGGTCTCCCCCCGGGCAATCAGGGAAAAAAGCCCTTCAAAAATACACAGGAATTCCAAAGGAGGTGGGGTGGCTTTGGGTCTCTGGGACCCCTGAGCAGTGGAGGTCACAGTTTTGACTAGAGTGGTCACTGTCGGGCATTGTGGGATGGCTGCTGGAGGACTGTTAGGGTCAACATAGGTCACACAGTGTCTACACTCGCACTGCTTTGATCATGGCTCACCACAGGGGCGTGCACACGGGAGTGAAAGCAGGGGCATGGGCCCCCCCCCAAAATCTGTATGTCCCTGCAGCCCGGGGAGGGAGGAAGCAGCAGGGTGGCTGGCTGCTGGCAGAGCTCCTCCTCCCTCCACCCCTACAGCTGCTGCTTCTCCTTCCCTGTTGCTGGAGTCCCACACGTTGCCTTTGCCTCCAGCCCCTGACTCACCTCAGTGAGGTGTCTGCCGCCCATTTGGGGAGGCTAGCCCCCGGCCCACCCCTTCTGCCCAAGGCCCCGCCCCTCCCCCTCCAGAACCCCTGAGTGTCACATGTGGCCACCAGAAACCCCTGCCCAGCCCTGGGCTGCCCGAGTGCTCCCAGCCCTGGAGTGCCGGGTGGTGCAGCCCCAGCCCCAGAGCACCAGATGGTATGGCCCAGCGCCCCAGTCCCAGTGCCCCCCTCTCCCAGAGTGCTGGAAGGCGCAACCCCAAGGCGTGGCGGCCCGAGCACCAGCCCCAGCTGCTCTGAGCCCCAGGCCGCAGGCCAGCCAACCCTACTCCCAGCCCAGGCCATGGGGGGAAGAGTGGGAAACAGGAGGGGCCTCAGGGAGAGGGCCACACCTGGCTGTTTGGGGAGGCTCAGCCTCCACTGGCCTGTGATACATACCACCCATGCTTGCGCATGCCGCTGGCTCACCGCTGTTCAGGGAGGTGGTTTCATTGTGTTCCCATAAAGGGCCGCTTATATTGGCCGGAGACACATGCGCAAATAGGTTTGATGCAAGGCGATGTCCATCGGTCTAACGTAGCATAGACCAAGCCCAAGGTCTTCCTGTGCAGTGGTACAGGTGAATGAAGAAGGATATTTTTGAGGTTAAAGCATTGGCGCAGGACTTACGAGACCTGGGCTCGATTCTCTGCTCTGCCACAGATCTCCTGCGTGCCCCGGGGCAAGTTACTTAATTGCCTCTCTTTGTAGAATGGGGTTAATACCAGTGTAACCTGACTGGTGTTTGCAAGAGTAAATTTATTGAGCGTGATCCTCAGCTGTTGAGGATTTTCGGTTTCACTGATGTCGGTGGAGCTCCACTGATTTTCACCAGCTGAAGAGCTGGTTCATTAATATTTATGAGGTGATCAGACACTAAGGTGATGGGAGTCCTTCTATGAAAACAGGGGCGGTGGGTATCACAGGCCAGGGGAGGCTAAGCCTCCCCTAACCCAGGCTGTGGCCCTGCCAATGCTCTGCCCCAAGGACCCGCCTCCCTCCCCCGCTCCTTTGAAGCCGACCGGGGCTCAGCTCTAGCCAGCAGCCTGGAGCTTGGGGCTCAGGCTGGTAGCCCAGGGTCAGGGAAGCCAGGGGTCGGGGTGGCTTGGGCCAGCCGGAGGCCCGGGGTCAGGCCAATGGCCCAGGGCAGGGAAGGAGTTTGCGGCTCCAGCAGGTGATGGTGGCAGGGCCTCAGGCAGAAGGGGTGGGGCCGGGGGGCTAGCCTCCCCGAAGGGGGAGTTCATGCTCTGCCCATGCATACAAACCTGATGCATGCTTTCTCTACTCCACCTATGCGCTGTATACAGAGTGTCTCAAAGGCATTTAGGTGCCTAACTCCCAGTGGGTCTTAACCACTTACCCAGAAGTAACACATTTTCAGCATAGGAACAGAGAAGGGAAGCTGGGAGGTTGGCGTCCCTGCAGGGGCAGAGTTAAGGTTATTTGAGAGCCTTTAACAATGCTTTTCCACACTCTCATATGTGTGGGAGCTCAGAAGAGCTATAGAATGAAAAGTTATCATTGAGTTTTACAGTTCAAGGAAGGATCTAGTTTGATGCAAATAGTGTGAAAAAAATCAGTGAATATTGCTTTCCTCCTGTCACTGCAGAATGTGAATTCCTCTTTCCATTTTCTCCTTTTAGGATGTGAAAGACACATTGACCAGGTACTTTTTGCATTGACTCCAGCTACAAACTTTGCATAAATGTTTGTCCTGAGCCAAGGAGTGATAAGTTGGGCTGTGTTCTTCTTAGGAGTGAAAATATTCAAGTGCAGGAACCTGAAGCTGTGTTTACTGAACTGAAGAATGTATACAACATTCCTAGCATTGATATTATTGACATTCTAAGGAAATTCAAAGGTAAGTGAAGACTGTTCCTATATTCAAGTCCCGAGATGTTTCATGATCCTTGCACCATGGAATTTGCCATGAAATTCAAACCTTAACCTCAGAACTGTTCTCCAGACTATCAGTTTCCATTTCAAAAAAATTAAAAACAGCTCACGTGATTAGCAAGAAAATATTATAAATTCAATCTGAGGGTAAACTGAAGCAATGATTTTTCCCTGAGTCTGCAGACAACCTGACTCAATAGCTCTAAGAGTAGGGAATTGCTCTTATTCATCTCAATGGAGTGTTGTCTCTGAAACTTAATGGTAGTGATATAGGCGGTGACATTACCTATTTCACTGCCAAGCATTTTGCACAGAAACATCCAGCTAATGTTGGTTTGCTTATCCCATAATGCCAAACTGCCTCCTGGTGCTTAAAGCCCCAAGGTCCAAAGCTTTCAGCTCCCTCTTCTGAACACCTTCTATGATGCCACCATTGGAGCAGAGCTCTGCAGCACATTGTGAACTGAAAAGTGCTGGTCTTGGTATGTTAAGACAATTCTCATATAGGACCTGATCCAAAGCCCACTGAAGTATATGGGACTCTTCCCTCTGGCATTGGATGGAGCCCCAAGCAGAACTGGTCTAAGTAAGGTAATACAGGCCAAGAGAAAGGAAGGAGTCATATCCTCATTTTTACAGAGGGAAACCTGAGATGCAGAGTTTAAGTGATTCACTCATGTCACACAAGCAGTCTGTGGTAGATCTGTAAATTGAACCCAGATCTGCTGGCTCCTTATCCACAAACCCAACTTTCCTTTGCTCCCTGCCACCCACCACAGCCCAGTTTAGCTTTCATGACTCCTACTCTATGTAGCTGAAATATTAATGAGGAGCAATTTAATTTCCCTTTAATCACCATGACCAATCCTTGCCCCTGGAAATGACTCTGACATTTTCTCTCTTTTTTCCCCAGTGGATGTGACTCTCGACCCAGACACAGCTCACCCCAACCTCGTCCTGTCTGAGGACAGGAGAAGCGTGACACACAGAGGCATGCGACAGGAGCTGCCCAACAATCCTGAGCGATTTGATCCTTATATCATGGTGTTGGGCTCCAGGAGGTTCACGTCAGGGAGGTGTTACTGGGAGGTGGAGGTGGGAGACAAGGTGGAGTGGGACATAGGGGTGTGCAGAGAATATGTGGGCAGGAAGGGGCAGGTGATATTGTCTCCTAGCAATGGATTCTGGAGAGTTTGGTTGAGGAATGGAGATAAGTACAAGGCTCTGATCTCTCACCCAACCCCCCTCACTGTCAGTGTGCGGCCCAGCCGGGTGGGGATTTTCCTAGACTACAAGGCAGGCAAGATCTCGTTTTACAACGTGACAAACAGGACCCATCTGTATTCATACAGCGGAGCCTTCTATGGAGTTCTACGGCCTTTCTTCAGCCCCGGCCTCCATCGGGGAGGTGAAAACATTGCTCCACTGACAATCAACTCAAAGCCTCTGGGCTAGCTTCAATAGGAATCAAAGACACACACATGGAAGGAGCACCAAGTCAAAAAACTCCTCCCTCCACCAATACCTCCCCCCACTCACACTCTCCCCTCCTGATGGGGCTCTGATCTGGCTCCATGGGGAAGCGGCCATTGTGGTGGTGAGGAATTCAGAAGTAGATTTGGTCCCATGTGGCAGGAGATGGTGAAGTGGGATACAGATTATGTTGATTGTCCAAGGGATTTCTAGGGGAGGAAAGAAGCTGTGAAAAAATATGTAGCAAAATGACAACTCATTTGGCTAACTTTTAGAAAAACTGACTAATCAAAAAAAAACCAACCAAAAAAAAAAACAACCCAAGAAAAGTTGGTGACAATTTTACCCTCTTTTTTTAAATCACAAGTTTTATTAAGTATTTTTCACCAAAATGTTGACATTTGAAGCAGTTTTGACGAGCCCCATACGTGGTTGAAAAACACAGGCTGTGGGGAATTCAGAAAAATGTTGTCAAATTCCCCCCTTTTTTTCCTTAAATCAAACATTTGAATTTTTCATTGCAGTTTCAAAAGTGGCTCTCCTGATCAATGATTTCTGGGGTGCCTTGTTTTTTTTAATGCCCAACCAGAAATGCCTTAAAGCAGCCACACTGTTTTCAGTGGGATGCTAGCTGAGCAGCCCCTTTCCTGGTGTCTGAATTGGGGCACTCAAAATCAAAGGTACTGAAATTTTAGGCACTGATCCTGCAAACACTTAAGCACATGCTTAACTTTGTGCAAGTAGGTAATGACATTAGTGAGTCCTGCAGGTAACTTCAATGGGACTGCTTACATGTGCAGAGTTAAAAATCATGCAGTTGTAGAGACAGGGACTTAGGGCACTAAAATTGAATGATAAGATAATGACAGTGAATGATGCTAGGAACACAGGGGAAATGCCACACAATGAACCCTGAAATGATTATTTTTCTTGATTCTGCTGCTGACGGGGGGGGAAAAAAATCCAAAAGCTGCCTTTAATGGCATAACATTAGATCTTACATATGTGTATGAAGCTACCTTTGCTGAGGAGCTGGCACACTCCACAAGATTTTGCAAGGGATCTGCAGATGTGTCTAACTTCAAAGCCTAAAACTACAGCTGATCAAAAATAAGAGCTATTCAAAACAGTTTTCAGAATGGATTCCCATTAAATTTCAGTGGGAATTGTGTGGCTAAATCCCAACTATGCTTTAAAAAATCTCAAATATTGTTTTCTAGAGGTACAAGCTTGTTAAGCACTGAGATTGAAGTTTCATCACTTAAATTTACTTAAATCTTCCACCATTTAAAACTTGCAGTACTCGGGTTTCTGGAGTGCTTGCTGGGGACACCAGGCATGGCTACTAGGTAACTCAAGGGGATGGAAGACCATGAGTGTCGATGAAGCCCCCTCGCTCTAGGCCCAGGTGCCCCCCCTTCCCTTTTCTGCCCAGAGATACTCGGAGCAGTCACGCTGAGGAGTTTGCAACAGTTTGTTGCAGGCGCAAACTGGCTGAAGCAAGATTAGGCCCAACAGGACAGAAATGTTAGATAATGCTGAACAAACAACTCCATATATGGTGAAATAGATGATAAGAGGAAAAAGGGGAACTGGCTGGTATACCGGATTGGCTATATGGTACTCAGGGCAGCTTGCTATTGGATAAGTATGCTAAAGAAAGAATGTATAAAAATGTGTAACTGCTTGCACTGGGGAGCAGGATTTGAGATTGTTGTCTCCCTGTACCACTTGAAGCTTCAAATAAACTTTTCTACTTCTCCACCCCGTTGTGGTTATTGGGCAACACATACCGGGCAATGAATCCAGCTGTGGCTTGCCTCGGGCACTCTGTGCCGGCAACATGCTCATTACCAGTCTGATCCTCTGAATCAACAGAAAAACTGCTATTGTTCATCGGGTTTGTAACAGACCTCAAAACTAATTCACCAGAGACTTGAGCAATAATTTTTGTGTATACTGTAAAAATATTTAAAACGATGAGCTGGCAATAGGTAAAATAAACCACAGTTAAAATTGTAGTTAAATTGTGGTTCAGTGTTGAATTTTGTGAAATCAATGAAAAATAAAATGCATAAATTGTTAACACTTTGCGTCTGCCATTATCAAAACATTTTTATGTGGATATCTTGGGGGCAAAGAATTAATGTCATATTTTATAAGTCATAATTTCTTTAGACCAGTGGAGCTCAATCTTACTTCACAGGAGGGCCATGTAAATCCAAGTACAACCTTGTGTGGGCCAAACAGATTCTACATATTTTAATAAGATTTAAAGTCCCCCATATTGATTTATATTTTAAGTTTAGTTTGTTTTGTATGTATTTAGATAGTTTTCTTCTATGTACAGTATTGTCTATTTAATGACAAAACACTAATGAATTGGCCGTTAGTATATTGAGTTGAAGCAAGCTGCCGGCCTTATGTAATGCTCTGGTGGTCTGTGTATGGCCTGTGGGCCATAAATTGGGCACCCCTGCTTTAGACAGTGAGGGTAATCAACCACTGGAACAATTTACCCACGGTCATGGTGTTTGACAGAGGAGCCAACAGGATGTGCTCACCTGCCATGATATGAGAGTCTTTTTAGCTGCTCTGATCCTGTGTAAGAAATGCAGCACCCAGGATACAGGCATGCAGCCACACACAGCTGCAAACAAGCAGAAAGGGAGAAACATCATGGAATTTGACTTACCCAAATTAGCATAACAAAGGTAGTGACAATATCATAATACTTAAGCATGCATACAAGTGTAGTTAGTTTAAGATTTTAAGGCTTTTTGTAAGTAGTACTTAATGATAGTTTAAAGTAGGTTTAACTAGAAATCCAAAATGGAGGACTCAAGCTGAATTGACCAATAGCAGACATGAGATTCGCAAAAAGAAAAGGAGTACTTGTGGCACCTGAAGGACGACCCATCACTCTCACAGATCTTGGGAGACAGGCCAGTCCTTGCTTACAGACAGCCCCCCAACCTGAAGCAAATACTCACCACCACCACCACACAACAGAACCACTAACCCAGGAACCTATCCTTGCAACAAAGCCCGTTGCCAACTCTGTCCACATATCTATTCAGGGGACACCATCATAGGGCCTAATCACATCAGCCACACTATCAGAGGCTCGTTCACCTGCACATCTACCAATGTGATATATGCCATCATGTGCCAGCAATGCCCCTCTGCCATGTACATTGGTCAAACTGGACAGTCTCTACGTAAAAGAATAAATGGATACAAATCAGACGTCAAGAATTATAACATTCAAAAACCAGTCGGAGAATACTTCAATCTCTCCGGTCACTCGATTACAGATCTGAGGGTGGCTATCCTTTAACAAAAAAACTTCAAAAACAGACTCTAAAGAGAGACTGCTGAATTGGAATTAATTTGCAAACTGGATACAATTAACTTAGGCTTGAATAGAGACTGGGAATGGTTGAGTCATTACACAAAGTAAAACTATTTCCCCATGTTATTTCTCCCCCCCAACCCCACCCCCCACTGTTCCTCAGATGTTCTTGTTTACTGCTGGAAATGGCCTACCTTGCTTGTCACCATGAAAGGTTTTCATCCTTCCCCCCCTTGCTGCTGCTGATGGCTCATCTTAAGTGATCACTCTGAAACCTCTCCTTACAGTGTGTATGATAAAACCCATTGTTTCATGTTCTCTGTGTGTGTATATAAATCTCCCTGTATTTTCCACCAAAAAAACCCTGTAAAAACTATTTTCCACCAAATGCATCCGATGAGGAGACTGTAGCTCACGAAAGCTTATGCTCAAATAAATTTGTTAGTCTCTAAGTTGCCACAAGTACTCTTTTTCTTTTTGCGAATACAGACTAACACGGCTGCTACTCTGAGACAGGAGATTGAGATCCAGCCTGTCTCCAGCTCTTCTTTTAGCATCTCCAAAAGACAAGCTCCCAAACAACTACCCTCCACTGACTGACAGTCCCCACAAAGCTGGGGCGTGGGAGCCAGGGTCTAGTCCCCATCCAGAGTTTCCCTGGCCATAAGGGGAGATGGGGGAGGGAGCTTGGGGCAAATCAAGCAGAGGTGACTGTGCCCACAGCCCCAGCCAGGCCCCTGGGGCAGGTGAGCACATCCTGCTGGCTCCTTTGTCAAACACAAAGGGTCCCCTGAGCTGAGGACGAGGTGGGGAAGGGAGTTACAGTGAGACAAGGAGGGGAGCATCTCCTCGCCCTAAATTGGATCTTGTCCCTGGGCCCCTGGCAGGGAGTTTGTAACATCTGGTGACTCAGGCTCTCTGTTCCCAGGCAGTGAGGGGTGGAGCAGGACTGGGTAGTGATTAGAAGGGAGGGGGTGGCTGGTAGGACTCCTGGGTTCTATGCCCAGCTCTGGGAGGGCAGGGGGGTCAGGACTCCAGGGTTCTATGCCTGTTCTGGGAGGGCAGTGAGTCTAGTGGGTTAGAGCAGTGGGGGGCAGGGCTGGGAATCAGGACTCCTGGGTTCTATGCCCAGCTCTGGGAGGGGCAGTGGGCTCTAGTGGGTTGGGGCAGGGCTGGGAATAAGAACTCCTGGGTTCTCCTTCCACCTGTGCCACCGGCCCCTCTGTAACCTGGGTCACTCTGGGACAGTTTTCATCTCTAAACATTTCACATCATACCCCTTCATAAGGGGATGATTCTTTCTGTGTATTTTTGGTTTAAAACTTGTAAAAAAGGAGAGAGGGAGAAAAGATCAGAAAAATTGATATATTATTTCTATGTCTCAAGCGGGAAAAGATCTTCCCCCAGTAGTCTCCCCTCAGCCAGACATGCCTTTCACCCCAGATCAACCCAGGCTGCTTTCCCTGCAAACTCCAAGCCCCTCCAGCTCTGCATTTACACTGGCGTAAGTCTTGGACACTTCCACAAATATGATGAAAGTATCTGCCCTTGAAGGTTCTTCCTGCCAGCTGGGTTCCTGTCTGAGTGGGTGCCTTAAAGAGACAGGAGAGCCTGGCGGTACTAACATTGGCCTCCCCCATCTTGCCCTAGGAGGGGATGACTACAAGGAGACTGCGGGGGAGGCAGGGATTCTGGGGGGACCAGGGGTTGGCTGAGGAATCCTGAAAAGAAAAGGGACGTGGGACCAATGGGGACGTGGCCCCTGGAAGCCCAAATCCCATTTGTCACCAGCCCAATGTAGGAGTGTCCACCGAACGGGATTCACTGATATAAACTAAATTGATTTGAAAACAGATTAAGGAGAGGGGGCTGCATGGGAAGTGAAGGAGGGAATCAGCGTTCACACAGGGGTTTAATGCACTTTACCTTCACACCTTAAGTTAATCTGGCCTGATTTCCCATGCAGACGACCCCTCAATTAAAACCAGTGGAATTTCTGGGGCTGGACCAGCCCTGGGAGGCGCTGTCTCTAACTTCAGGGATAGCCGTGTTAGTCCGGATCCACAAAACCAACAAGGAGTCTGGTGGCACCTTAGAGACTCACAGATTTATTTGGGCATAAGCTTTCGTGGGTAAAAACATCTGAAGAAGTGGGGTTTTACCCACGAAAGCTTATGCCCAAATAAAGTCTTTAAGGTGCCACTGGACTCCTTGTTATCTCTAGTTTATTCATTTCACTGGTTGCTACCGCAAGAGGGCTCTGCTTATTGCTACAGATGGGTGCAGGCAGGGAAACATCCCTGTCCTGTTTGCCGGCTGGTGAACTTCCTGGGTCAGACGCTGCTGCTCAGCCTCCATTGTAAGCCGGGGGGGCCTGGGCTGAGCTGAGCTGTTGCTGCTCCCCAGCGCGGTCTATACAAGCCCAGCCCGGCTGAGGGCTTTCTGCGGTGGCTGGAACCAGCCCCTGGGGCAGCCCCTGAGCCTGCAGGTGAGGGGGAGAGACCCGGGGGAAAGGGCTGGGGCCGGGCAGGAAAGTGACTCTGCACAAACGGCTCAGATCTTGGAGCCCCTGGGAATCTGCCCCCTTGTTGCTGCCTGGAGGGCTGGGAGCTGAGTTAACAGCGATTGAGCTGCTGCCTTCGGCTGTGGCCCCACTCCAGGGGTAATAATGCGGGGGTATGAACAGGGCCCCAAATGTCTCTGACTTTTTTCTCTTGGGGGTAGAATTGTCAGGAAGGAAAGGGGTAAAAATAGGGGTGGAAAAGTGTGTGAAATCTGATTGCATCATCTCTGCACGGGGGGGGGAACAGGGACGAGTACTGGATTTATTCTTTACTGAAGGGTTCCTTCAAACTCTATGATGATGGGGAAAGTCTCCCCCGTATTAAAATTCTGACTGGAATGTGTTTGATCCATCAGATATGCCAGGTTTTAAGCCACTTGGTGCCTTTTTGTGATTGTTTCCACATGACCCCCTTTCTCGTGAATATCGTGACACCCCCTAAAAAGATCCACATGGACCTATCTGTGGGAAGGATTGGGGACCTCTGCGTTTTTGTAATCTACTTGGTGGCTCTAGCGAGCGGCTCCTGAACGTTCAGGTTTTGGGGGGATACTTGCATTTGTTTCTCCAATACACTCATATCTTCTTAGCTTAAAAAAATCTTTTGTTGGGGAAGGGGGAAAGGTTTGGGATTTAGGCAGAACCTTTGTCATCTGGGTCTCCCTCTTGGCCTGGCCTCGCCTGGTCGGGACATCTGTTAGACTCATGGTGATGGCCCAGGGATGCAATGGTGGAGACACGATGGTATAGCTTGCTCTTTCCTCTTCTTTCACTCAGCCATTGCTGTGCTTGCACTTCTCCCCAACAAAGCCTTTTCTTTTACGGACCCCCAAAGGGAATGATGGCTAAACTAGCCCATCCTCTCACTATTTTATCCACTGGATGGGCCTAGTTTTCAACACACCAATTTTGGTTCATTTATTTCTGGTCTCTCACTTTTCTTGTTTACCAGGTATGATCTTAACACAGTCCTTGAGTAATATCAGGAGGCCGTTTTGTTTGGACTAATGCTGTCTGTCTGTCTGTCTCCCCTTTGCACCTTTTCCCATTAATATTTGTAATTGGTTACTGTCATGGTTCATTAACTTTCACTCATTTTTTACAGATGAACTCACAATTACGGTAAATTTGTGGGCCCAATTATCACAACACCTCTTCGGTTCCCATGGAGGCTTTCACCCCATGCAGTCCCAAAAACTCTGGGTAAGCATCCTCTGTAGGGGTTGCTTCCCCCCCCCCCCGGGACTGTCTGTGAAGTAGGAAGGTGGTGGCTTTCTATCCTGTGAGGGGGGTATAGAAATTTTAAGAATCCTCCAGGTCCTCCATCCACCTAGCACTCCTTTGCTTTAATCACAACTCCTCAAATGTTGTTATAAAATCTCTTCAGGATTTGGTTCACATCTGCTTGCTGTCTTGAAACTGCAGGATTTCTGGGTTTGGAGGAAACATAACTTCGGTTGAGCAGCAGAGAGAGGAAAAGCCAGTTCCTGGCTCTGCCTGGTCTCCGCGCTGCTGGGGGAATGTCCTGCCCTGGGGACAGTGTTGGGGGATCCCCCAAAGCGGCTTCTTTGATTCTGCTCTTTCCTAGAGTTTGCTTCAGAGATTTTTTTTTTTTTTGTAACTGGGAGGGTTTGTCCTGGTGGGTTTAGTCCTGTGGGAGGGGCCAGGTCTGCCCTGTAATGAAGTGACCCTTTTCCCAACATTGCAGAATCCAGAGTGTCTGTCTGTAGGGAAAGAGCCTGGGAGGAATCGGGGTGTGAAATGAACTAACACCTCTTCTGGAACCTGCCCCATCGTCCTTCTCACCCTGACAGGCTGCAGAATCATGTCCACATTTCGCTGCAGATCATCCCCCTCCGCCGGGAGACAGGGCAGGGAAATGACTTCTGCACAGCTGGTGCAGGATGCAGCACTGCTCACTGAGGTAGGGGATTTCCAGGGAGCTGCTGAAGGTCTCCCCTGGAGAGGGGAGGGTGGGGCGGGAAATACACAGAGGGAGGGAGTAGGAAGTGAGGACAGGGTATGAAAAACCTGCTGGCACTTCATAAAACTGAGGGGGAACTTCTATTCTGCCCATCTGTGGAACAGGAAACAAGTCACTTGACCTGGCACTGAAAAATGTATCCGACTCCCGCTAGCCACAACCCTGAGGTGACTAGCCAGCAGGCTGATGAGGGGGAGCACCAGTGAGATCAGGGAAGAGATCCCACCTCCCCACATTAAGCCACTGAGGTTGCTGGAATTCTTACTGGGATGCTGTCCATGGACTGTACTTAGGGGCTCCATCTCCTGTCTGTGTGTCGATCTAGTTGCAATGCGATAAGGTCTGAAACAGTCTGTGTGGGGAACTCTGTTACCCTATTCACCACGAGGTTCCAGTTGCCCCCTCCCTCAATTAATAACTCCCGTGAAGCCTCTGCTACTGCTGAGTTTCACGGTGGGCAGCAGCAGGAGAAAGAGAATTTCTGATCAGTTTCACAAATGCCCACAGAGCTCTGAAGAGCAGCCTGGAATTGACCAGCAAAGATGGCTGCCTCTTGGCAGACTGGGGAAGGCAGCCTTAGGGAGAAGCCTGAATCATTTTTTATCCTCCGGACTGGTTGGGAAGAGCATTCATTTTTTTTAAGCTCTTGGAGTGCTGCAAAAATTTGTGCTGCTTCCCAGGGAAAAATTCCTGGTTCTCTGAAACCTTTCTCTGGGCTAGAAGATCAGCTGCACTGGGAGAGCAATATTGGAAGCTCCAGCTCCACTCAGTGTGGGCTTGAATGGGCTTTAACAAGATTTTTAATTACACTAAATACATTGATAAATGCAAGGAAATGGACATTGGAAAACATAATCCCAACTATACATATAAAATGATGGGGTCTAAATTAGCTCTTACCACTCAAGAAAGAGATCTTGGAGTCATTGTGCATAGTTCTCTGAAAACATCCACTCAATCTGCAGTGGCAGTCAAAAAAGTGAACAGAATGTTGGGAATCATTAAGAAAAGGATAGATAATAAGTCAGAAAATATCATATTACCTCTATATAAATCCATGGTACGCCCACATCTTGAATACTGTGTGCAGATGTAGTCACCCCATCTCAAAAAAGATATATTGGAGTTGAAAAAGGTTCAGAAAAGGGCAACAAGTATAAGAAGAGATTAATAAGAGTGGGACTTTTAAGCTTGGAAAAGAGACGACTAAGGGGGGATATGATAGAGGTCTATAAAATCATGACTGGTGTGGAGAAAGTAAATAAGGAAGTGTTATTTACTCCTCATAACACAAAAACTAGGGGTCACCAAATGAAATTAATAGGCAGCAGGTTTAAAACAAATACAAGAAAGTTTTTTTTTTTTTTTTTCACACAACGCACAGTCAGTCTGTGGATGTCATAGATGTCATGAAGGCCAAAACTATAACAGCGTTAAAAAAAAGAACTAGATAAGTTCATGGAGGATAGGTCCATCAACGGCTATTAGCCAGGATAGGCAGGGATGCAAAACCATGCTTTCAAGTGTCCCTAGCCTCTGATTGCCAGAAGCTGGGAATGGGCGACAAGGGATGGATCACTGGATGATTACTTCTGTTCATTCCCCCTGGGGCACCTGGCATTGGCCACTGTTGGAAAACAGGATCCTGGGCTAGATGGACCTTTGGTCTGATCCAGTATGGCCCTTCTTATGTTCTTAAGCTACTTTCAGATCCACCTTTCGCTAGTATGCATGTGGGTCTGGTAAACCACAGTGTGGACTTCTACCACTCGAGCTAAAGAAGTAATGCCGTTTGCTGGGGCAGTAATAGTCTGCTATCTTCTCATGGGTCAGCCACTAAGTAGTGGCAGTAGTAGACTATTACCTTCTTGCACACCAGCCACTAGAAGGGTGTATGTCATGTATTGAACAGAATAGCAGGAGCAGACAGAAATTCATGTGTTGCTGGTGAGTTTCTTAGTTGCTCCCAGGCTCTGTAGAACGACTCTGAAACGGATGAGGTTTTGTTCTGCTGCTACCGGGGATGCTCTGAGCAGCACAGAGGGGCCAAAACTGCCTGTCTATCGGGAGGAAATGCAGCAGCATCCGGGTCCCATTTGAAATCCTCCTCTGAGCCAGACAGGCCAGGAACTTCCTGTCCTTTATGATGGAGAGCTTTAATTCTGCAGAAATGCCCCTTGCTTGCCAGAGAAAGTGTCCTGCGCTCTGGAGCCCTGCCTGTGACTGAATTGGGGTTGTTGCTGAGACAGCAGGTTTTAAGTAGGGGATTGTTGTTGTTGATATAGATGCCGGTGATCTTCGAGGATGTGGCTGTGTATTTCACTGAGGAGGAATGGGCTCTGCTGGACTCCAGTCAGCGAGCCTTCTACAGGGATGTCATGCAGGAGAACTATGAGAACGTGACCTCGCTGGGTAAGGATTCCCGTCCCCTCAGGTGTCAGAAGCTTGAGGGTTGAGGGGGTCTCTCTGAAGCACCGAGGCTGGCTTCTGTTCAGGCATCTTCTCTAGTTCCTTAGGTGTCAGTGCGATCAGCCCCAGAACCCATGTGAGGGGGAGTGTCCCCTACACACCCTTCCGTGGGTTAATGGGGATTGAGGATCGAAAAGCCTCCTTGGGTCTCATCCTGTCCCTCCACCTTGGAGAAAGGCAGGGTTGTGTCGATTTCATCATCCAGGCCTAAGTTCTAAATGTCTGGAGGGATGGGGCTTCCGCCCCAGCCGAGACTGTTTTTCCCCCGCCCATTGCATCATCTTGCCACAGGATTTCTCCAGGTTCTTCCTTTCTCATCAATTCTTCGTGCTCCCCATCTCGATTTCTCTGGTTGGAGACAAATTTCTTTAAAGCAGTTCAGCCTCTCGGCCATTTGTGGTATCAATTTCCTCCCCTTTCTGACTTGTCCTCCCCCACTAGGGCATCTTTCCCCCAGTAACTTGACACAAAATCCCTCCTAGGTCCCTTTAATCCTTTTGGCAGTGTGGACAGGGTGAGTCCCAAACTGACCTCAGCAGAGTCTGAGTCCAACATCTGAGCTCAGCTATCCCACCTTTCCTGGGTTTGGCTTTATTTCTAACACAGAAACCTTAGCCTGAGCTTTCCCCCAAAGTTTGGCCATTCCCAGTGCTTCGCTCCAGGACCCCCTGCCCCACAGTTCTCTCTCCCCAGAAGTCACTCCCTCTTCCCTTATATCCAGGAGGGAGCTAACAAGCTGCTCTAGCCCTACTGAGTGAGCAGGGTTCAGCCAATGGCTCCATGCAGGGTCCCAACACCTGCTCTCATGCTGCACATGCCAGGAGCACCTCCCCCATCATTCTCTCTTTCCTGCAGCCCTGTCTGACCTTTCATGTAACTCTCTTGTTGAGGAGAGTAACAAACAATTACCCTTTGGAAAGAAACAGTGTAACTTACCCCAAGCGTCATGGCGGGAACTAATCCAGAGCCAGTGTGCTTTCATTACAGCTCCTCCTGGGCCCCTGCTTTGTAATGAAGTTATGGTCATCAGAGGTAACACAGGTTTCAGAGTAGCAGCCATGTTAGTCTGTATTCGCAAAAAGAAAAGGAATACTTGTGGCACCTTAGAGACTTACAAATTTATTAGAGCATAAGCTTTCGTGAGCTACAGCTCACTTCATCGGATGCATTTGGTGGGGAAAAAAAAACAAAAACACAGTTTGCCACGGCAGCTGCTCTAATGATAACGAGAACCCTAGTGACTTGGGCAGCAAATGTGCACTGGGGGAAGGAATGGGCTTTTCTGGTGTTCCAGCTTTCCCAAATGTCGTTCACTTCACTTCACTTCACTTCATCCCGCCCCACCTCCAACATGCAGATACAAAATACACAATGGAGATGGTTCCATACATTAATTGTTCAAACTCCCTATGGCATGCTTACAATAAAGATGCGACACTGAGGTACAGACCTTGTCAAACAGAAAATTCTGATGCGACCTTAATATTTAGAGGCTGTCACTGGGGAGCAGACTAATGCCCCAGCTTTCTCCAGAACTGCTTCCCCACTGCCCCTGCACTTACTGGAGATCTGAATTCCATGAATGTGCTTTTTCTGACATCTAATCCCCCTGAACGGCTGCATTCCGCTCCCTTCTCTTCCTTACTGTGCTGAATCCCACTAGTTCATGCTCCTTGATCCTGACTTCCCTAGGACTTTCTCACTATCTCTGAGCCTATCTCTTTCAGTCAGAAGTGGCTACAGGCTGCCTTCCCCTGTGGCTGGAGTCTCCTCTTTGAGACATAAAGCTGCCTTCTCGGCAGTTTGTGAACCTCTTTTGATGTATGTCTGGCTTGAAGACTTGATCCGAGCAGAGATGTCCTGGGACCTGCCTCCCTAAGAGAGACTGCTCTCCCTGGGATATAGAGCCAGGACTGCAGGCAATGGGGTACCTAAACTGGAGCCCCTTTGGTACAAGAGAGAGCTGCTGGCAGGGTATTCTCTGTTGGAACCCTCTACCTTTGGAAATCTCTCCCCCCACCAGTTTGCAATACCCTGCAAGGCCCATGGTTTGTCCGCAGCCCATAAGGAGTCAGGCAGATTATAGTGGAGGGAAACTCTGGAAGAGATTCTCTCCTGGTTAGTAGATTATTAAATAGGAACCCCTTCTTCCTGAGACTTGGCTGTATTTACTCAAAGCAGAGATTGCTAATGGAGGAGGTGTCCAGTGGCTTGGAAGGACAGCAGAAGGATTTTACTGTTTTGAATGGGCTAGAATGTACATTTGAATCTTTGTTACCCACAATGATAATTCACCTATCTTCCCTGGAGCAGGATTTCTGATTTCCAAACCTGACATGATCTCACAGCTGGAACAAGGGGAAGAGCCGTGGGTCCCAGATCTCCAGGACTCTAAGGAAAACAGGATCCTAAAAGATTCCCGCACAGGTGAGGATTTGCTTAAACTGACTTATAAAGCATCCATCTGGCAAGGAAAAGCTGGGATTTCAACGGAGGCCAGGAGCTTCCCCAGTTTTTCCTTATCTCACCCAGGTCAAGACTGTGCCCAGTAGGTGTTGTCTGCCATGAGGATACATATCGCATGGCTTCCCACCCATCTGACACCTGGCAGTTGCTCACTTCCAGCTGAATGTTCTGATGGGATGTAAATGCAGAATTGGTCCCATTTTTCCATCTCATCAGGGGATGGGTTTAATGAAATTTGCATCCTTATATTTCAATTTCCCAGCAGCTATTTAGGCTTATTTCACCCTTTCTTTGGCATTCGAAATGACTCCTGTCTGGATTCTCTCCCTGTCCCAGCAGGTGACTGGATGGTGAGTGAGAATGAGGAGGAGACTCCCCTGCAGAAAGCTCCTAAACAAGTGGAGTTGCATGGAATGCTATTGGGAAGATCCACAGTGGATGCTCCTGCACAGGGAGAAGCTGGTGGGAGTCAGCTTGGATCAAAGGAGAAGAAGGAAAACCACACAGGGAAGGGACAGAGCAAATCCACTCCCCATGAGGGTGGTTCCAGAGACGTTCACAAAACCACAGTCCAGCAGACCGGAGAGACACCGAAAATATGCCAGTACTGTGGGAAAATCTTCAGCTACAACTCACACCTCACTAGACACCAGAGAACCCACACAGGGGAGAGACCCTATGAATGCCCCGTCTGCGGGAAAAGCTTCGGTCAGAGCTCGCACTTGATTGTACACGAGAGGATCCACACGGGCCAGAGACCCTTCAAGTGCGACGAATGTGAGAAAAGCTTCAATAGCAGCACGCGCCTCGTTGGACATCAGAGATCCCATAGGAAGAAGAAACTCTATAAATTCCCTCTGTTGGCTAGAGCAAATACCGCATTTCCCAATTCCTTCAGTATCCAGCTACCTCTCTCTGGGGTCAGGGGGCAGCTGCAGGTGCCTCTGGTCTGCTCAGTGAATCTCTGGCTCTGCCTCCAGTAGTAAACCCCAGGAAGTGGAGAAGCCCTGATCAGTTTTTCCTCATTGCTGCACTGCCAGCCAGGTGCAGGTAGAGGAAAGAAGAACACAGCTCCCCTAGCAACTCATCTCCCTGGACTCTAATCCCTTTCCACTAATCAATTGCTTGAACTAAGCCACCTTTCTCACACCAGAGACCTGACTCTACACCCTCTACGGTTAGGCTGCCCCTCCCCCTTATTGGAGCTATTTCTGGTGGGATGGGTGTCCCAGGGGCCCTTCCCTTACAGACTTTGGGAGGAAACTAGGGAGATCAAATGCTGGGGATTTAAGATCAGAAGGGACCATCACGATCACTTAGTCTGACCTCCTGAATATTTCAGGCCACAGAACCATCCCTCTAACAGTCCCCTAACCTCTGGCTGAGTTACTGCAGTCCTCAAATCATTCTTCAATCCTTCAAGTTACAGAGAATCCATCATTTACATTAGTTTAAATCTGCAAGTGACTCATGCCCCACGCTGCAGAGGAAGGCAAAGCCCTCCCAGGGTCTCTGCCAATCTGATCCCAGGGGGAAATTCCTTTCTGACTCTAAATAGGGCAATCAGTTTGACCCTGAGCATGTGGGCAACCAGCCAGACACCTGAGGAAGAATTCTCTGTAATAAGTCAGTCCTCCCCATCTAGTGTCCTATCACCAGCCATTGGAGATATTCGCTGCTAGCAGTCACAGATCAGTGATGTACCATTGTAGGTAGGCTCATCATACCATCCCCTCCATAAACTTATCAAGCTCAGTCTTGAAGCCAGTTAGGTTTTTGACCCCACTTGGAAGGCTGTTTTGAGAACTTCACTCCTCTGGGGGTTAGAAGCCTTCATCTAATTTCAAGCCTAAATTTATTGATGGCCAGTTTATATCTATTTGTTCTTCTGTCCACATTGATGCTTAACTTAAATAACTCCTCTCCCTCCCTGGTGTTTAGCCCTCTGATGTATTTATAGAAAGCAATCCTATCTCCCCTCAGCCTTCATTGGGTTAGGCTAAACAAGCCATGCTCTCTGAATCTCTTCTCATAATCTGAGATTCCTCAGATCATCCTAACTGCCCTTGTCTGTACCTGGTCCAATTTGAATTCATCTTTCTTAAACATGGGAGACTAGAATAGCACACAGTATTCCAGATGAAGTCTCACCAGTGTCTTGTATAAGGGTACAACCACTTCCCTGTCTCTACTGGAAATACCTCACATGGGGCATCCTAGGACTGCATTTCCCTTTTCCATGTCACATAGGTGGGTCATAGTCATTCTGTGATCAACCAATACACCCAGGTCATTCTCCTCCGCTATCACTTCCAAGTGATAAGAGGGATGAAGTGTAGAGGAAACAATGTTTTTGAGCAAAAGGAAGATAGTAGGTGGGCAGAGGGATTTGAATCAGCCAATGATAAGGGGCTGAGACTGGAAAACACTCTATGCTAGTTGGTTATAGCTCTTTATTGCAGAGAGGAACTGTGGGCAGCATGAGGAGAACAGGGGAAGGTACTTTGTGCCAGGCAGCACAGGGACTGCAGTTAGTCTGCAGTGATCGGACAACCCCTGAAGCTGTCAAATAGACTCTGCTCTCTGAATCCAGAGCTGCAGCCCTGAGCGGTTTGCTGTTTCTGATGTTCAGTTGAGACCACAGCAGAGCACGGTGAACTAAAGGGGTAACTAATGAATAACCTGGGGCTCTACCTAACTGGGAATCTTCCAGAGAAATTGGAGATCAACTTTAAAATCCTTCTCTGGGTGTACTTTGGATTTGCAACAAATGAAATCTGCAGAGGGTGGGAGGGGAGGTCTTTGGCTTATGTTTATTTCAGAGGAAATACTGAAGTTATTTCAGTAAGAGCAATTATTCCAATTCCTCTGAATATCTATTTTCAGAATGGCTGTTGGTCACAGTCACTGCCAGTCAGAACTTCTCATTGTCCTCTTGGAGGACTATAGCTTTTGCTGACTAGGATGCAGAGAAGCTGTGGCTGTGAGAACATGCTGGTGATGGGATGTGGTAAACGAGGTTATTGTTTCTTTGCTGTACGGAGCCTCTTTCAGGTGAACCCTTTATTCCCTCTCCCAGAAAAGTCCTGAGATCACGTTTCATCATGCCTCTTGGGGTGAATAAAATTTGCGTATTTAGAAACTGTTTGCAGTCTGATTTCCCCTGCCCCCCCATT
Source organism: Dermochelys coriacea (assembly GCF_009764565.3). NCBI lineage: Eukaryota > Metazoa > Chordata > Testudines > Dermochelyidae > Dermochelys > Dermochelys coriacea. The sequence continues at coordinate 30,665,430 of NC_050081.1, forward strand.
CCTCCTCTTCACTTGTATACTCTGGTGCTCTCATTACAGTGACACCCAGCTCCTCTTCTCCCCTCACGTGCTGGCTTTTCTTTCAGCGTGCCTATGCTTCCCCCACCATCTCAGACCCCCCCGACCCCCCCCCCCACACGCACTTCTGGGCCTAAAATACTCCTCCACACCTTGGCCACCTCCTGCCTTGGCTGCTGCAGCCTCTTCTCACTGCCTTCCCTTCCCCTAACCCCCAAGCTCAAATTCCAGTTCTTGGTCCTGCTTGTACCCCAGTTTTCACATCCTACTGCTCTTTGTTCCCTTGTGACAGGACCAAGCAGGGCGGCGACCCCTAGGCACTCAGTGCAGGCCCCCAGCCCTTGAGTTCCTCCTGCCAGTTCCACTCCAGTGGTGCATGGTTCTACACTTGGGAACTGCAAAGGCAGCTGCCTACTTACTGTGTGTGAAGGGACTGGTCAGGGATTTTGCAGGGGGCCAAAAGGGCATCTCCTAGAGGATCTTTGCAGGGTGTATGTGACATTCAGTCAGTCAGGCCCTAGCTGAGGAAACCACTTCTCAGCCTGGATGGGAGACAAGTAACTTCATTCTCAGGCAGCCAGGGGGCGACTGGGAGGCAGGACTTGTAGGCTCTATTCCCAGCTGTTCCAATGTCCCTCTAACTTCATCTCAGGGGAAAGAGCTCTACCCTTTCCCCCCACCCAGCCACATCTCTCATCCCACAGCTCTCCAGCTCTGGATCTACACAAGTCTTGGGCACTCCCAGAAACGTGATGAGAAAACCTTCCCATGCAGGATCTGCCTGCCTGTCAGCCAGGCTGACAGCTCCTTAATGGGAGCCTTGAGAACCCAGCTGTCCTGGGACTGTAGTGGGAGGGGATGGATATAAGGAGCTTCTTGGAGGTGGGAGTCCAACAGGACTGGGGTTGTCTGGAGAATCCTGACAATAAAAGGGACATGAGAACCTAGCCAAAGAGAGGCTGCTCGGAGCCCTGCATCACATTTCTCTCTGGCTTAGTTTACACACAGCTAAATTGCTACAGATTACAAAGGGAGTTGCACTAATATAAACTAAGGGCTTGTTCATGGGTGAAATAGCGGGGAATAGTTACTCTGTAATAGCTCTCTGTGTTGACAATTTCATTGTTAACCACATGGGGAGTTAATTATAGAATATTAGGTTGGAAGATACCTCAGGAGGTCATCTAGTCAACCCCCTGCTCAAAGCAGGATCAACCCCAACTAAATCATCCCAGCCAGGGTTTTGTCAAGCCAGGCCTTAAAAACCTCTAAGGAAGGAGATTCCACCACCTCCCTAGGTAACACATTCCAGTGCTTCACTACCCTCCTAGTGAAATAGTGTTTCCCAATATCCAACCAAGACCTCCCCCACTGCAACTTGAGACCATTGCTTGTGAAATGTGAAATAGCGATCATCCTTTAAATTCACACCCAGGCTTACTTTGCAACAGAAACTGGAATGATTAAAACAAAACAATATGGCACAAAACAAATGGATTAAAAACAGGCTAACGGACAGGTTTCAGAATTGTAAATGGGAAACCATCACTGAGCAGGTGTGTGTATAGGGGGACCCTGCAGGGATCAGCTCTTGGCCCTACCTACTTCACATTTTCATCAGCAAGCTGGAAGAAAACCAAAAAGCATCACCTATAAAGTTTGCAGATTGCAAAGGGTGGGAGGGAATCACAAAGAGGACAGGTTGCTGACAGAGAGCAGTCTGAGTCACTTGGTGAGCTGGGCACAAGCAAACAATTTATGGTTTAATATGGCCAAATGCAGAGTTATGAATCTAGAACCAAAAACTGTAGGCTACACTTGGAGGATGGGGCACTGTCTTGTGGGAAGCAGGGACTCTGAAAAAAGACTTATGGGACTGGTGGATAATCAGCTGAACCTGAGCTCCCAGGGCAATGTTGTGGCCAAAAGAGCTAATGTGATCCTTGGATGCATAAATGGGAATATCCAGGAAGAATAGGGAGGTTATGTTACCTCTGTATTTGGCTGTGGCACGACCATTGCTGCAGTCTATTGTGTTCAGACAATGATTAAAGGATTGGAAAACAAGCTGTATAGGGACAGAGTGAGCTCCTGGGGTCGATTTTGCTTTGCAAAGGGAAGGTTAAGGGGTGTCTTGCTTATAGTCTATAGGTACCTATGTGGAGAACAGAAATGTGATACAGGAAGGCTCTTCATTCTGGCGAACAAAGGCATAAACAAATTCTAATGTCTGGAAGTTGAAGCCAAATGCAGACAAGAAATAAGGTGCAATTGTTTAATACTGAGGATTATGTACCAGGGGAAAAATTACTAATGTTTAAATCAAGATTGGATATTTTTGGAAACCATATGAACTAGTTCAAGCAGGAATTAATTCAAGGAAGTTCTATGGCTTGTGTTATAAAGGAGGTGGGACTAGGTAATCACAATTGTCCCTCCTGGCCATGTAATGGATGAATCTATGCAAAGCTTCCCCATAGAGATAAGCCCTGGCCTAAACCTATTTGGAAATCAATGTAGAACTTGTCTGCACAGGAAGAAAATGAAGCATCCTTCTCTGTGAATGACCATAGTCATAAAGGAGGTTTAATGTGCTTTAAATTCACACCTGTAGCTAAGGGATTTAATTTCCCCTCCAGACAAGCCCTGAGAGTTAAAAGAAAAGGAGGACTTGTGGCACCTTAGAGACTAACAAATTGATTTGAGCATAAGCTTTCGGGAGCTACAGCTTCATCGGAGCTCAAATCAATTTGTTAGTCTCTAAGGTGCCACAAGTCCTCCTTTTCTTTTTGCGAATACAGACTAACAGGGCTGCTACTCTGAAACCTGAGAGTTAAGTTAGTGCGATTTCTATGTGAAGACCAGTTCTGTACCTGTCTCTGTCTTGTTTAGGGCTGCCCTTTTGGTTGGACTATTCCAGGAGGTTTAATCACATGGCATAATCTTTAATGACTGATGATTCTTCAGGTCCTGGAGACTCCAGGGCAATGCTGGGGGCTTGACGCCTTTGGCTCTGGTTCGTTTTGTTAGTTGCTACCACCAGAGGGCCCACGGTTAAAAGAGGGGAAGCTGGACTCAGTTTCTTGCTTTGTGTCTCTGCTGAACTTCCTAGGTCAGTTGCTGCTGCTGCTTCCTTCCCTTGTTGTGACTGGGAGCCGGGGCTGAGCAACTGCCGCAACGGGCCCTGTGCGGGGAGAGCCCGGCATTAAGGCCGCTCTGTGCCAGCCGGGGGGACTTTCTGCGGGGGCTGCACCCAGCCCCGGGCTCTGCCGACACCAGCCCCGGAGCCGGAGCCTGCAGGTGAGGGGGAGACCCGGGGAAAGGGCCGGGGCCGGGCAGGAAAGTGACGCTGCGCAAACAGCCCAGGGAGGCTTAGATCTCGCAGCCCCTGGGAAGCTGCTGGATGAGAGAAATACCAGGGAGAGGGGGCGCCTTGGGGGTTCTGTATTTTAAAAATCTAGCCCCTTAGCCAAGCCAGGAGGGGCCAGTTCCCTCTGCAGAGATGGGTAAATCTCCCCAGGGTGCCCGTGCCGCGAGGGATGGGTGCGCTGCGTCCAACGTGTCAGGCCTAAAGGGGCTTGGCCTGGGTGTGTTCGTATGAACATTTCCACAGCAGCCCCCTTCCCTGGGACAAAATGGGTTAGATCATAGAGTATCAGGGTTGGAAGGGACCTCAGGAGGTCATCTAGTCCAACCCCCTGCTCAAAGCAGGCACAATCCCCAATTTTTGCCCCGATCCCTAAATGGCCCCCTCAAGGATTGAACTCACAACCCTGGGTTTCGCAGGCCAATGCTCAAACCACTGAGGTATCCCTCCCCCCGATCCCTGGGGAGGCTCAGGGCGCCCCCCCCCCCCCCGCATTTGTCATCTGCGCAAAGTGACTCTCACGGGCTCTAGGTGTCTGTGGGACAAGAGGCTCCTGGAGAAATATTTGTGCAGCCAAGGCCGGTGAGAGTGAGAGAGAGACAAGCTTTGGGGCTCACCAGAAGCTCTTCTTCAGGGCTGGGAATGAAGTCGGAGCATCACAGCTAAATCCAAGGTGGAATGAATTGTTTCATGTAAGTAGTTAACACCTATACAGATATACACAGAACTACATACGCTGAACAGCCTGCTCCATCTAGGGTGACCAGAGCTCCCGATTTTAGAGGGACAGTCCCACTATTTGGGGCTTTGTCTTATATAGACGCCTATTACCCCAAACCCCCATCCTGATTTGTCACCCTTGCTGGCTGGTCACCCTAGCTCCATCTTGTATTTAGCTGTGACACTCTGAGTAAAAAGAAAAGCAGTATTTGTGGCACCTTAGAGACTAACAAATTTATTAGAGCATAAGCTTTCGTGATGCATCCGATGAAGTGAGCTGTAGCTCACGAAAGCTTATGCTCAAATAAATTTGTTAGTCTCTAAGGTGCCACAAGTACTCCTTTTCTTTTTGCGAATACAGACTAACACGGCTGCTACTCTGAAACTCTGAGTAAGTTTCCCAGACCTGGAGCAGAGCTCTGGGTGAGCCCCGAAAGCTTGTCTCTCTCTCCCCAACAGAAGTGGGTCCAATAAAAGATATTCCTTCCCCCACCTTGTCTCTCTAATATCCTGGGACCGACACAGCTACAACACCACTGCTTCGTTAACTAAGTCTCTATTTGACACTCTCATGATGTGTGATCTTTTTTTTTAAAAAAAAATCTTTTTCTGGGAAGAGAGAGGCCTTTCAGGTTTCATCCAAAATGGGCCATACTGTGAGTGCATCACCCTTCCCAACAGCATTTTATTAGTGTAAATAAATAGCTCGAATCAAGCCTTACTGGAGGCCACACTTGCAGGATGGGGTGCTGTCTCGTGGGAAGCAGGGACTCTGAAAAAAGACTTGTGGGACTGGTGGATAATCAGCTGAAACTGAGCTCCCAGGGCAATGCTGTGGCCAAAAGGGCTAATGCAATCCTTGGATGCACAAATGAGAATATCCAGGAAGAATAGGGAGGTTATGTTACCTCTGTATTTGGCTGTGGACAACCATTACTGCACTCTATTGTGTTCAGACAATGATTAAAGGATTGGAAAACAAGCTGAACAGTGACAGAGTGAGCTTCGATTTTGCTTTGCAAACGGAAGGTTAAGGGGTGTCTTGCTCATAGTCTATAGGTACCTACGTGGATAACAGAAATGTGGTACAGGAAGGCTCTTCATTCTGGCGAACAAAGGCATAAACAAGTTCTAATGTCTGGAAGTTGAAGCCAAATGCAGACAAGAAATAAGGTGCAATTGTTTAACGCTAAGGATTATTAACCAGGGGAAAAAATTACTAATTTTTAAATCAAGATTGGATATTTTTGGAAACCATAGGATGCAATTTCTGTAAGATTTCCCTTTCATCCTTCAAAAGCTGCCTCCCCGTCTGTCCCTTGCCTTCGTCAAGGCTAGCAGTTTTGCAAGGCTAAAAAAACAGAAATTGTTGCAAGAACTCACAGCCCAGAATTCACGCCTTCCTTGGCATAATGTTTTGAAAGAGAAGCAAAAACCATGGGCATAGTGGCAACGTTTCCAGCTTGGTCTAAAATCTGAGCTCTGTGTGTGGGGTAAGGGGTCAGGGGGAGTGATGGGAAGGGGCAGCAGGAGCAATAAATGGGGAGGGAGACTCCTGGCTCCCAAACCTGCCCAGCTCCATTCACTGCAGCACCCCGGGCAGACTGACTTTCCTGGGGACAAGGAGAGAGGAAAAAGTAGTTCCTGCTTTTGCCTGCGCCCCCTGCCTGCTGAGGGAACGTGGTGCCTTGGGAATCCTCCAAAACAAGCATCTCCTTTGATTCTGCTCATTTCTAGCATTTGGTTCACAGACTTGGATAGTGGGAGGTTTAAAGACGTCTCAGTCCTGGTAGGAGGGGCCGGGTCTGTGCTGTAATAAAGTCACTATGGACTTTCCCAGCTTTGTAGAGTCAGAACCTCTGTGTGCAGTCCAAACCTGGGGGGAGTCAAGGTGTGAAGTGGACTAAAACCCCCTCTGATGCCTCCCCAATCACCTCTCTCTCTGGCAGGCTGCAGAATAACATCCGTCCAGTCCAGCTACGTCGTCCCAGAAGGGAAATGGCTTTAGCACCGCGAATTCAGGTAGGGGATTTTCAGGGAGCTGCTGCAGGGTTTGTGCTGGACAGGGAGGGAGCAGGGCATACACAGGAGGAGGGAGTGGGAGGTGGGGATAGATTGTGACAAACCTGCTGGGACTCTAGAGAACAGGGGGAATTCCCTCATCTGTGGACCAGGAATCAAGCTGCGTGTCCAGGCACTGAAGAACGTATCGGACTCCTGCTAGCCACAGCCCTGAGCTTCCTAGCCAGAGATTGATACAAAGAGGAAAGGGGGCAACCAAACCTTCTTCCCATGTTCAGCTGTTGGAATTCCTTCTGGAAAGCTGTCCATGGACAGTACTCATGGGCTCCATTTCCAGGATCTGTCTCTTCTCTGGTAGCCACACGATGAGGTGTGAAGCAGTCTTCATGGGGAACTCTGCTCTCCGATCCCTTTCTGAACTTCCAGTTCGGGGGCGTTTCTTCCCCTCCCCCACCCCCCACATGAGTAACTCTCATGTCGCTTCTGCTATTGCTCGGAGTTTCACAGTGGGCAGCAGCAGAGAGTTTCTGACGCGCTTCTCAGATGCTCACAGCTCTGAAGGGCAGCCTGGATCTGGCCAGCAGCAATTACTCTGGAGCTGCCTGTCGGCAGACTGGGAAAAGCAGCATTTGGGGACCCAGGCCAAATCGTTTTTGATCTTCCAGACTGGCCGCGGAGAGCATTCATTGTCATGATGCCCTGGCTCTCTGAAGTCCTGCCTGTTTTTGGGAACCCTGTTGCACTGGTGAGGGCAGTGCTGGACGTTCCCATGTATGCCACAGTGACTTGTGTGGGTCTTTGAGCAAGATTTTAATTCCATTTTCATATCCGTCTCTTGCTACGGTGTGTGTCTGTGTGGTGGCCCCAGTAAACTCCATACCACATGCAGATCTCTGCCGCTTGAGCTAAAGTAACTCCATTAGCTTGTGAGGGCAGTAGCCTATTGCATTTTTGAGGGCCAGCTGCCAGAGGGGTGTATCTAATGTATTGGCCCAGCGGGTTGCAATAGCAGGCACAAATAGAAATCTGATCTATTGGACCAGTAGCAGGCACAGATAGAAATTCAAATGATGCTAGTGAGTTTTTCAGGCTCTGCAGAACAACTCTGAAACGAACGAAGTTCTCTTTAGCTTTCTGCTGCTACTAGGGAAGCTCTGAGCAGCGCAGAGGGGCCAAAGCCAGCTGTCTCGTGGGTGGAAACACAGCAGCATCCGACCCCCCCCCCCCTTCATAATCCTCATCTCAGCCAGACAGGCTGGGAGCTTCACTTCCCTCTGAAATGAGAGCTTTAATTCTGCAGCTGTGCCTCTCGCTTGGCAGGGAAAGGGCTCTGCTCTCTGGGGCCGAGGCAGATTTTTCCAGCTCTATCTGTGACTGAGCTGGTGGGACTCTGGCTGGGGCAGCAGGTTGTGAGCGGGGGACTCTTGTTGTTGATACAGATGCCTGTGACCTTTGAGGAGGTGGCTGTGTATTTCTCTGAGAAAGAATGGGCTCTGCTGGACCTGGGTCAGCGAGCCCTCTACAGGGATGTCATGCAGGAGAACTATGAGAACGTGACCTCATTGGGTAAGGATTCCTGTCTCCTAGGTGTGTTGAAATTTGAACTTTGCATCGCCTGAATTGACCTCTGCTCACAGTTCTTCCCGGTCCCTTAGATTTCAGTGGGATCAGCCCCACAGCTCCCTTTCTATCTGGACTTTTACATTCTCTAGGGCAGGACTGTCTTTGTCTGTGCAGTGCCTAGCATAAAGGGCATTGCTGAGGTCTCTAGGTACTACAGCAATCCAAGTCATTAACCGAGGATTTAGCAGCTATAATTACGGTGCACACTAACTCCCAGGCCTTCTCCGCACCCTGCCGGATTTTAATACTCCCTCTGACTCACCAGGTTCCCTACCTACTCCAATGTGCTTGCCTGACCTCTTCTTAGCCCGGAACTGCTGCATTCAGTGACACCGCTGCTCCCTCCCACCCCTTAAGGCACTGAATCCTGCTCGCTTGTGCACACTGATCCTAGCTTCCCTCTGATTCTCCCCGGGGCCCTCACTGTCAGCGAGAAGGGGATCGTGGGTGGAGTCTGCCCTCTGGGACACAGAGCTGCCCTCTCTTGTCTTTTAGGAACCTCTTTTGAGGAGTCTCTCGCTGGCTTTGTTCACAGCAATAGATAGTCTTGGGACCAGCCTATCAAAGAGACGCCACCCTCCCCTTGCCAAAGAGCCATGATTGCAGGCTGTGAGGGGCGCTTTGGTACAAGAGATGGGGCTGGCAGCCAGGCATGCTCTGTTGGAGCCCTGCACCCTTTCAATTCGGGTCCCCCATTAATTGCTCATGGCTCAGAATAATTGCAATAACCAATCATGGTTTGCAGGAGCCCAAAAGTGTGTTAATTACGCTTCCCCAGCCCATATGGATATGGGGAAAGGCTGGGTAGCAGTGGAGGGAGACCCTAGAGGGGATTCCTGGTTGGTGGGGTATTAAAAAGGAACCTCCTCTGAATATTTGACTGTATTTGTGAGCAGTGTCCTATGGCTTTGAAAAGATGGCTCTGGAATTATACTGTTTTAACTGGGCTAGAACGTTACATTTGAACCTTTGTTACCCAAATGTGTAATTCACCCTCCTCTTACAAGGTTAATTTTCCTTGGAGCAGGATTTCTGATGTCCAGACCTGACTTGATCTGTCAGCTGGAACAAGGGGAAGAGACATGGGTCCTAGATCTCCAGGGCTCGGAGGAAAGGGGGATCCGGAGAGCTGCCTGCACAGGTGAGGATTTGGTTCAACTTACGTGTAAACTGTCCATCTGTGAAGGAAACAGCTGGGATTCCCACTTAGGCCCTCTGAACTCCTCCAGTTTTGCCTCATTATCAACCAGATCAGGAGGCTAGCCAGCAAGTCGTCCACTGTCATTCCCACCCATTCTGACACCTGGCAGTAGCTCCTTCCCCTGGAGTGTTCACATGGGATATGAGAGTGGAGTCGGTTCACTCTTCCCTTATCAGGGAAGAGTTTAGGGGGATTTGGATCCTAATATTTCAATTTCCCCAACAGCTATTTTGATTTGTTTCTGAGTTTGCTTTCTCCTGGCACAGGACTGACTCCAGTCTGGATTCTCTCCTTATCCCAGCAGGTGACGAGATGTTGTGTAAGAATGAGGAGGAGAATCCTCAGCAGGAAGGGCCTGTGCAAGTGAAACCGTGTGGGACGGTATCAGGAGGATCCAGAGGAAATGTTCCTGCACAGGGAGAAGTTGGTGGGAATCAGAATGGATCAAAGAGGCAAAAGGAAAAGGACTCAGGGAAGGGACAAAGTAAATCCACTTCCCATAAGGGTGGTTCCAGAGAAAGCAACAAAACCACCGTTCAGCAGACCGGAGAGACGCAGAAAATATGCATAGACTGCGGGAAAATATTCAGTTGCATCTCGCACCTCATTAGACACCAGAGAACCCATACAGGAGAGAGACCCTTTAAATGCCCCGACTGCGGGAAAGGCTTCGGTCGGAGCTCGCACCTGGTTGTACATGAGCGGATCCACACGGGAGAGAGACCGTACAAGTGCGACGAATGCGAGAAAAGCTTCAATCAGAGCCCACACCTTATTAGACACCAGAAACTCCACCTGATGGAGAGACGCTGTAAATTACCTGCCTGGGGTGGAGTGAATACTGCATTTTCCAATTCCTTGAGTATCCAGCTGCCTATCGCTGGGATCAGGGGGCAGCTGCAGTTGCCTCCAGGCTGCTCAGTGAATCTCTGGCTCTGCCTCCTGTAGCAAACCACAGGCAGTGGAGAAGCCCCAATTAGTTTTTCTTCATTGCTGTGCTGCCAGGCCCCTCTGTCACTTGCCAGCCAGGTGGTGGTTGGGGAAAGAAGAACTCAACTCCCCTAGACACTCATCTCCCTGGACTCAAATCCCTTTCCGCTAACCAATTTCTTGAGCTAAGCCACCTTTCTCAGGGCAGAGACCTGTCTCTGCACCATCCTCTGGGACTTAGGCTGGGCCTCCCACACTTACTGGCGTTCATGTGGGGTGGGTGCCCCAGAGGCCCTTCCCTTGCAGACTTTGGGAGGAAACCAGGGAGATCAAATGTTCGGGGGACTAGAAGAGGAAGAATGGGCAGGGAATGGGTTGCGGGGAGTTTGAATCAGGTGACTGAATTAGCAAGTGATCAAGTGCTGAGATTGGACAACTCTTCACTAGTTGGCCAGAGCTAACTGCGGCAAAGAGGAACACCAGCTCGAAGGAAAGGAACAAGATTTTGTGTGCCAGGATTATGGTTACTGTCTGCAATGAACTTCCCACCCCGTGAACCACCAGCAGCTCTGAGACCAGCACTCAGGCACTTCAGTTGGTCAGTGCAGTCGCAGCCCCTAAGAGTCAATTTCTGATGTTGGGTTAAAATGACCTCAGAGCACCCTGGTAACTCAAGAATTACAGGGCGGGGGGTTCCTCACTGGGAATCTTCGAGAGAAATTAGAGACCAGTCATTTCCTATGTGTATTTGGGATTTGCAACAAGCAGTGGATGAGTGGGTGTTTGAGTCATATTTATCTCTGGGGAAATCACTGGGGTATTTAACAGTAATTATTCCAATTCTTCAGAATGTCTAAAATTAGAGTGACAACTATGGGTCACTGACAGTCCAGATCTTTGTTCTTCCCAAACGAGTGGAGTAGGGCTCGGTGAGAGGTCCCGCTGTGATGCCACTCTGCTCACTGGGGAATGGGGTTGATTCTTTGATGCCCGTTGCCCATTTCAGGTAACGTTTCACCCCCTCTGTGCTAGTTATTCCCTCTCCCTGAACTATCTCTCTGTTGCACCTTTTTATTTCTATTTTGGTAAATAAAACCTGCACATACAGACGCTGTCTGGAATCCTCTGTGTTTTGTTTTGTTTTGCACTGGGAGACCCTGCCGCTCACGCTGATTTGAGAGAGGAGCCGGGCTGCAGCGACATCGACTCGGGGATGCACACCCACTCCTCTCAGCCTTTCTACCTCATGTGCTGTGGGTGCCTGCCTGGGAATCTCAGCAGCCTGCCTTCCCTCCCAGCTGGGGGTCAAACACTTCTCCTCCACCGCCTGCCTTGGCAGCTGCAGCCTCCTTCCTCTCCCCTGTGGTTTTCCCCCACCTCAGATCCCAGCTCCTGGGCCTCTCCTTGGAAGCCCTGCCTGTCCCTCTGCTGTCATTTCCAGCTGCTCCCTTTTTGCTCGGCCTGAGCTCACCTTGCATTGTGGTGCCGGCAGGAGCAAACAGCACAGAGCCCAGCGGGTGGTTACCATAATGATAACCCAGCAGGGATCCAGACCTCTGAGGTCCCCGTGCTGAGAGGGTCATGACCGTGCACTCTGCATGGACCTGTCCATGGGGACCACTACTAGGACACAAGGCAGCAGCTCAGCCAGACACCCCATTGCTAGTACATTACTCCTGCACCCCAGCAATGGCCCTGGCTAGGAGCTGAGTCCTGGGGCAATTCAAGTGACTGGGGTTAATCTCTAAGGCCCTGAATGGTTTGGGTCCTGCTTTCCTCAGAACTCCTCTCTCCACATGCAGTTGCACCAGCTGGGACAACAGAGCTCATGTCTATTAGGTGTACCTAGGAAGGGGACTCCCTGCAGGGTGTGCTTATCGCTGGAGGGCTCCGATTCTGGAATTGGCTTCTTGCGGGCCCAACAGAGTCCCTGTCCCTGATGGTTAGGTTCCATGCCAGGCCCGTGTTGTCTCCCCAGTGGCTGGGCAGCGAAGGTGTTGACGGGGCACTGATCAGCTCTGAGGGGAGATCACGCAGCACTCGCAGAGGGTGAACAGTTCGTGCTTTTAAGTAGAACCCATGCAGCTGGGCTGACAGGATTGGCCCATTCTTACAGAATCCCAGCTACCTACAGTGTCAAGCTCCCCTTTAACAGTCTGCGTGGTTGAGCCTGTCTCTCCTCTGAGAGACCTGCACTGACCCACGTGCAAGCCTGGGATGCAATTGCTGTGGACTAGATACCCAAAGGGTCTTTGGAACTGTGATGCTGGGCATCACCGCACTGAATTTCTAGGCACCTAGAAAGTCACCGAGAAGCACAAAGCCTGAGTTAGGTGCTCAGGGCTCCCCCACAGAATGAGATTCACAAAAGCTGGCCTGTTAGTTGGCTCCCTGCCTTAGCTATCTAATGGGAGATGTCCAGGAGATGGGCAAGTCCTAAACCCACCCCTCTCAGGGAGTTCAGTACCTACATACGGGCTGGAGGGAGGCAGCTGTCTGTGCTAGGGCTTCTCAGCTTGTAAACCCGCTTGTGGAGAAAGAAGCTCCCTTGTAACTTTCAGCCTGGTGGCTGGTTCACTCCTCTGGGGTGTGGGAAAACCCTCCTGTCTAGTGAGAGAAGGGATTGGAACAGGGAGCTGCTACAGCTCAGGCAAGTGCTCTAATCCCTGAGCTGTGGAGTAGTCAGGGGCAGGGGGCCCCTCATTCTCCCATGCAGAAGCTGTTCCATTTTGGATAAATAATGAGAGGCTCTTTGGGCCAGAGACAGTGCATGAGGATGGCTCTCTAGTGTGGGTGTTTAGAGCACTCATCCGCGATCCAGTCCCCCTGCTGCAATGACTCTTTCATGAGTTCTCCAGAGTGGAAAGGCTTCAACAGGAGAGACTTAGGGAGCGCCACATCAGAATAGCCCATTGCCCAGTGGTCAGGTCAATTACCTGAAAGGGGGCAATGCCCGGTTCAAATCCCTTCTCTTTACTAAATGGGGGAACTTGTACTGGGGGTCTCATATCCCAGATCTGTACTCTACCTGCTGGGCTAAAAGTTATAAGGAGGCTCTTTCCCCACACCCAGGGCATGGTGTGTGGAGTGAGGCATGCTTAGAGCATGCCTCTGGGATCAGGGTCCCTCCCCCAGGTGAGTCAGGCAGCAGAGCAACTATTTTCCCCCGCTTCATGCATTACACTGGGGCTTAGCTGTCTAGAGTGAGACCCAGTGTGCGTGCTCAGAAGCAGCAACATAGACAGCGAGGGGCCTTTTATGGAAAAAATGGTGGCAGCTGAGTGGGGGTTGTGTGAAGTCTGGGCAATGTAATTAACGAGGTTTTTTTTTTTAATAGGCTGTCTATTTTATTTATTTATTGCACATTCCTGCTATAATCATCACCCCCCAGAAATCAGATCCCCTTGATGAGTCTGGCCAAGAAGGCACTTTACACGACTTGTATAAAAGTGATGTTTATTTTAAAACGTGAGTTCTTCACTCTAACACAAATCAATACAAAATGTGCAGTAGAAAGATAAAAAGGTGTCTCAGCTAGGGCCTAAGGCAGAGCCCAATGGGGACTTAGATCAGCCCCTTAACACTCATCAAATAAATGCCTGGTTGGAGAGGTCGTAATTTAAAAAAATGAGTTCTTCCTGGGGTGTGTCCTTTAAACAATCCCTTTACACACTTTAGAGGGTAAAAGAGATTTCTAACTATGGAGGCCACTTGCTGTGGCTGATGACTGAAGGGCCCATCAATACTCAGAGCACTTTACTGGTATGCTATACCAGCAAAGCACTCCCAGTGTGGACGCAGCTACCCCAGCAAAGCTGTGCTTTGTACCAGGACAGTAAAAATCACCCGCCACAAGCAAAACAAGATACACTGGTGAAAGCTCAGTTTTACCAATATAACTCCATCTACAGTGACAGGTTTTGCTACCACAACTCTGTTGGTCAGGGATCACACCTCTTTATGCCCCTGACCGATGCAGCTCGGCCGCCGGAAACTAGTAGTGTGGACCAGGCCGATGTCTGTGTTTTAAAACTGAACTTTGCAACCCTTCTTAAAACCACAAGGAAAAGCTGATGGTCTTGACGTTTGGTAGGAGGGTCAGCACTCTGGGTAGATTCTGCGGGGAAAATCTGAGCTGTTTTATAAGCTGCAAAAATCTTTTCAGAGAGACACCACATGCCTGCAGGTAGTGCTGGCTTCTGTTCCCAGCTCTGTCACCGACCTGGTGATCTTTGGCACATCATTTTCCCCCTCAGCCTCTGTTGTCCCTCCCATCTTGTGTCTGGTCTGTCTTATCTATTTTGATTGTATGCTCAATGGGGCAGGAGCTGCCTCTTCCTCTGTGTTCGTATAGTGGAGTTGCGCTACAGATGCCTGATCTCAGTTGGAGCCTCTAGCTCAGGGTTTCTCAAATTGGTTGAGACCCCTCAGGGGGTTGCAAGGTTATTATGTGGGGGGGTCATGACCTGTCAGTCTCCACCCCTAAACCCTGCTTTGCCTCCAGCATTTATAATAGTGATAAATATAAAAAAAAAGTGTTTTCAATTTATAAGGGAGGTCACACTCAGAGACTTGCTGTGTGAAAGGGGTCACCAGTGCAAAAGTTTGAGAACCACTGCTCTAGCTGCTACTTTAATACCAGTAAATCTTTTCACACTTTTTACATGCAGCTCAGGAAACGATTGGGGGAGGGATTCAATCTCTGAAAACATACAACGCTTTCTTACTCAAAGGTGGGAGAGTTCTCTGTATGTCTCTATGACTAACTCTCTTCTGTTTCCCTACAGTGAGCAAATGTGATGCAAACCAGCGAGGAGAGTTTAAAAGGTTTACAAAACACTGTGATGGTCTTCCGACAGCTGGTGGTGCTAGCTCATGGGGCTTTTGGGAAGATGGTGAAGCGGGATTGGCAAGAAGAGGAACTGTCCACCACTTGGACAGAACCTCATGCAGCTCCAGTAAGGCGGGGTCTGCAAAGGTGATGGGAAAGAAAGGCATGGCGGAGGCTGATATGGCATGTTTTTCCAACCCTGCTACTCCTTATGTTACAAAGGAATCTGTGGTCAGATGCTGATAGATGTTTGGCTACGTGTGTGTGTTCCCTCTGTGTGCCACCCCAGCTCTGTGCAGACAGCTGGCACAGCAGACTTCAAGCGAATCGCCCAATGACCACAAGATCCATTAAGGGATGAAGGCACCCGGCCAGGTTTATTGTTGACGAAGCACGGTACTAGTATCTCACAGACTCTACCAGACCACTAATACATGTATGCCCATAACAATGGACCAGCTCAGTGAACAGCAGGACTTTCCATTCCTCCCTAGGCTAAACAAAGATACTCTCTCTGAGATACATCTTTATACCCCAGTACAAACAAGTTAGTACTGCCCCTCTGACATAGTTACTGTAGTTACTGCCCCCTGACATGGCTAGTTATTACTTATTACCTTGTACATGTTGATTTGATTAAAACATCTCTATTACATACTGTCACCCTGATCTTATCTTTTGGGGGGGGGGTCAGTGTGTTCCTGTTATTCTTGGGGAATGTTTTTTTTACCATCCTTGATATCGGAATGTTCTGGAACCATTCCCGCAGCGCCCAATGGGAGCAGTGGAGTCGACGCTTGGGGTGAGGTCAGTGCACGGAGACCCATGCCCCCTCCCAGGGGCCGCCGGGATGTGCTGGCCGCTTTGGGGAGCGGGGCGGAGCCAGGGCAGGTAGGAAGCCTACCTTAGTCCCGCTGTGTTGCCGGATTTTTATTGTGCAGGAGGCGCTGGGAAGAAGGGGGAGGAGTTGAGTTGATCAGTGGGGTCCACGGACCCCCTGGGGTACCCTCAGGGACCCCCAGTGGTCCACGGACCCCAGTGTGAGAAACACTGATTTAGACCATCCCTGTGATTGGTGTTTGTCTAACCTGCTCTTAAAAATCTCCAGTGACGGAGATTCTACAACCTCCCTAGGGAATTTATTTCAATGCTTAACCACCCTGACAGTTAGGAAGTTTTTCTTAATGTCCAACTTAAACTACCCTTGCTGCAATTTAAGCCCATTGCTTCTTGTCCTATCCTCAGAGTTAAAGAGAACAATTTTTCTTCCTCCTCCTTATAGCAACCTTTTTATGTACTTAAAAACTGTTCTCATGTTTCCTCTCAGGCTTCTCTTCTCCAGACTAAACAAACCCAATATTTTCAATCTTCCCTCCTAGGTCATATTTTTATATTATATTAAAAATCAATATTTTAATATGGTATAAAAGTCCAAATGAATTAAAATAACACTGTCAAAATGTTTTGAATGTTGCCAATTGGAAAATGTTGTCAAAATTGACACATTTTTGCAAAATGTTACAAAATCAAAAAAGTTGGGGGTGGGGTTTGATGGAAAACTGTTCAGTCAAAAATTCTTCAACCAGCTCTGTGCTTCCTTTTTCATTCGTATTTTTATAGTAAGTGTTAGGGGATTGTGAAAATTTTTGATTCTACGCATGAGGTCACTGTGACACTCTGTGCCCCAAAGCAACAACCTCGGAGGGAAACCCGTCACAGTCACTTACCTGAAAAGATTAAGAATCCCCGCTCTAGAATGGATGAGGAATTAAGTTTAGGAACACAAGGAGTTTCAGTGCAGAGAGCACAATGGGAAGGCCCCTTCTCTCTCCTCCCATGGAAAGGTTGGCAGGAAACAGAAAAACTCAGCAGCTCTGCAGCCAAGTGTCAATTGGGACTTCTTTTCCTCTGCATGGGGTTTGATGAACCTCTCGATCTAGCAATCAGTTTACAGGTCAGCTTCTGCTGTCTCCCGGGCAGATACTTGAGAGCTGAACATTACTGATATTTGCGGGGAATCAACAGCTCTATCATTCCTTCCGCCAGCCCTAGACAGGGCTCTGACACAATTTCTCCTCTGATGCTCAGTGAGGGGCGAGCTGTCCCTGAGGCCTTTCCTGCAGTTGGGGCATTTGTAGGGCTTCCCTCTTGTAGGGAATCACCAATGGATACTGAAGGTTGAGTTTGCCCGGAGGTTTTTCCTGCACTTGAGCAGATGTACAGTTTCTGTCCTATGTGGGTTTTTTGGTGTTTAGTGAGGGTCATGCTGGTCCTGAAGCTGCTTTCGCACTCTCACCTGTGTGGATTCTCTGGTGGACAATGAGGCTTGAGTGGACACCATAGCTTTTCCTGCAGTAAGGGCACTGGTGGGGTTTCTCCTGGGTGGATTCGGTTGGGCCTGAAGAGGGCTGACCTACTGCTGAAGTTTTTCCAACATTCAACACATAAGATTTTCACCTTCCTCGTCTGTGGTGTTTGCTGGTGTTTGCTGTCATGGTGTGTGTCACCTTTCCCCTTAGGAGAGAACTGATCTCCTCTGTTCCCTGACTGCTTTTTTTGTAGCCCCTCTGTCCTGTGCTGGCTCTCACTGACTTCACCTGCTCAAGACCCTTGGAAACTTTCCCTTTGGATCTCTGTGGTGCCACTAGAGAATTCTCCTCCTCATTCCCTGACTTGTCATCTGTTTGAATGAAAGGGACAATCCAGACATGTCACTCCCTGTGCTAGGGAGAAAGGAAACCTCAGAAAGGGGAAGAGTAAAAGGGGATTCAGAGGAAGCAAACTAGAAGAACTGTTTGGGAAACTAAAATATGAAGAGTTGAATCCTTCAAAGCTTTATCTCCAGAGAACAGGGAGGAACACGACCAATTTTGCTTCCACATCCCTGAGGGGAAAAGGAGGGAGCTATTGCCAGGTGTCAGTTAGCAAGAGTAATAACCTATGAGTGACATCTGCCAGGAGAATATGATGCTGGCTGGGCACAGTCCTGACCTGGGTGAGATGAAACAAAACCAGCGGCGCTCACGGGGCCTTTGTGGGAATCCCAGGGTTTTCCTTTCCTCGGCCACGGTTTCAGAGTTGGTCTAGCTGGTTCCTCCTCTGCATTCTCCTCGGAGCTCTGGAGATTTGGGACCCAGGCCTCTTCCCCTTGCTCCAGCCGGGCGAGCCTGTTAAGTTTGTGAACTGGAAATCCTGTGCAGCTGAGATCAGGGAGAACTACAGATCTGTAGACTATTTCTCACAAAGAATGTGCCGTGGTTTTAACCCCAGCCCACTTAAAGGCAGTAAAATCCCAGGGTCAGCTCCCCAGGGGCTTGCATCCACAGGACACCCTGCTCATGAGGGGTTTAATCTCCACTGGGAGCACACACAGCCAGACGCTCATCATCAAAGGGGTTCCTAAGGTGCACGGAAGGTAAGCCCATCACTGTCCATATCCAAGAAAGGGGAGACTCCGGCCACAGTAGAAGCCACTCCTTACTGACAGAGAGAGGCTCAGCAACAGGACGAGTCATAGGGAAGCTGAGACCAGTGAGCGTGAGCTAGCGGGGTTCAGCACAGTCAGGAAGTGGGGCATGGGCAGCTGGTAATGGAGGATGGGGGAGGCTAAGCCTCCCCAAATCTCCGCTAATGTTCCCTACTGCAGCCCCAGGGCCAGGCTGCAGCTGGGCTGAGCGCTCCTCTGGGTAGCGTTCAGGGCTCCTCCAGACTGCTCCGGGCGCCAGTAGGCTGGCCAGGGTTCAGGGCTGCACCGGCAGGCCAGATGGCGAGAGGGTGGATGGAAGAGGCTGAGCGGGGCAGGACCTTGGGCAGAAGGGGCAGGGCAGGGCCTCAGGCAGAAGATGTGGGGCCTCAGGCACAAGGCTAGCCTTCCCAAACGGGGTGCACATGCTGCCCATGAACTGGAGTGTCACCAAATGCAGCAGTCCGGGGGCATCCGATGTCCATAACATACAGGGGAATTAGGATCTCTAGGGAGTCAAGTGCAGCGAGAGGGAATATTAACATCCCCCAGGGTGCACCAGATGGCTGGGGAAGGAGAAAAATGGCTGATGTTTTAAACTCTGGTAGCACCCAGAAACTGCAAAGAGGACTGGGGCTCACTCGTGCTGGGAGTTTACAAGCATATAAAAGAGACACACAGTCCCTGCCCTGAAGAGCTTCCAAGACAGGACTGAATGAATGAGTGTAATGAACAGCAGTAGAGAGAGGGAATCCAGAGGAGAGGAACAAGAAGAACTGTTAGTGACACAGATGAACAATGTGCACAGCCCAAGTGCACCAAATAAATGACAGTATTAGCTTGTTTCCAGCAACCTCTCTGCGTATTTCTGGCTTTCGTTTCTATTGTTTTTAAACAAGTGTAATTTAAAATAAACCAACCAACTCTCTACCAGTTTCGCTTTCTTTTTAACATCAACCTGTTTCTATCACTTTAACAATTGAGAGGAATGTCTTGGATGAATTCCTCTGGAAAAGGAGCATACGAGAAATGAAAGTCAGTCCATTTGTCCTCAGGCGGGATTGGCTGAAAGACATAAGGATAAAATGAACTGGAACAAGGATATTGAGCTGCTCTGGCCACTGGTCTTCCTTAAGGAGGGCACCTTGATGTGGTGAAACCCATGAGCCTTCCAATGACCGTGACAGCTATGCCAGTGGGATTTTTAAGTCTGGATAGCCAGACCGGCCGAAGGGTAGGGAGCAGATGAAAAGCAGCACACTGCTCCTCCAGGCTGGGGGTAGAGCAACAGTGGGCACAGACCACACTGGGGGAGCAGCAGCTGCTCAGCCAGGCTCCCAAATCACATGGAGGCAGCAGCAGCATCTGACCCAGGAAGCTCAATCCCCAGTATCCTTAGCAGAGAGAGAAAGATAAAACAGCCTCCTTACCATAGAACTCACCAGAGCCCTCTGGTGGCAGCAGCTAATGAAACCCCTTCCCTACGCTCCCCACTGGTGACAGACACATGGCAGAGGAAGGATCTAGCCTTTTCCCAAGCTAGAGCAAGACTTGCATGACAGCGCCACAAACAAAGGAGAGCTCTGCAGCTCAGCACCAGCAGATGCTTTCAATATGGGGGCATTTTCCATCTGTCCTGAGTCTCCTTATAATGTGCCCTTCCCCACCTCCTTTGGTCTCCTCTTTCCACAATCAGCCACTTTATATGAAGAGGAAAAACAGCAACATTTTCTGGAATTCCCCTGTAGGAGCGAAGTCCTGAAAACGCAAGTTCAGCAACGTGGTAATTAACACATGAGAGTTGGATGAGAAGTCCCAGTCCCCTCTCCTCCAAGTGAAGCACGGACTGAGTCTTGGCCTGCATTTAAAAGTTACGTCGGCATAGCTATAGTGGGTCAGGGGTGTGAAAAAAACCACACCCTTGACCAATGTAGCTATGCAGGACAAACAGACATGTAGGATCAGCTTTTTATTATGTCCATCAGACAGCACAAACTCAGGAGAGTAAAGCACACACATGGCCTGGTATCAAAGGTATAAATGCCATCTCCATCCACAGCCCCGCAAAGAACCAGCCACACGCCAGCTCACCCATTGCACTGAAGCAGCAGCCTGCTATGACCAGATGGGAGCTTGGCTCCGCTATTCCAGTGCAGAAGTTCACAGAGCTAACTAGGTAAAGAGTTAGTGCGTTAGCCAAGCAAAATGTCAACATTCATGGTAAAGTCAGGAATGCAAAAGAACTGTAGTAACTATGTATATTAATTACCTTTCCAAATTGTTTCCCCAGGGAAATGTTTTTTGTGCATACATAGACTCACCTAGACACCACGTCCCTATTTTCCTATAGTCACTTTTCTCACCCTTAGACTCACCTAAACACCACTTGTGGCAAACCCCAAATTTAAAAAGGGAATAGCTTTAAAGCTGCTCTCGAAATGCTTTTTAAATTGTCTAGCCAGGCAGAACCACGGGTAATGTATTAATTCACCTTTTAGTTCACTATGCTCCCATGTAGTTTTGAGCAAACATCAGGAACCAGAAGCATCTCTTCAGGACTCTACATCTGACCTCATTTAGTCAAGTGATTGTTTCTCTCTCCCTCCCTGAGCTGACGGCAGCTTCACTGCTTGTGAGATCACTCGGTTTTCAGTTTTTCAAAGATGCCTAAAGATGCAGGTTAGGTGCCTACTTGGATTTTCAAAAGCACCTAACCAGGTAAGGTGCCTAACTGCCATAGGTTTATTTAGGTGCCTAAATACCTATGAAAATCTGGCCCTTGGACTATAACTCTGTGAGCCGCCTGCTACCTGCTTCCTTATCTTTTCCCCTGCATGCCAGCTACACTTCCTCAGAGAAATAATGAGCTGTGTGCAGCTAGTGCAGCGAGTTCTCTAGTCTCAACGCTCTCACCATCATTCACTGATTCTATGTCATTGGGTTCTAGGTATCTTGGGAGAAACTCGGTACCCCAAAACAAGTAATCGGGGGTCAAAAGGGGGCTCTAATGTTTAAACTAGGGACATACCCTGTGTGACACAGATGCCACTCACTGAGAAGCTATTAGCTTGCACTGATGCAGGTTTCACCTGGAAAATAGTATACATATAGGTGTACACATTTTTATATACGTATCAGGTTAAATCCGGAGCCTGGACATGAATTGTCCAGCTCCGTTGGATGTTACAACGCAGATTTCCAGCCTGTGTTATGCAGCTGTAAGGATACATTACAGACCTGTCTGCTCTTGCAGCAGTGAGAGCCACAGGTAAATCATATGCCGATCTGTGGTATATCCCCCTCTCCCAGTGGCAGATTAATGATTTTGCCACCCTAGGCCCTGAAATAATTGCCGCCCCCATATGAATTTGTTTTTAGTTATTTTACACATTCGTGCAGTCATTGGTGGTTTCAATACGCACTATGATTGGTAAAGTTGCGGCGTCCACAGATGTCGACTCCGTGGGTGCTCCGGGGCTGGAGCACCCATGGAGAAAAATTGGTGGGTGCAGAGCACCCACCGGCAGCTCTCTGCCCCACCCCAGCTCACCTCCGCTTCGTCTCCGCCTCCTCCCCTGAGCGCACCGCCGGGTCCTGCTTCTCCCTGCTCCCTGCCAGCGCTTGTGCACCAAACAGCTTCACTGGGAGGGAAGGGGGAAGAGGGGAAAATGCAGCGTGCTCAGGAGAGGAGGCGGGGCTGGGGCAGGGATTCGGGGAAGGGGACCAATAGGGGCAGGGAGGGGGCGGAGTTGGGGTGGGGACTTTGGTGAAGGGGTTGGAATGGGGGCGGGGAAGGGGTGGAATTGGGGCAGGGCCAGGGGTGGGGGGCACGAGCACCCACTGGCGCTGGGGGAAGTTGGCGCCTCTGGCTGCTATTATAAATTTGCTGCCCCTTCAAATTTGCCATCCTAGGCCCTTGTCGGCCTAGGTGATAATATGCCTCTGCCCTCTCCATTTACAGATTTGCTGTCTCTCATACTCTGGTGCTGGAAACATGGGTGACAGTGGGAATGGTGTCACATCTCACATCCTCTCCATACAGCATCCGACTGGCACTTCCTTTAGGCATAGCATCTGTGCAGCTCCTCAGTTCCCCTAGTCAAGAAAATCTAGTCTCTGGCCCTAGTGAATTATATCATTCAAGTCCCATCTCACCTGATGTCCCACATCCTGCCAGGCCAGAGAAAAAGGGTGTGGAATGAGCATGGGAAATGTAAGAAACTTTGAGACAAAAAAAAATCCCAGTTCCCTCCCCACAAACCCCAAACAACTGACTCACCAGCCCCAAAACTTTTTTTTCTTCCTCCCCATTTCCCCTTCACCCTTGCCTGTGCCTCTCCCACACATGAATCTCCACACCACCAATTATTTATAACTGAATTTGTTTGAAAAGCCCTAGAGGAAGAACCAGGACCCGTGCCTATCTCCTGTGGATTTTCTTATGCCTGATAAGGTGCGAGCTCCGACTAAACCCTTTCGCGCAGTCGGGGCACTTATAGGGTCTCTCTCTCCCGTGTGGGCTTGCTGATGCTTGAGGAGTTCAGAACTGTGGCTATAACTTTTCCAGTAGTCCCCGCAGGGCTTCTGTTCCAGGTGGTGTTTCTGATGTTTAATGAGTTTGGAGCTGGTGGCAAAGCCTTCCCCACACTCGGGACAAAGGAAACGTTTCTCTGTCATATGCATTCCCTGATGTCTGATGAGCTTGGAGCTCACATTGAAGCTTTTCCCATATTCACCACATTTGTAGGGTCTCTCTCCCGTGTGGGATCTCTGGTGTCTGTTCAGGTCTGAGCTGATGCCAAAGCTTTTCCCACAGTCAGCGCATTTATAGGTTCTCTCTCCCGTGTGGAGTCTGTGGTGTGTAATTAGAGCTGAGCTCCGAATGAACTTTTTCCTACAGTCGGCGTAGTCATAGGATTTCCTTTCAATATGGACTCTTTGGTGCCTAATGAGGTGTAATCTCAGATAGAAGCTTTTTCCACTGTTGGGGCATCTATAGGGTTTTTCTCCCGTGTGGATCCTCTGATGCCTGATAAGGTTTGAGCTCAGGTTGCTCTTCCAACAGTCGGGGCATTTATAGGGCCTCTCTCCTGTGTGTGTCCTCTGGTGAGGAATGAGGTACGAGCTGCGGCTGAAGCTTTTCCCGCACTGAGGGCATTTGTAGGGTCTTTCTCCCGTGTGCAGTCTCTGGTGTATAATGAGGTCAGAAGTGTGACCGAAATTTTTCCCACAGTCAGGGCAGCTGTAGGGTTTCTCTCCTGTATGGATCCTGCGGTGTCTTGTGAAGTTTGAGTAACAACTGAAGCTCTCCCCGCAGTCAGCACAAATAGAGGTTTTCTTCCCTGTATGGATTCTCTGATGTTCAATGAAGCGGCAGCTCCACTGGAAGCTTTTCCCACAGTCTGGGCATTTATAAGGGTGATTCTCACAGGCTTCTCCCAGCTCAGGGAAACACCACCTTCATCTCTTCCTGATACCATTCCCTGTGGTTCCACTTGTTCAGGATCTTCCTGCTGAGGATTCTCCTCCTCATTCTCAGACACTGTCCCATTACCTGCTGGGACACAGAGAAAATCCAGACATGAGTCCTCCCCTGTGCCAGGGGACAGAGAACCTTAGAAAGAGAAATGGAAAAGGGGGGTGCATTTAGTCCTGCCTTGAGTGCAGGGGAATGGACTTGATGACTGACTGAGTCCCCTTCCAGTTCTACAATTCTATGATTGTAAGATTCCATAAAACAAACAAAACTAAAACTGGATGATAAGATCAGTAACCAGCAAGTGATCCTCAAACCCTTCCCCAGAGAAGCGAGAGGAGGGGACCCATTCTGCCTCCACATCCCATCTGGACACTCGGTGGGGAGGGAGCTACTGCCGGGTGTCGGCTGGGATGAGTGGGATGCCGTGAGCGCCATCTACCGTGAGGGTATGACACCTGCTGGGGACACCTGCTGAACCACGAAAAGGGGGAGCCCACGGGAGTGGGTTTGGGAGTGGGTTTAACTTTATCTCTTACCTGCCTGAGGGCCTCTCGGCATCTTCTCTTCTGAAGAATCCTCAGAGTCCAGGACACAGGGCTCTTCCTCTTGGTCCATGTGCCAGATGGGGTCTGATTTGGGGCTTAGGGATTCTGCTCATCAGAAGGAAATGGGTGAGATCAGTGGGCTAGGTCGCCATTCAGCATTTCCCACAAGAGAGCAACCCATAGTGTCACACCCAGCCCCTTTCTCTGCAGGGAGGACATCTGATCCTCTCAGATGGGGAACATGTTCATGAGACCATGTGGGAAAGCCTAGTGCCTGCAGGGAGAGGTGCCGTGTGTCTCCTGGGATAAACTCTTGGATCCCCAGCAGCTTATTATCTGAGAGCGGATAATAAGCTGCTTGTCACAACACCGCAGAGGGGCCAGCGACCCCAGGGATGGAACCAGAGGCACCAGAGTGGGGGGGGGGCATGGCCCTCCCACTTTTTACTGGCTGAAAGGGTGAGTGAGGGGGGGCAGGGTGCAGAGAAGAGCGAGTGGCGGATGGTGTCTTGGAGGGGGAAGAGGCATAGCAGAAGTGGAACCTCGGGAGAAAAGGCGGTGCTAGGGTGGGATCTCCGGGGAATGGAAGGTGGGGGTGGGGCCACAGTTCAGGCACCATTGGCCCCCACCCACTTTTAGGAAGCTTCCACCGCCCCTAAATGGAACCAGCCCCAGAGAGAGGACACAGGGAGTCACTCTCTTTTGAAACCCTGGGGATGCCCAGATTAACACTGAGTCCTGAGTTTCCGTCCCAGTGGGATGAGGTGTGGAGGTGACCCTCTCTCTCACACAGGGCCTAGGACCCGCAAGTACTGATCACCCCAGATATCTGAGGGGCAGGGGCTGTAGGATCCTGGAGCTGAAGCTGACCTGCATAGATCACCCAGATCCTAACACCCAAGGGGACAGGGATACTTACTCTGCGAGGTCACAGTCTCCTAATTCTCCTGCACGACTAGATGACCTCCTGAGGTCCCTTCCAACCCTGATATTCTATGATTCTATGACGTCCCTGTACAGGGCTCTCTAACAGGATCCAGCAGAGTCCCCTGCCCCTTGGTAAAATACACAGCCACCTCCTCAAAAGTCACCAGTCCCTGACACAGCCAGAGTCCCCCTCTCAGAACCTGCTGCCCCAGCCACAATCCCACCAGCTCACTCACAGACATCTCTGCTCCAATCTCAACTGCATTATGCTTTTCAATGGCACTTTTCCATCCTGTGACCCCTGGGATAGACTGATCTCCCAGTAATTCCTCTCCCTTCCCACTCAGACCAATTGCTTTCTCCCTGTTGTTATCCCATTGCCGGTGCCCAGTCAGGTATCTAACACTGTCAAAAACACTCTACACTAACAAACGAATTCAGCCTTGAGTTTCCAGTGCTGTTAGTTCTCCAGCCTCCTTCCTCAAGAGCTGGGTAGCCACTGAGAGAAATAATTTTTTACTTCATAACATTAGAAGTATCCGGAAGGGTCTCACAGGGATCTGTCGTAAGTCGAATATTATTTAATATTTTCATTAACGACTTGGCTAATGACGTGGACACTATGCTTATAAAATAAACTGCAGATGAAACCAAACCGGGAGGGGTTGAAAGCACTTTGGAGGCCAGAATTAGAATTCAAAATGACCTCGATAAATTGCAGAATTGGTGTGAAATCAACAAGATGAAATTAAATAAAGACAAATGCACCTTACTACTCTTAGAAAGGAAAAATCAAATGAGCAAATACAAAAGGGGGAATACCTGGCCAAACATTAGTACTAAAGAAATGCATACAGGAGCTATAGTGGATCACAAGCTGTACAGGATGCAACAATGCGAAGCCGTTGTGAAAAAGACTAATATCATTCTTGGGTGAATGAACAGGAGTGTCATATGAAAGACACAGGAGCTAACTGTTCCACTCTCCTCTGCACCTGTGAGGCCTCAGCTGGAGTATTGTGTCCAGTTTTTAGCATCACACTCTAAGAAAGATGTGGACAAACTGAAAAGAGACCAGAGGAGAGCAAAACAAATGATAAAAGGTTCAGAAAACCTGACCTATAAAGAAAGGTTAAATAACCTGGGCATGTTTAGACATGAGAAAAGAATACTGAGGAGGGACCTGATAACAGTCTTCAAATATGTTAAGTGTTGTTATAAAAAGGACAGTGATCAGTTGTTCTCCATGTCCACTGAAGGTAGGACAAGAAGTAATGGCCTTAAACTGCAGCAAGGAAGATTGAGATTAGATATTAGGAAAACCTTGCTAAACTATAAAGATAGTTAAATTCTGAAAGAGGTTACCTGGTGAGGTTGTGGAATCCCCATCACTGGAGGTTTTTAAGAACAGGTTGGATAAATACCTGTCAGGAACAGTAACGTATACTTGGGCCTGCCTCGGCACAGGGGGCTGGAGTAGATGACCTCTCAAGATCCCTTCCAGTCCTATATTTCTGTGATTCTATGACTGGTCATTTATTTCTTAGGAGTGGTAAGAGAATCTATCCATTCTGTGTTGGTGATCTTCAGTGATATTTAGTGTGATGAAGCAAGAAACTTCCAACCAGCACAGCAAGGGTTAAAGAAAACCTTTGGGTGCAGCTAGCCCCATCCTGCAATACCTGCAGCCAATGCCAGGCCTGGAGGGGGGATAAAAGAACGGAGCTTGGCTCAGTTCAGGGCTGACTGGTGAAGAGACAGGCGCTAGTTGTGTCCCTGCCTGAAGAGATGGCACACTGGCTCCCCAACAAAGGGAGGCTGTGGAGGAACCTCCAGCATGGGAAGTAACTGGCTGAGTGAACCCCAGAGACATTGTGTGGCTCAACCTCACCAGTTTGTGGCTGTCCTGCCTGAAGGAGTCTGGGACCACAGCGAGGTTCTGTCTGCATTCCATAGGGAATCCTGTGGGAAGCAAGCTGCCTGGTAGATTGGACTAGAGGGACCATGCTGAAAACTGAATGGACTGGTAATAAGTAGCCCAGGACAGTGGCTTCTCCCTGCTGGGAGGGACACCAACCCCACTGTTCAGGGTTTGACATACAGGGCTCTGGGCTGGGACCTGGTGAAGATGGAGAGCCTGGGTCCCCCTATCCTCCACCCAAGCTTAAAGGCTGAGGCTACTCAGCCAGCAGGTGGCTGAGATATAGTGGATATATTGTATTTAGATTTCAGAAAGCCTTTGACAAGGTCCCTCATCAAAGGCTCTTAAGCAAAGTAAGCTGTCATGGGATAAGAGGGAAGGTTCTCTTATGGACTGGGTAACTTGTTAAAAGAGAGGAAACAAAGGGTAGGAATAAACGGTCAGTTTTCAGAATGGTGAGCAGTAAATAGTGGTGTCCCCCAGGGGTCTGTTCTGGGACCAGTACTGTTCAACCCATTCATAAATGATCTGGAAAAAAGGGCAAACAATGAGGTGGCAAAATTTGCAGATGATACAAAATTACCCAAGATAGTTAAGTCCAAAGCAGACTCTGAAGAGCTCCAAAGGGATCTCACAAAACTGGGTGACTGGGTAACAAAATGGCAGATGAAATTCATTGTTGATAAATGCAAAGTAATGCACATTGGAAAACATTATCTCAACTATACATATAAAATGATGGGGCTAGTCATTACCACTCAAGAGAGAGATCTTGGAGTCACTGAGTGGATGTTTTCAGAGAACTATCCACAATGTGCAGCGGCAGTCAAAAAAGCAAACAGAATATTGGGAATCATTAAGAAAGGGATGGATAATAAGACAGAAAAGATCATATTGCCTCTATATAATTCCATGGTATGCCTGCATCTTGAATACTGCGTGCAGATGTGGTCACCCAATCTCAAAAAAGATATATTGGAATTGGAAAAGGTAAACAAAAACTATTAGGAGTATGGAACAGCTTCCATATGAGGCGTGATTAATAAGACTGTGACTTTTCGTCTTGGAAAAGAGATGACTAAGGGGGGACATGATAGAAGTCTATAAAATCATGACTGATGTGGAGAAAGTAGATAAGGAAGTGTTGTTTACTCCTTCTCATAACACAAGAACTAGGGGTCACCAAATGAAATTGATAGGCAGCAGATTTAAAACAAACAAAAGGAAGTATTTTTTCACAAAATGCACAGTCGACTGTGGAACTCCTTGCAAGAGGATGTTGTGAAGGCCAAGACTATAACAGGGTTCAAAAAAGAACTAGATAAGTTCATGAGGGTAGGTCCATCAATGGTTATTAGCCAGGATGGAAAGGGATGGTGTCCCTAGCCTCTGTTTTCCAGAAGCTGGGAATGAGTGGCAGAGGATGGATCACTCAGTGTTTACCTGTTCTGTTCATTCCCTCTGAGGAACCTGGCATTGGCCACTGTTGGAAGACAGGATACTGGGCTAGATGGACCTTTGGTCTGACCACTAGTCACTGACCACTCTTATCTAACCACTAGGCTTCCCAATCACCCAAGCCCTGTTCTAGTCAGTAATAGTATTTTTTGTAATTAAAAACTAGGTAACTGATAAATTACTAATTAAAAACATTAAGTCTAACTACTTGCTGTACAATTAAGGGAAATTACTAAATAATTCACATACTTAGTAGGGCTGTCAAAAGATTAATTGCAATTAAAACAATTAATTGCAATTAATCACAGTTTTAATTGCACTGTTAAACAATAACAGAATACCAATTTAAATTTTTTATAAATATTTTTGGATATTTTTCTACATTTTCAAAAAAATACTGATTTAAATTACAATGCAGAATATGCATCCGATGAAGTGAGCTGTAGCTCACGAAAGCTTATGCTCTAATAAATTTGTTAGTCTCTAAGGTGCCACAAGTACTCCTATTCTTTTTGTGAATACAGACTAACACGGCTGCTACTCTGAAAAATGCAGAATACAAAGTGTAGACTGCCCACTTCATATTTTTTATTACAAATATTTGCTATGTAAAAAAAATAAATGAAAGAGTGCAATATATAAGTCAAAGTATGAAGGGGCATACAAACGTTTAGCATATCTGGCATGTAAATACGTTTCAATGCTAGCTAAAAAAGTGTCACACGAACACCTTTTCTCACTTTCAGAGGACATCATAAATAAGTAGCAGGCAGCATTATCTCACATAAATGTAAACAAACTTGTTTGTGTTGGCGATAGGCTGAACAAGAAGTAGGACTAAGTGGACTTGCAGGCTCTAAAGTTTTACATTGGTTTTTTTTGTGTGTGCAGTTATGTAGAAAAATAATTCTTTATTTGTAAGTTGCACTTTCATGATAAGAGGTTGCACTTCAGTACTTGTATGAGGTGAACTGAAAAACACTATTTCTTTTGTTTATCTTTTTATAGCACTAATATTTGTAATAAAAATTATAATATAAAGTACTGTACTCTTTGTATTCTGTTGTAATTGAAATTAATATATTTGAAAATGTAGAAAAACATCCAAAACATTTATAATTTAAATTAGTATTCTATTGTTTAACAGTACAATTAAAACTGCAATTAATCATAACTAATTTTTAATCAAGTTAATTTGTTTCAAGTTAATTGCTTGAGTTAACTGCGATTGACAGCCCTAATTCCAATTGAGTTATTTTATAATTATATGGTAAAAATGAGAAAGTAAGCAATTTTTTAGTAATTGTGTGCTGTGACACTTTTGTACTTTTATGTCTGATTGTGTAAGCAAGTAGTTTTTAAATGAGGTAAAACTTGGGGGTACACAAGACAAATCAGACTCCTGAAAGAGGTACAGTGATCTGGAAAGGCTGAAAGCCACTGCTATAGGCCTTAGGGAGTGCAAACCATTAGCACAGGTCATACTTTAAGATACTATGGATAATACCAACCCATCTAAATTAAAAAGGTTTACACAAAAGATGTAAAGGGCTGTGACTGAAACCAGAAATTGCCAGGTGAGGAGAACACACAGCTACATGTTTTACAACAGGGATCAGAACAGGAACAGCTGGAACTAGTCTGATCCACTCAAAGATTTCTCTGCCCTAGCTAGGATCTCCAATCCTGTCACTTTCTGGGCAGACATCTGCACCTGCATGGAACACCACTCCATTCAAACACTACAGACCTAAGGAAAGGGTAACTCTGGTTGTAAGTGCACGGAATAATTTCAGCTCCTTTCACTCTCATCCATCAGAAATTGTTTGCCATGGGTCAAAGCAAGGGAGAGGGTAGGGGATGCAATTTCTAAGGCATTTGTGACACCCTTCACATAGTGCAGCCCCCACCTTTCCTCAGCTCTGGTCTGAGGGATGCAAATTCTGAAGGTTTTAAGATTTCAGAAATTGCATCTCCTTCCTGCTTTCCACCATGGTGCGGCAAGATGGTGTCTCAATTTTTGGCTGGTATCTCTGGCTCACCAGATAAGTCCTTCTCCTCCCGAACGAAGAGAGAATTTGGTATCCACTATTCAGCTCTAAAAGTTGTAAGAACTCATCTATATTTTAGAAAATATTTCACCATATTTAGACCATCTCTTTGAGCCCAGTTAGATTCCAGTGGGGATCCTTTTAAACCCTGGAACCTCTCCTAAGTCTCACAGGGCTCTCTTAATAACTCTCAGTCAGCAACCTTGTCCATTGTTATTGACATAGGTGGGCAAATGATTCTCAATCTGAGAAGAAACTCAGCTAAGGACTTAGAGCAAACATTTCCCCTCCAAAACCAAAAGTTCTTGCAGTTTTAAAGAGGGATGAGAAACAAAAACAATCAGAGGATTGTATATCAATTAGATAAATACAAAGTATTATTTTCCACCTGCTTGCCATTCACACAGGGAGCCCCACGTGATGCTACTTTTCCAGGAATAAGGAGGGGATGGAAGAGCTAGAATATTCCAGAAATGTCCATCCCCTGTTGCTGGCAAAGAATAGCCAATATGCTCCCAGAAGCAGCCATGGCTCAGCACCGGGGGAATGAAAACCCCCACAGAGACCATTTGTCCTGAACTTTTAGGACCTCTCAGGGTGAAAGTGGTCATGAGAACGTGAGGGGTTAATATACAGGAATATAGGATTGTTATAAGTGATGAAGGTTTTCAGCCACAATAAAACAATCCATCAGGGTCTGACCAGCTGCCTTGTTAACAGCTGGGAGATACCGTACCCCCAAAAGGGGAAGCACCTGGCTTTGATGTTTATTAAATATTGAGCCAGTAGCTTTCATCAGGAAACATGTCGATTTTAGGAGGTAAAAGGGGAAACAATTTGATTCTCTAATGTGAGTGGGGAAAGTTGATCAATGGGGAGTTTAACTCCCCTCCCCCCCACCCCAACATGGTGGTGTCACAGGACAAGAGTTTCCCTCCAAAATAAGAAATAGCTTCTGTTAAAAAAGGTGGAAAACACTAAAATCTGAAGACGTTTTATAGCAATACTTGTAAAGTAGATGGAAAATAGAAAATCAATTGAGATTTTATAATTAAAAACCAGCAGAAAGAAGGGGCAAAAATCTATGGGGGTTTTATATCAATGTTCAGTAGCTAGAAAGGAAAATGGGTGAAATCAGAAAGGATTTGAAATCCATAGTAGAGGGTTGGATTAGATAGAAAGTGACACCATATGAGGAGATTTTATATCAGTGTTTGATACAAGTATCAAAATGCTTGGTACAAGTGTTTGATACATGACACAAAATCTGAGGAGATAGAATATTAGTAATGGAAAATGAAAAAGTGTCCCCATCAGCCACAGACATTCACTCTTCATGGCCTCTCTTTTGGGCCTGCCATGCCCTGTCATTGACAGAGAACAGCCTGTCACCCCATTCCCTCTCCAGAGCTGTCTGCATCTCAATATGGAGGGGAGCAAGTCCAATACAGTTCATCTGTCACATGTATTTGAGACCCTTTGGGATGAAAGCAGTGATGGGAATGTGAGGGGTTAATCCGGGAGGATTGTTATAACGATGGGAATTTGTGGCAATTCTGGAAACTGGGATAGGGACCCAGACAGGCACAGAACAACCCCCAGTGGAAGGATCACCTATAACCCCTCATTCTGCTCTACCTATAAAGCAGTCTGCAAAGGGGAGGAATATTTGATTCTCAGATATGAGGGGGAAAGTTGATCATTGGGGAGTTCAACCCCTGGCTTCATTCCCCAAGTCTGTGCCCATTGTGGGAATTTAATCACATACTCCTCACATTCCCCATCTGGGATAATGACTCAGTTTCCTTCAAAACCAGGAGAAGCTGCTGCACTCCAAAAGGATGATTAGAAAAATAAAAATTGGAGAGAGTTTTATATCAATATTGGATGATTAGAGACAAACTTGAAAACTGTGAGGGAATTTTATCGTAATATATTAATCATAATGAGAGAGAAAAGAGCAAAATCAAAGGGGAAATGTATATCCTATTTGATAATTAGGTCAAAACGAGGCAAAATCTGAGAGGATTGTATATAAATATTTGATCATTAGTGAGGGGAAAGGGATAAAGCAAAGCAGAATTTATATTAGTATTTGATAATTAGTACTTGATAATCAGGCCAAAAAAATTAAATGGAGCAGTTTTCTATCAAAAATGCAGATTTGTCAAAATCAAAATGTTTTCTGGGAATGTGTTAATTTCAATTAATTTTTGATGGAAAAAGTCAAAATGTTTCATTTTAATGTTTTTGTTTCATTTCAATAATACTGAAACATTTTTATTCCAGATTTTTCATTTCAATCCATTTAGATTTTTACATCTGATTGAGATACTAATTGTAACATATTATATTTCACATAGGTGTCATTTTTATATTTTAACTGGGTCAACTTGTCAGGCTCTACTTGAACTCCCCAGCTGATCAATTCCAAATGTTCAGGTAATGTTCTAGTCATCCATGGGCAGAAGAACCCTATTGTTAATTTTGATGAAAACTGAAACAACTGGAAGGGGAAAAGCTAGGACCTAAGGATCCTCCTTTTCCCTGGTTAGCACAGCCACAGAGATTCAAACACCTCTGTAATTCTCTGGCTGATGGCAGACATTATCACCTTCCAGCATAACAATACACCATCTCATCTCTGACCCCTCTGGCTATAGTTTTAACATGTCAATACCCTGAATGACAAAAGGGTGGGAAGGAAGGAGGGAACTTGGGGGGATTAGGAGCATGCAAACAGTCCAGGTGGTGGGAGGGGGGAGGAGGGTAATGGGGCTCCCTGGTATGGCAGGAGTAGGGAATGGGGCACAAAGAATTATTAGCAGGGGGGACATTGGGGGACCAAGGTATCCGAGGAAAGGAGGGCATGTGGGAAGGGGGTGCACATGCAGCTGCTGGCCTGAAGGAGGGGGCGGAATTGGGGACCCTGGTATTGGAGAAAGGGATGGGGGGGCAGACAGAACCCCTGGCGGGGGGGATCTTGGGGGACCCTGGTATGAGGAGGAAGGGGAAGAGCCCCATCCATGAGGGAGGGGATGAGGGGTTTTGCAGGGAGTTCCTGAAATAGAGGCGGATGGGAGGGTGGCAGGCAATGAGCTGGTGGGTGGGGGAATATGGAGGGTTTCAGGGATCCCAGTTTGTGCAATAAACTCAGTCTACAGAAGCTATAAAGGAGTTACATAAGAACATAAGACTGGCCAGACAACTGAGTCAGACCAAAGGTCCATCTAGCCCAGTATCCTGTCTTCCGACAGTGGCCAATGCCAGGTGCCCCAGAGGGAATGAACAGAACAGGCAATCATGAATTGTAATGGAGGTAGGTTTGCAGTTGGTATGGTGCTGATTTATTTAAAAATGTAGGATAGTGTGTGCAGTTTTAATGG
Source organism: Dermochelys coriacea (assembly GCF_009764565.3). NCBI lineage: Eukaryota > Metazoa > Chordata > Testudines > Dermochelyidae > Dermochelys > Dermochelys coriacea. The sequence continues at coordinate 30,699,372 of NC_050081.1, forward strand.
GATGCTCATGGATGTTGATCAGAGCTGAGGTCACAATATCTGCTGGTTGTTACCCTGCAGAGCTATAATTTAATTCTTGCAAACATGCACCTGTTTAACTTTCTACACGTTATTCCCACTGAAATCAATATGGTTACTCAGAAGCTTGAAGTGAAATGTCTGCAAGATCAAGACTCATATTTGTAGCAATGGGAATATGAACTTTCAGGAGCATACCTAAGGATTTAGATTTCTGCCTGGGTGGTGTTTGCTTTTCTCTGTTTCACATTTGCCTGAGGATTGCATATAGGTTAACAAAGTAAACTTCATTATAATGTATGTGGATTTGCTTTTCAGGCTGAATTTGCTTTTCAGGCTGTTAATGTGTAAATGATTTATTAGATTTTTCAGAAAGCATTTTGGGTCCGGTTTAGTTTCTGAGAATATAAAAGACTTGTATTCACTTGGGGGTCAGTTAAATTTGTTTGGGAGGTACCCAAGGGGATTGTGTTGAAATATTCAATTCTGTGCACTTAGGGAGAACAGTGGGCCAAGTTTTCCAAGAGGCTACTAACTCTGCTTTCCTTAATTTATGGGTACCTACCCTGAAACATCTTGGGCCTCGTTTCAGAAATGCTGAGCTGCTACAACTCCTAATGAAATCTATGGCAATTCAACACTCCCTGAGAATCAGGCTTGTGGTGTCACAAGTCAGACACCCCAAAACTGAGGCATTCAAAGTCAGTGGAAACTTCTGAAAATGGGTGCAAACCCATACTTTCCTCTCTGAACATCACCTTTGAAAGCATCTTGGAGAACATCAGATGGGAATTTCTACTGTACAAAAGAAAGAATAGAAAAGAAAAGAAAAGAAATAAAATTAAAACCTTTACAGCTTTTTCTTATTCAAACATAACAGTTAGCTAAAAACATATTTTTCTCCTCTTGCAGGTCACATTTAAAAATTCATAGTGCATAGACTCACTGGTTTATCTAAGCTACAGCTCAGCAGCTGTCCAGATTAGGCAGTAGGATCTGGTCATAAGAACATAAGAATAGCCATACCGGGTCAGACCAAAGGTCCATCTAGCCCAGTAACCTGTTTCCCGACAGTGGCCAATGCCAGGTGCCCCAGAAGAAATGAACAGAACAGGTAAATCATCAAGTGACCCATCCCCTGTTGCACCTGTCTGGGTCAAAGAATTTGGTTTCTGATAAATCTGTAAATTAAGTAATACAAAATTTAAAAGCACCTAAATCAATCAGGAGGTAAGTCCTATCGACTTTCAATGGGATTTAAGATATTAAATCACTGAGGCACTAATCTGATCCAATCAGACTAATAAATAAATTACTGATGGGGAAGGGGAAAGCGCTAACATAAGAGGTTAATATGTATCCATTTTTGTATTAAATTTGAAAGGCCTTTTCTACTCCGCAAAAAAAAACACAAAAACATTATTTTTAAAGCCATTATAAAGTTATTTGATTGTATAAAAATAAAAACAACTGTTTTAATGGACTTTTTTGAAGCACAAATATTCTAAAAATAGCTTAACATTCAACATGGCCTGGCCCTGCATGTGGCTAGAACCCTCCATATGGAATAATCATAAGCACAGAAGAATGGCAATACTGGGTCAGACCAATGGTTCATCTAGCCTAGTATCCTGTCTTCCAACAGTGGCTAATGCCAGGTGCCCCAGAGGGAATGAACAGAACTGTGATTATCAAGTTATCCATCCCGTTACCCATTCCCAGCTTCTGGCAAAGAGAGGCTAGGGACACTTGAAAGGTTTTTGAATCCCTGTCCATCCTGGCTAATAGCTGTTGATGGATCTATCCTCCATGAACTTATCTAGTTCTTTTTTGAGCTCTGTTATAATCTTGGCCTTCACAATATCCTCTGGCAAGGAGTTCCACAGGTTGTCTGTGCCTTGTGTGAAGAAATACTTCCTTTTGTTTGTTTTAAACCTGCTGCCTATTAAAATCAGTTTGCTCAGATTAGCAAAAATATTGAGAACCTCTTCCAAGGGACACACATGGATCATTTCAGGAGGTGTCCATCACATTATTACAGGGAGAAGAGTTTATTTCAAAATGTTCATAGAAACACACATAGCCCTAGTCCTTTTAGACCTGTCAAACTCCTGGAACAAACACATCCTTGTCAGGATTTTAATACTGGGGAGGTTTATCCTATCACTGCAGAGTCTGAGGGGAGATTTGCAAGGGGGCTAGACTTTTAAATGATGAATGAACCCCACCGCTCCCCTCTTTCTGTTAGTCCCCTAAGTCCCCGGCACAAAGACCGTTCAATCTATCACCTTTCACACCATTTCTCACCTCGCCCTCTCCACCTCTGTCTCGTTTTCCCCTCTTCCTTCCTCGCAACACCTCTGGGAATTGTTCTCAGCCCCTGCAGCCTCTCTCTCACCTGCACCTCCAGTCTGAATCCTGGAAGGAAAGAGCAGCCGCTTCACTGTTGCTCCTGCAGCTCAGATCCCAGTCCCACAGGTGCACTGATAACAAAAGGGACAAGGTTTTTTCCCAGGGGCTGCAAGAGCTGAGGCCCTTTGGCATCCCGGGGCCCTTTGTGCAGAGTTACTTTCCTGCCCAGCTCAGCCAGCACTTCCCCCCAGGTCTCTCTCAACTACCTGCAGTCTCCGGCTGAGGAGCTGGAGCCAGGGGTTGGTTCCAGCCACCGTATAAAGTCTCCCTGGCTAGGCACAGAGGGGGTTTAGTGCAGGTCTCTCCTGGGCACAGACCCCGCTGGGGAGCAGCAGCGGCTCAGCCTGGGCTCCCGGCTCACAGGGGCAGCTTGGACCTACATAGTTTATATGATCCCTTTGTTCTTTATTATTCCCCCTTTCTTATTCCGCCCCTTGAGCTGCAAACTCTCTGCTGCTCCAGCCCCTTCCTGTGCCCCTCGATACCAACCTGCACTACAACTACTCCCTGGGATCGGGGACTTCCTCAGTCTGCAACATGGAAATAGAACCCAGGGGTTCTGATTCCCAGATCCCAGCCCCCTCCCTGCATCCCCCCCACACCTAGTCTCCCCCTCACAGCCTGGGATCAGACAGCGCCATTCACCAGGTGTCACAAACACTCCTGACAGAGAGGTGCCGGAGGCACCAGCCAAACCCCGCTATGGGTGGAGCCACCCCGTCCATGTCCCACCGCAGCCTCTCCCTGCCCCCAGGCCAAGGAGTCCTTTGTAGTGGCAGAGGAGTCATGGCCCGGTGGCTGGGAATGCAGCCTGGAGCATGCAGGATGGCCCTGGAGGCCTGCTGGGGCATTTCAGTGGGCTGGGCTGTGGGGCAGGTGCAAGAGTCAGAATCAGGAATTGCTCCTTTGCTGTCACTGAGCAGGCTGGATGGATCTGAGCTGTGCTCTTTAACATCTGCTGAAACTGCTGCCCTCACTCGCCATCCCCAGATCTGTTCCCCGCTGTAAACCTGAGCTAATCTGTGCCCAAAACAAAACAGCCCGGAGCAGGGTCAAGCAGGTGAAGGGAAGGGAAAGGAGAGAAAGACAACTGGGCACAGAGTGGAGGAGTGGGATTTAGAAAGGGGGGAATGTACTGCCAGACAGGGAAACCCTGGGATAGGGAGGCGTAAGTTACCACAAGTGGGGTGAGCCATGTGCAGTCGTTGTTAAAATAAGGTGTGGACTGGCAGGGGGGCTTGTGTTCCTCACTGGATGGTCCAATTCAGCGCCCTCTCCCCAGGGTTATGGTGTTAAAGGTGCAGTGTGGCCCAAAGCGCAGATACAGCTGCTCTTCTCTATCTGAACTGATGTACTGAACTGACAAAAAAGACGGGATACAGAAGAAGTTTACACACAGATGCCATCCTAAAAATGTTTGTCGTTATCATACATGTTTTTGGTGTTTAAAAGAATTCCTTGTCGGTTTACATAGATGGAATGTGCCCATGCACATAGCCTCATAGTAGCTAACAGATTTGTCTTATCTGTGGTTCTGCTCCATTTCCTGTAATCCTCTGGAAATGTCGTTTCACTCCATTTATTTTTAAAACACTATTTTTATATTCATTGACTCATTGACCTTAGCACATCATCATTTACCTTGTTTAACGGTGAACAGATAGATGTCAGGCTACTTAATGTATGGTTTAAATAGCATACAAAAATAGAAAATGATAAGCAATCACATGCCATAGTGTTTTGTAATATAAAATATCCTATTATTGTGATTTTGTAATTTACAATTGTTATTTCAATTTTTTTTGTTTTTATTTTCTCTATAGCACACGTTTATTCTTTGTTATTTTGTAACTTCAGGGGTGTCTGATTTCCTGAGTTGCCATATAAACTTCTATTTCTTTGGATCTACCAATAAGGACAGATTTCCTTAATCGTTATTTTGCCTCTCTCCAACACTCAGCTAACTTCCAACATAGATAAAGCTTTATTCCCAAATAGGAGTGTCCATCCAGGTAGTTATTCCTGTATAACAACGTCATTATTGGTATAGTTATACCGGTATGATTCCCCATATAGAAAAGCCCTAAGACTATGCAGCATGAAGTTACGATAGATATTAAATGCATCATTATATTCTTAGTGAGATGTTAATTTTGACACTGCTAGTCTGCGTAGCCATCAAATCTCCTTCACCATCTGAGGTATTTGCACATGAATGTCTATAGCCCTCCATTTGTGTCTTTTGTGGGAGTGTCCTGGAAAATGAGCTAAAGCATTTAAAACTTCCCCTCCCTTCCCTTTTGTTAGAGAGGATTTTTTATCAGGGGCAATTTCGGCCCGCTAATATTATAATAAATGGTTTAAAGTTACCATTTCAGGACATGAGCAGGGGGTTGGACTAGATGACCTCCTGAGGTCCCTTCCAACCTTGATATTCTATGATTCTATGACATGTAGTTCTGTCTCTCTCCTATTCTCTGGTCAGCACAACTTTCATGATCAGGATGATGAAAGCCCAATACTGTTATGGCAGATCCTGGTGTGCAAGCAAAGGGTGGTTCCAGCCATCCTGGTGATGCTCACCTATTGCAATTTACCCACCCTACCTACCTGTACAGTGACTCCCTCGCCCATAAGCCATATATATACAAGGGTATCACCCTCGTTAACCCATTATTCCAGGTTTGGTGATCTCAGCTGCAAAGATTACCTCTGTTGTGGTTCTAGGATAAATTCATAAGAACACAAGAATGGCCACATTGGGTCAGACCAAAGGTCCATCTAGTCCAGTATCCTGTCTTCTGACAGTGGCCAATGCCAGATGCCCCAGAGGGAATGAACAGAACAGTAATCAGTGCTGTGCAGGAGGTCAGACTAGATGATCAGAATGGTCCCTTCTGACCTTAGTATCTATGAATCTAAGTGATCCATCCCCTGTCGCTCATTCCCAGCTTCTGGCAAACTTGGGACACCATCCCTTCCCATCCTGGCTAATAGTAATTGATGGACCTATCCTCCATGAATTTATTTAGTTCTTTTTTGAACCCTGTTATAGTCTTGGCCTTCACAACATCCTCTGGCTAGGAGTTCCACAGGTTGACTGTGCATTGTGTGAAAAAATACTTCCTGTTGTTTGTTTAAAACCTGCTGCCTATTAATTTCATTTGATGGCCCTTAGTTCTTGTGTTATGAGAAGGAGTAAATAACACTTCCTTAGTTACTTTCACCACACCAGTCATGATTTTATAGACCTCTGTCATATCCCCCCTTAGTCATCACTTTTCCAAACTGAAAAGTCCCAGTCTTATTAATCTCTCCTCATACGGCAGCCGTTCCATACCCCTAGTCATTTTTGTTGCCCTTTTCTGAACCTTTTCCAATTCCAATATATCTTTTCTGAGATGGGTGACCACATCTGCATGCAGTATTCAAGATGTGGGCATACCATGGCTTTATAGAGAGGCAATATGACATTTTCTGTCTTATTAGCCATCCCTTTCTTAATGATTCCCAACATTCTGCTGGTTTTTTGACTGCTGTGGCACATTGAGTGGATGTTTTCAGAGAACTATCCACAATGACTCCAAGATCTCTTTCTTAAGTGGTAACAGCTAATTTAGACCCCATCATTTTATATGTATAGTTGGGATTATGTTTTCCAATGTGCATTACTTTTCATTTATTAACATTGAATTTCATCTGCCACTTTGTTGCCCAGTCACCCAGTTTTGAGAGATCCTTTTGTAGCTCTTCGCAGTCTGCCTTGGGCTTAATTATCTTGAATAATTTTATAACTTCAAATTTTGCCACCTCACCGTTTACCCCCTTTTCCAGATAATTTATGAATATGTTAAATAGGACTGGGCCCAGTTCAGACCCCTGGGGGACACCATTATTTACCTCTCTCCATTCTGAAAACTGACCATTTATTCCTACCGTTTCCTAAACCTGAAAATCCTGGACGCCCCAACATCTCAGGCATTGGCACCCTGACAGCAGGATTGTCTGGCTATGTAGACTCCCTCCTCAGGCCCTTCGTTACCAGCACTCCCAGCTATCTTCGAGACACCACTGACTTCCTGAGGAAACTACAGTCCATTGGTGATCTTCCTAAAAACACCATCCTAGCCACTATGGATGTAGAAGCCCTCTACACCAACATTCCACACAAAGATGGACTACAAGCCGTCAGGAACAGTATCCCCGATACTGTCACGGCTAACCTGCTGGCTGAACTTTGTGACTTTGTCCTGACCCATAACTATTTCACATTTGGGGACAATGTATACCTTCAAATCAGCGGCACTGCGATGGGTACCCGCATGGCCCCACAGTATGCCAACATTTTTATGGCTGACTTAGAACAACGCTTCCTCAGCTCTCGTCCCCTAATGCCCCTACTCTACTTGCGCTACATTGATGACATCTTCATCATTTGGACCCATGGAAAAGAAGCTCTTGAGGAATTCCACCATGATTTCAACAATTTCCATCCCATCATCAACCTCAGCCTGGACCAGTCCACACAAGAGATCCACTTCCTGGACACTACGGTGCTAATAAGCGATGGTCACATAAACACCACCCTATATCGGAAACCTACTGACCGCTATTCCTACCTACATGCCTCTAGCTTTCATCCAGATCATACCACTCGATCCATTGTCTACAGCCAAGCGCTACGATATAACCGCATTTGCTCCAACCCCTCAGACAGAGACAAACACCTGCAAGATCTCTATCATGCATTCCTACAACTACAATACCCACCTGCTGAAGTGAAGAAACAGATTGACAGAGCCAGAAGAGTACCCAGAAGTCACCTACTACAGGACAGGCCCAACAAAGAAAACAACAGAACGCCACTAGCCATCACCTTCAGCCCCCAACTAAAACCTCTCCAACGCATCATCAAGGATCTACAACCTATCCTGAAGGACGAGCCATCACTCTCACAAATCTTGGGAGACAGACCAGTCCTTGCTTACAGACAGCCCCCCAATCTGAAGCAAATACTCACCAGCAACCACACACCACACAACAGAACCACTAACCCAGGAACCTATCCTTGCAACAAAGCCCGTTGCCAACTCTGTCCACATATCTATTCAGGGGATACCATCATAGGGCCTAATCACATCAGCCACAGTATCAGAGGCTCGTTCACCTGCGCATCTACCAATGTGATATATGCCATCATGTGTCAGCAATGCCCCTCTGCCATGTACATTGGGCAAACTGGACAGTCTCTACGTAAAAGAATGAATGGACACAAATCAGACGTCAAGAATTATAACATTCAAAAACCAGTTGGAGAACACTTCAATCTCTCTGGTCACTCGATCACAGACCTAAGAGTGGCTATACTTCAACAAAAAAGCTTCAAAAACAGACTCCAACGAGAGAGTGCTGAATTGGAATTAATTTGCAAACTGGATACAATTAACTTAGGCTTGAATAGAGACTGGGAATGGATGAGTCATTACACAAAGTAAAACTATTTCCCCCTGGTATTTCTCCCTCCCACCCCACCCCCCACTGTTCCTCTGATATTCTTGTTAACTGCTGGAATTAGTCTACCTTGCTTGTCACCATGAAAGGTTTTCCCCCTTCCCCCCCCCCCCCCCCCCCCCTTGCTGGTGATGGCTTATCTTAAGTGATCACTCTCCTTACAGTGTGTATGATAAACCCATTGTTTCATGTTCTCTGTGTGTGTGTATAAATCTCTCCTCTGTTTTTTCCACCAAATGCATCCGATGAAGTGAGCTGTAGCTCACGAAAGCTTATGCTCTAATAAATTTGTTAGTCTCTAAGGTGCCACACGTACTCCTTTTCTTTTTGCGAATACAGACTAACACGGCTGCTACTCTGAAACCTGTCTTTTAACCAGTTACCAGTCCATGAAAGAACCTTTCCTCTTATCCCATGACAGCTTACTTTGCTTAAGAGCCTTTGATAAGGGACCTTGTCAAAGGCTTTCTGAAAATCAAAATACATTATACCCACTGGATCCCCCTTGTCCACATGCTTGTTGACAGCCTCAAAGAATTCTAGTATATTGGTGAGGCATGATTTCCCTTTACAAAATCCACATTGAATATTCCCCAACAAATTATGTTCATCTATGTGTCTGACAATTTTGTTCTTTATTATATTTTCAACCAGTTTGCCCAGTACTGAAGTCAGGCTTACTGGCCTCTAATTGCCGGGGTCATCTCTGGAGCCCTTTTTAAAAATTGGCATCACATTAGCTATCCTCCAGTTATTTGGTACAGAAGCTGATTTAAATAATAGGTTACAGACAACAGTTAGTAGTCCTGCAGTTTAACATTTGAGTTCCTTCAGAACTCTTTGGTGAATACCATCTGGTCCTGGTGACTTATTACTGTTTAGTTTATCAATTTGTTCCAAAACCTCCTGTGACAGTCAATCTGTGACAGTTCCTCAGATTTGTCACCTAAAAAAAGAATGGCTCAGTTTTGGGAATCTCCCTCACATCCTCAACCATGAAGACTGATGCAAAGAATTAATTTAGCTTCTCTGCAATGGTCTTATTGTCCTTGAGTGCTCCTTTAGCATCTCGATCGTCCAGTGGCCCCACTGGTTGTTTAACAGGCTTCCTGCTTTTGATATATTTAAAAAAAATGTTGCTATTACTTTTTAAGTCTTTGGCTAGCTGTTCTTCAAATTCTTTTTCGGCCTTTCTAATTATATTTTTACACTTCCTTTGCCAGAGTTTATGCTCCTTTCTATTTTCCTCATTAGGATTTAACTTCCACTTCTTAAAGGATGCCTTTTTGCCTCTCACTGCTTCTTTTACTTTGTTGTTTAGCCACGGTGGCTCTTTTTGGTTCTCTTACTATGTTTTCTAATTTGGGGTATACATTTAAGTTGAGCCTCTGTTATGATGTCTTTAAAAAGTTTCCATGCAGCTTGGAGGGATTTTATTTTTGGTGCTGTACCTTTTAATTTCTGCTTAACCAACCACCTCATTTTGTGTAGTTCCCCTTTCTGAAATTAAATGCTACAATGTTGGGCCATTGTGGTGTTTTCCCCATTACAGGGATGTTAAATTTAATTATATTATGGTCACTATTACCAAGCGGTCCAGCTATATTAATCTCTTGGACCTGATCCTGTGCTCCACTTAGGACTAAATCAAGAATTGCCTCTTCTCTGGTGGGTTCCAGGACTAGCTGCTCCAAGAAACAGTCATTTAAGGTGTCAAGAAACTTTATTTCCACATCCTGTCCTGAGGTGACAGGTACCCAGTCAATATGGGGATAGTTGAAATCCCCCATTATTACTGAGTTTTTTACTTTAATAGCCTCTCTAAACTCCTTGAGCATTTCACAGTCACTATCACCATCCTGGTCAGGTGGTCTGTAATATATCCCTACTGCTATATTCTTATTATTCAAGCATGGAATTACTATCCATAGAAACTCTATGGTACAGTTTGATTCATTTAAAATTTTTACTTCATTTGATTCTACACTTTCTTTCACATATAGTGCCACTCCCCCACCAGCATGACCTGTTCTGTCCTTCTGATATATTTTGTACCCTGGTATTACCGTGTCCCATTGATTATCCTCATTCCACCAAGTTTCTGTGATGCCTATTATATCAACATCCTCATTTAATATGAGGCACTCTAGTTCACCCATCTTATTATTTAGACTTCAAGCACTGGTATATAAGCACTTTAAAAACTTGTCACTTTTTAGCTGTCTGCCATTACATGATGTAATTGAATGGGACTTTTTTTCTTTTGACTGTTTCTCATCAGATCCTACTGTGGCCCTGCCCCCGCTCAGCGTCTTCCCCCTGAAGCCCCACCCCTGCTTGGTCTCTTCCCCCTGAGACCCCACATGGGAGGGAGGGGGTGGAGAGGAGCATCCACTGGTAAAACTAAAAGTCAACGCCCATGCTACTGGGCACCCCATGGCTAGTGCCAAATTTTCTGATTGCAGGCACTAACTGTTAGAGGACATGTTGGTTGGGGGAGGCCTGGGTATGTGTGGAACTGGAGTTGTGGGCTGCGTCTCCACTCCTTCTAGTCCCACATTTCCTGTGGACAATCTACCCCTGCCTGCTCTCCAGGCTGCCTCAGTGTAGCTTTAAAAAGCCCTGCCGTGGGTGTCAGTGAGTCCTAGGCACCTGCAGGGCAGGATTGGGTTGTGAAATCTGGCAGCTGTGAGGTTGGTAGTGATGGCTTGTAAAAACCAGTTTCAGGTGGCACTGCGAGAGCCTAGCTATAAAAAGAAAAGGAGGACTTGTGGCACCTTAGAGACTAACAAATTTATTAGAGCATAAGCTTTCGTGAGCTTCATCGGATCCGATGAAGTGAGCTGTAGCTCACGAAAGCTTATGCTCTAATAATTTGTTAGTCTCTAAGGTGCCACAAGTACTCCTTTTCTTTTTGCGAATACAGACTAACACGGCTGCTACTCTGAAACCTAGCTATAAAAAGAGAGAGAGGAAGTCAATGAGCAGACCCAAAAAGAGAAGCTGATGGTGGGTGCCCAGTGTCCATCCCTCTGAGATTTGCCCAGGAGGAGGGTTTGCCTGAGTGCATAGCAACCATGGGGCCCATGCTGCCGGGCGGGTCTGAGCCAGGAAACCATCTGCGTTGGAGGCCAGGGAGGGCAGGGCTAGACACATGCTGTGTAATGTGAAGCCCCTTGGGCTGCTGTGCAGATAAGTGCCTGTCCTCATATTGGCCTGGAGAGACCCCTGCCCAAGAGCTGTTCTGATATTATAATGACCAGAGTTATGCTGTAACATGTAAAGAGAAGATGGGGTGAGAGGACTGGAAATGTGGCCTGGTTGATTGGAGAGTTTGGATCAGCACAAGTTGATGAGGTTTGGGGGAGAAAAGTCCTTTCTGTTGCCAATGTATCAGATGTTGCTGCTCACCTTTCCTCTAAGCCCACCATCCTTCCTGGTCTAAGGGCTGATCTACACACAGATTTTGCACCAGTATAAGTATGTGGGTTGCGGGGGGTGTGATGTCAACCAAAATAGTTATACCACTAGTGGAGGGGCTAACAGAGGGAGTTTGCCTGGGATCTGTCTGAGAGGAGGTACACTAAGTGCTGCATTGGGGGGCTGTGTTGGTGAGTATCTGAGTGTCTGTTGTGGGGACAGTTTGACCATGTGCTTGATTGTTTGAAAAGTGTTAATTGGGAGTGCTTTGTTCCAGGTGAGCCTTGAATGGGCCTGACTGTTATAAAAAGCCAGTCAGCTGCGAACAGCGGAGTGGCGAACAGTAGAGAGGCTAACAGAGGGAGTTTGCCTGGGAGTTCGCCTGGAGAGAGCCCACTGAGGCTTTCATTTTGCAGGCTTCTCTGAGTAGTTACTACGGCTCCTGAGGAAGCTCATAGAAGGAAGGTAATATGGATGGTGAGCATTCAGCTGTTGTGACCTTCACAGGATGTGCCATGTTTGTCTTTCTTCCACAGGACAGAAGTGACTTTGTCTGCCCAAACTGCAAGCTGGTCTCCATATTGGAAGAGAAGGTTCAAGGTCTGGAGAAACAAGTATTGACCCTGCGTTGCATAAGATAAACTGAAGATTTCCTGGACAGACGTCAGGATATGCTTCTATGGGCACAATGTTCTGAAGATTCAGAGCAGGCTGCACAGCGGGGACAGAAGGATGGTGAAGAAATTTGGCAGCATGTGACCTCCAGAAGAAGAAAGGGGAGCATCCATGTACCAACAATGCAGATACAGGTAAGCAACCATTTTCATATTCTCTCCACAGGTACTAATGCGGAGAGTGGACTAAATGATACATCTGAGGAAAGGGAACAGAAGGAGACTCCGCCGATTGGAAGGCATGAGATGCACTGTCCTAGGGATGGGGGTTCCACGACCACCGCTCCCAAGAGAAAGAGGCGGGTGGTGGTGGTCGGGGACTCCCTCCTCAGGGGTATTGAGTCATCTGTCTGCCGCCCCGACCGGGAAAACCGAGAAGTCTGCTGCTTGCCAGGAGCTAAGATTCATGATGTGATAGAGAGACTGCCAAGACTCATCAAGCCCTTGGATCGCTACCCCTTCCTGCTTCTCCATGTGGGCACCAATGATACTGCCAAGAATGACCTTGAGCAGATCACTGTAGACTACGTGGCTCTAGGAAGAAGGATAAAGGAGTTTGAGTCGCAAGTGGTGTACTCATCTATCCCTCCCTGTGGAAGGAAAAGGCCCAGGTAGAGACCGTCAAATCATGGAAGTCAATGAATCACTACGAAAGTGGTGTCGGAGAGAAGGCTTTGGATTCTTTGACCATGGGATGGTGTTCCAAGAAGGAGGAGTGCTAGGCAGAGACGAGCTCCACCTAACGAAGAGAGGGAAGAGCATCTTCGCAAGCAGGCTGGCTAACCTAGTGAGGAGGGCTTTAAACTAGGGTCACCGGGGGGAAGGAGACCAAAGCCCTGAGTTAAGCGGGGAAGTGGGATACCGGGAGGAAGCATGAGCAGGAGAGCGTGAGAGGGGAGGGCTCCTGCCTCATACTGAGAAAGAGGGACGATCAACGAGTTATCTCAAGTGCCTATACAGAAATGCAAGAAGCCTGGAAAACAAGCAGGGAGAACTGGAAGTCCTGGCACAGTCAAGGAATTATGATGTGATTGGAATAACAGAGACTTGGTGGGATAACTCACATGGCTGGAGTACTGTCATGGATGGATATAAACTGTTCAGGAAGGACAGGCAGGGCAGAAAAGGTGGGGGAGTTGCATTGTATGTAAGAGAGCAGTATGACTGCTCAGAGCTCCGGTATGAAACTGCAGAAAAACCTGAGAGTCTCTGGATTAAATTTAGAAGTGTGAGCAACAAGGGTGATGTCGTGGTGGGAGTCTGCTATAGACCACTGGACCAGGGGGATGAGGTGGACGAGGCTTTCTTCCGGCAACTAAGGGAAATTACTAGATTGCAGGCCCTGGTTCTCATGGGAGCCTTCAATCACTCTGATATCTGCTGGGAGAGCAAAACAGCAGTGCACAGACAATTCAGGAAGTTTTTGGAAAGTGTAGGGGACAATTTCCTGGTGCAAGTGCCAGAGGAACCAACTAGGAGCAGAGCTCTTCTTGACCTGCTGCTCACAAACCGGGAAGAATTAGTAGGGGAAGTAAAAGTGGATGGGAACCTGAGAGGCAGTGACCATGAGATGGTCGAGTTCAGAATCCTGACACAACGAAGAAAGGAGAGCAGCAGAATACGGACCCTGGACTTCAGAAAAGCAGACTTTGACTCCCTCAGGGAACTGATGGGCCGGATCCCCTGGAGAATAACATGAGGGGGAAGGGAGTCCAGGAGAGCTGGCTGTATTTTAAAGAATCCTTATTGAGGTTACAGGGACAAATCATCCCGATGTGTAGAAAGAATAGTAAATATGGCACGCGACCAGCTTGGCTTAACAGTGAAATCCTTGCTGATCTTAAACACAGAAATGAAGCTTACAAGAAGTGGAAGATTGGACGAATGACCAGGGAGGAGTATAAAAATATTGCTCAGGCATGCAGGAGTGAAATCAGGAAGGCCAAATCACACTTGGAGTTGCAGCTAGCAAGAAATGTTAAGAGTAACAAGAAGGGTTTCTTCAGATATGTTAGCAACAAGAAGAAAGTCAAGGAAAGTGTGGGCCCCTTATTGAATGAGGGAGGCAACCTAGTGACAGAGGATGTGGAAAAAGCTAATGTACTCAATGCTTTTTTTGCCTCTGTCTTCACAAACAAGGTCAACTCCCAGACTACTGCACTGGGCAGCACACTATGGGGAGGAGGTGAGCAGCCCTCTGTGGAGAAAGAAGTGGTTCAGGACTATTTAGAAAAGCTGGACGAGCACAAGCCCATGGGGCCAGATGTGCTGCATCCGAGAGTGCTAAAGGAGTTGGTGGATGTGATTGCAGAGCTATTGGCCATTATCTTTGAAAACTCATGGCGATCGGGGGAGGTCCTGGATGACTGGAAAAAGGCAAATGTAGTGCCCATCTTTAAAAAAGGGAAGAAGGAGGATCTGAGGAACTACATCTCAGTCCCTGGAAAAATCATGGAGCAGGTTCTCAAGGAATCAATTCTGAAGCACTTAGAGGAGAGGAAAGTGATCAGGAACAGTCAGCATGGATTCACCAAGGGCAAGTCATGCCTGACTAATCTAATTGCCTTCTATGATGAGATAACTGGCTCTGTGGATGAGGGGAAAGCAGTGGACGTGTTATTCCTTGACTTTAGCGAAGCTTTTGATACGGTCTCCCACAGTATTCTTGCCAGCAAGTTAAAGAAGTTGGGGCTGGATGAATGGACTATAAGGTGGATAGAAAGCTGGCTAGATCGTCGGGCTCAATGGGTAGTGATCATGGTTCCATGTCTAGTTGGCAGCCGGTCAAGCGGAGTGCTCCAAGGGTCGGTCCTGGGGCCGGTTTTGTTCAATATCTTCATTAATGATCTGGAAGATGGTGTGGACTGCACCCTCAGCAAGTTTGCAGATGACACTAAACTGGGAGGAGTGGTAGATATGCTGGAGGGGAGGGTTAGGATACAGAGGGACCTAGACAAATTAGACGATTGGGCCAAAAGAAATCTGATGAGGTTCAACAAAGACAAGTGCAGAGTCCTGCACTTAGGAAGGAGGAATCCCATGCACTGCTACAGACTAGGGACTGATGGCTAGGCAGCAGTTCTGCAGAAAAGGACCTAGGGGTTACAGTGGATGAGAAGCTGGATATGAGTCAACAGTGTGCCCTTGTTGCCAAGAAGGTCAATGGCATTTTGGGTTGTATAAGTAGGGGCATTGCCAGCAGGGAGGGACGTGATCTTTCTCCTCTGTTCGACATTGGTTAGGCCTCATCTGGAGTACTCTGTCCAGTTTTGGGCCCCACACTACAAGAAGGATGTGGAAAAATTGGAAAGCGTCCGGTGGAGGGCAACAAAAATGATTAGGGGACTGGAACACATGACTTATGAGGAGAGGCTGAGGGAACTGGGATTGTTTAGTCTGCAGAAGAGAAGAATGAGGGGGGATTTGATAGCTGTTTTCAACTACCTGAAAGGGGGTTCCAAAGAGGATGGATCTAGACTGTACTCAGTGATAGCAGATGACAGAACGAGGAGTAATGGTCTCAAGTTGCAGTGGGGGAGGTTTAGGCTGGATATTAGGAAAAACTTTTTCACTAGGAGAGTGGTGAAGCACTGGAATGCATTACCTAGGGAGGTGATGGAATCTCCTTCCTTTGAGGTTTTTAAGGTCAGGCTTGACAAAGCCCTGGCTGGGATGATTTATTTGGGGATTGATCCTACTTTGAGCAGGGGGTTGGACTAGATGACCTCCTGAGTTCCCTTCCAACCCTGATATTCTATGATTCTGTGATTCACTACAGCCACCCCAGTATGGACACAGTTATACAAATATAAAGGTGTTTATACCAGTATAGTTTATTTCCCTTCCCACACATTTGACCCATAATTCCTTGCAGTAGAACCATGAACCGGTGCGAGCTCCTCAGTGAGAACACACACTGCAAAAGTTTGTGGTTTTTACCAAAGGCTTTTACCAAAACCCAACTATATATATATATATATTGGCAGAGCTTCTGTGTGTAGAGAAGTCTGCAGTTATGCCAGTTTAAAGTTGCTTATACAGGTATAGCTATTCCCATAAAGGAAGGGAAATAAGCTATACGAGTACAAGCATATTTGTAGCTGCATATAGCTGTATCCACACTTAGGGCAGTCTATCTTTTTAACTATACTGGAAGAGATAAAGTGGTACAACTTTTGTGCTTTAACGAAACCTAAATTAACTTCTCTTCACCCACCACAGGGATCTTGCCTGGGCTTTTGTGTGATTCTCCCTCTGTTATTGAGCTGCCATCGGATTTTAACATTCTGGTCTTGTGAATCCTCCCACCAGGTCTTTGTAATGTCAATTATATCAAATTTCTTCTCATCAGTGAGAATTTCCAATTCTTCTTGCTAGTTATCCAGACTCATACCATCAATATATAAACAACTGCAAAATTTCTTCTCTTCATATTCTTGCCACATCGATTCAATTAGTTTGTGACACACTGAGTTTGAGTTTGTCCTGCATTTGCTCCTTAGTACCTCCTTATGTGTTAGTTTAATGCCCTCCTGACTGCTCCAGTTAGTTTCCAACTGAGAAGATTGACCCCCTGCATGTGAAATTTAGGCTGTCCTGTTCTTACAGCCCCTTCTCTCACTGGAATGTGGCCCAATATTCCATAAAACCAAACTTACAACTTTATCTCAGTCACACAGCCAACAGTTTTTACTGCCCTCTTTTGCTCATGGGACTGGAAAGATCTCTGAGAAGATAACTTTGATCTCTTGGCTTGGAGATATAAAAACAGGCCAAAGTCTTAACACCAAGGCTGTGTCCATCAATTCCCTGTGTGGGGTGGGAAGGAGTGCAACACAGACATTTGACTCTCCATAACCATGTTTACATCTGTTGGAATGAAGGGGACTGGGTGAAAATCATGGAAGTCTATGCATGGAATATTCCTCAGATATGTAATTCACTCTCATCTCACCTGTTCACTTTCCCTAGGAATAGGTTTTCAAATTCTTAAACCCAGCATAATCATCCCACAGACACATGGGGAATCTAAAATGAGTTAGAAACCATCAACTTATGAAGGAAAGAGCTCGTATCCCCCTCCCCCGAAAACCCATGAGCTTCTCTAGGTTTGCCTCATTTCCCAAGGTCAGGACTGTGGCCCAGCAGGTGTCATATCCTCTTAGAAGACATCACTCATGGCTTCCCACCAACCCTGATAGATACCTTCTCCCTGGGAGTTCAGGTGAGATCTGGAGGCAGAAATTGGTCCCCTTCTCTCTCTCCTCTGGGGAAAGAGTTGAGAGAAAGATGTTGATTCAATTCCAGATTTTTTAAATCTCCCATTAGTTATTCTATTTTCTTCCCCCCCCCGCCTTCCCCCAACCTTTCTGAGGTTCCCTTTCCCCCAGCACAGGGAACGACTCCTGTCTGGATTCTCTCTCAAACCCAGGAGGCGAGAAGGGACAATGAATGAGAACACAGAGGAACATCCTCAGTGGGAAGGCCCTGAGCAAGTGGAATGACATGGGGCATTGTGGGGAAGACCCACTTGTGAGTGTCAATGCAAGGAAGCATCAGACCCCCACCCCCCCAGGGAAGAATTGGTGCAAATCCACTCACTGTGAGGAAGTTTCAAGGACTTTCAGGAAATCATGGATCAGCAGAGAGAAAGAAAAAAATGTATCAAGTGTCAGAAACAAAATCACTCAGAGCTCAACCCTTCTTTGATATCAGAGACACCACATGGGAGAGACTCCCTATATTAAGAACATATGAGTGGATAGACTGGGTCAGATCAATGGCCCATCTGCCCAGTATCCTGTATTCTGACAGTGGCTAATGCCAGGTGCCCCAGAGGGAATGAACAGAGCAGGGAAATTATCAAGTGATCCATCATCTGTCATCTAGTCTCAGCTGTCCTGGCAGTTAGAGGTGTAGGGACACCCAGAGTATGGGGTTGTGCCATTGATGGACCTATCCTCCAAGAACTTAATTAATTATTTTTTGAACCCAGTTATACTTTTGGCCTTCACAGCATCCTCTGGCAATGAGTTCCAAAGGTTGCCTATGTGTTGTGTGAAGAAGTACTTCCTTTTGTTTGTTTTAAACATGCAGTCTATTAATTTCATTGGGTGATACCTAGTTCTTGTGTTTTGAGAAGAGGTAAATAACACTTCCTTATTTGCTTTCTCAGCACCAGTCATGATTTTAGAGACCTCTCTCCTATGCCCCTTTAGTCGTCTCTTTTTCAAGCTGAACAGTCCTACTTTTACTAATCTCGCCTCATATGAAAGCTGTTCCATACCCCTAATAATTTCTGCTGCCCTTCTCTGTACCTTTTCCAATTCTAATATGTCTCTTTTGAGATGGGGCGACCAGAACTACATGCCATATTCAAGCTGTGGATGTACCATGGATTTATGTAGTGGCATTAGCATATTTTCTGTTCTATTTTCTATCTCTTTTCTAATGGTTCCTGGACTGTGGGGAAAGCATCAATGAGAGCTCAGACTTTACTAACTATAAAAAAATCCACAGTAGAGCAAGAGAGGAACAGATAGACCTGTAACTGTGTGCATGCCCAGAGGTGGAAACATGGGCACCAGGGGACATTTTAGTGCAAAAACATAGGGGCCAATTGAGTTTAGGTGCCTATAGAGTTACAGCTTCCCACTGCGAGAACCTTTCATCACTGCTTCCCCTCTGCCGGAGCTGCACACCACGGTGAGAAGTGCGGATGCAGCCTATCTTTCACTGTTGTGTGTAGCAATATGCATAGTACCTGTACTGTACACACTACCATAAGTGTAAACAGAACCTCAGTTGTCTTGTTTCTTCTGTTTCCTTTCTTGGATGAGATGAGATGAAAAGGCTCAGTTCAGATGAGAGTGCTAAGAGCTGGTATTTCAACACAGAGAGATTTGACTTACCAAATTTCAGGCCAATCTGGCTATTTTTATTTATTTTAGAGAAGGGGCAAAAATGGGAATTATTATACATATTCAGTGGCTTTGTAAAGTGTAATCTATAAACCAGTGGTTCTTAACCTGGGATGCATGCATCCCCTGGGGGTGCGAGATGCCCTTTCTGGGGGTGCGAGACTTTTTTAGAAGGTAAAGCATCGAAAACACAAATTAAGCACAGGCACGTAACTACTTTGTTTCATCAAACCTATGTATTTAGTAACATTATACATTTAACAATTACTGTAATATACAAACAAAAAATATATCTAGGTTTAAAGAACTGACCTACTTCAACGATTTTTGATAAGGGGTATGAGAACATATTTTGAGAACCAAAGGGTGCAGGCTGCAGTAAAAGTTAAGAACCACTGCTATAAACCCTTATAAAGAGACTTTGCTGGCAGCCCCATTTTGACCCATTAAATAAATATGTTTACTCAGGTTCTCACTAGATAAAGGACTCTGGACTCTGGGGAACTCAGCTCATTTTATTTCTCCTTATTCAAGACAAGAAAAGCACAAATAAAGTATTGCCCAGAAGCCAGTTCAGAACATTGCATTTTGAACTGAAAAATTATAAGGACTAAATGAGAGAAAGGGACAATAAAAGATAAAAATTATGAAAAGAAATTATTAGGGAATAAACGACAATTTGTAAGACTAAAATCCAAATTAGCTGGTGCCATTGTGATCATCTAGACTGACCTGACTAACACAGGCCAGAGACCTTTCCTGAATTGCACATTTTAAATGAGAAGGTACACAAAACAAAAACAAACCACAACAAAAGTTCATAAGAACAACGCAGAGCACTGTGAGAATAACTTGGAATGAGACCGGCTATTTAGCTACTCTAAGTGTGGGACCAATGTAAATGAGATGCTCAGAGACTAACCGAGCTGGGGAACAGTGTTCAACAACATTCTAGAAGCTAGTGCTGCTGGGTATCAGGTGGGATTCCCACTGCCCACAAAGGTTTCTCTATGTCTTCCATGTATGACACCATGGAGATCAGCCTTTCTGAATGGTGCTTTCTCAATTCTCACCCAGTCCGGTTGGGACTCCTGTCAGGAGAATGAAGGACCTGTGGGTGACAGCAGATGCTGGGATCCCTGATGGAGAAGCCCCTCGTTCTCCAGCATGTTGGTTTCTTCAAGCTCTTCCATCTACAGGCTGAGCTCAAGCAGGTGACAGCGCAAAGGTACTTAGGTGTTGCATTGCCTAACCCCTGGGTGCCCCACCACCCAGTGACATGCTCAGCCCTGGTTCCCAGGCTCCTCCAGGTATTGAGCAGGGAGAGCTAGAGGCCTAAGGAAGGAATCATCAGAAACCGGGCAAGCTGAGCAGAGAGCCACCTAAGCTAGGCAACAGTAAGATGAAGAGGAAAGGGGTGACATTCCCTAACTCTGATTGATCTGGGTCTTGTGCATCTGAGAGGGAATCCACTCCACTCCGAATTCTCTGCCATGAAACCCTCTCCTGGAGTTAAGCACCTGAGCTAGGTCAGCTGCTTAAGCAGTCCATGCACTGGCGGGGAAGGGGGAAGGAGAGAGACACAACCTCAGTACATCCAGTAGTCCAGTGGTTACAGCACTCCCCTGGGTTTAAGACCTTGCTCTGCCTCATTTAGAGCAGGATCTTGAACCTGTATCCAAGATGGGTCTTCCTCTGTGGACCAATGAATATTTAATGATTTATACACAATGGCACAACTCTAACAGGAGCGATGGGGAGAGCCATAGCCCCCTGGTTAGGACACTCATGTGGGAAACCTGGGTTCAAGTCCTTGCTCCAGATCACAGCAGGGCTTTGAATTTGGGTCTCCCACCTCCTATGTGAGTGCCCTAATTGCTAGGGGAGACACACAAAAGTCACAACCTGGCTGCCTTTTGGTATTGGGTCTTGGGTGTTTGGTCTGAGAATGCCAATGGAATTGGATCATGATGGCGAGATAGATGGTGGGAACATCTCGTCTGAGAATCCCATTTCATGGCCACTGGGGCTTTAGCTTTGGCATGGGCTTTGAGCATCAGTGCATAGCCAACTTTGTTCATTCCCCCCAGCAGAAACCAAGGTGCCTGTGGGGTTTGGTGGCAGCTCAGCAGTGGTTTTGAAAATGTCAGTAGTACCTAACAAGGCTTTTAGGTGCCTAAATATTTTTGTGTCTCTGGCCTCAAGTGACCCCTAGAAAGGATGCGATCTTACCCCTTCAGAGTTACCCACTCTTGGCACACATCCAGTGATTCCAATTACGGGCATTTCCTTCCATTCCTGAAATCCATCAGCTTGTTGCTGTGCCAACCAGGGGCCTCACCCCGAAGACCCCTCCCCAACAATCAAAGTTCTCCTAGTCCAAACACATCTAGTTCAGTACCAGTCTGTCTATCTCCAACTTCTTCTCACTTCATAACCAGTCAGGCTAGACTTTGGTTCCCTATCACCTTCGTTGAGCAATTAACACCAACTTCTACACAGCATTTCCTAGTGTTAGATTCCTTTCCCAGTCTGGGGAATTAAAGGAGTGGAGCAGGCATCAAAGTTTTTGGGACATCCCTCGCACAGGAAATGGATCCATTTAAGTAATGGTGCTCAGCCAGATGTTGCGGTGTATGGAGAGGTGGGGACAAGTCTACAGAGTGAGTGAAAGGCCTGAACTAAAAGTAGTCTTCCCTCCATCTCTCTGGCTTCATGGATGAGGAATAGGTCATGGGAAAGAAGAGCAACCAAGTCCAAGGAGACTTAGCTAATGGTACTCTTTCTCTCCTGTTCTCCCAGACATTGTCAGGAGGCAGAAGAACCCAACAACTCGGCAGCAAGGAGCTGATTAATCATCTCCTTTTTTTGCCTGGGGTTTGTAGGCCAGGCAGAGTCAGAGGTCACTGGTCAGCATGAGGTTGGCTGCTGCTGGCTGGCTCCTGGATAGATATTTGACTGTATCCTGCCCATATTTGTGGGATTGGGCAAATGCTTTACTCATTTTGGCCAACCTGATTGAGGGCCCGTGGACAATTTCTTTCTCGCATGTGTTCTCCGATGTTTTGTGAGGCCTGTGCTGGATCTGAAGCTTTTCCCACACTCGGGGCATTTATAAGGTTTCTCTCCTGTGTGGAGTCTCCGATGGATAGTGAGAGTTGAGCTGGCCCGGAAGCATTTCCCACACTCAAAGCATTTATAGGGTTTCTCTCCCGTATGGATTCTTTGATGTCTAATGAGGGTCCTGCTGTCTCTGAAGCTTCTTCCGCAGTTGTGGCATACATGAGCTTCATGTCCCATATGGGTTCTCTGATGTACAATAAGGGCTGAATGAACAGTGTAGCTTTTCCCACACTCAGGGCTTTGATGGGGTTTCACTGACATGTGTTTCTTTTGATGCTTTTGGAGGGATTCACTCCTGATGAAGGTTTCCACGCTGTCAGGGCATTGGTAGGCTCTTTCCTCGCTGTGGATTTTGCGATGCTTATTGAGGGACTTGTTTGCAATGAAGGCTTTCTCGCAGTCAGGGCATTTATAGGGTCTGTCCCCCGTGTGCATTCTTTGATGGCTAATGAGGCTTGAGTTGGAGATGAAGCCTTTCCCGCAATTGGGACATCTATAGGGTCTCTCTCCTGTGTGGGTTCTCCGGTGTCTAAGGAGAGACGAGCTACTACAGAAGCTTTTCTCACACTCGATACATACATGTTTTCTCTGTGCCATCTGTATTCCTTGCTGGCTCTTAATGTTGAGGTTTTTGTGACCTTCCCCACTGTGAGTTGATTGAACCCATCTCTTCTCTGGGTGGTTTCCTTGTGGCCTCTCTGGTCTGCCTTGACTCTCATGGGCTAGAGAGACATCCCCTTCTGACCTTCCCGATGACATCTCACCACCTTCCCATTGAGGATCCTCCTCCTCCTTCTCACTCACCATCCCATCACCTGCTGGGACAGAGAGAGATTCCAGACAGGAGTCACTCCCTGTGCTGAGGGGAGGGGAGGAAAGGGAACCTCAGAAAGGGGGGAACAAATAAAATAACTGCTGGGAAGATTGAAAAATTAGGAGGCAATTTTCCCCACCCCCAACTCTTTCACCAGAGGAGAGAGGGGCGGGGACCAATTCTGCCTTCACATCCCATCTGAATACCCAGGGGGAGGGAACTACAGCCAAGTCTCAGTCAGGAGAGGTGGGAAGCCATGAGTGATGTCTGCCATGAGGCTACTGCATCTAATGGGCACAAGCCTGACCTGAGTGAGATGAGGAAGAAGTGGAGGAGCTCACGGGGCCTTTGTCATAATCCCACCATTTTCCTTTTCTCAGCCATTGTTTCAGAATGGGTCTAACGGGTTCTTCCTCTGAGCTTTCCTCGGAGCTCTGGATATCTGGGACCCAGGCTTCTTCCCCTCGTTCTAGCTGAGCAAGCAACTCAGGTTGGTAAATTGGAGATCCTGCTTGGGGGAAAGAAACAGGTGACAACAGCGTGAAGTACAGATTTGCGGAGTGTTTGATACAGAGAATGTGCTGTGATTTTTTCAAACCTAAACTCTTCTTAAAAATATAAAATCCTCTGGCCACCCACTTGGCTGCTCAAAGCCACAGGACCCTCTGCTAAAAGTGAGGATTTAACTCTTCACGTCTCTGCTGGGAACTCACACAGCCAGATGCCCATCATCAAAGGGGTTCCTGAATTACATAGAAAACAGTCCATCTCCCTGGATCTGCTCCTTAAAAGCAGAGAGGGGCCTTGTGACTCTGAGAGAATAGTAAGGAGGCTCAGGGCCAGTGAATGCAGTCCTTGCCCTGAAAAGTTTGCTATCTAGTTTAAGACAGGGATCAAGGAGTGAGTGTAACAAACAACAAGGGAGAAGGGAGGCTGGGGGAGGGTAACAATGAATAGAACAGGCAGTGACCCACCCTAGCAACACCCACGGCCTAAATGAAAATGGTCACATTTTTTAACAAGAGCAACCTCTGTTTAGGAACAAGGTATGTAGGTTACACTGGCAGAATGGGGGACTGTATCACGGGAAGCAGCGACTTTGAAAAGGACTTGGGGGTCATGGCGGATAATCAGCTGAATGTGATCTCCCAGTGCAATGCTATGGCTAAAAGGGTTAACATGATCCTTGGATGTATAAACAGAAGGATATCAAGGAGGATGGGGAATGTATACAGAGTTGATGCAACCATTACTGGACATTGTGTTCAGTTCTGGCATCCACCCTTCAAGCAGGGTGATGAAAAAAATTAGAAAGGTTTCAGAAAAGACCCGTGAGAATGATCCAAGGTCTGGAAAACCTCTCACACTGAGAGAATTAAGAAGCTCAAATTATTTATTTTATCCAAGAGAAGGTTAAGAGGTGACTTGGTCATGGCCTAGAAGCACCAACTGAAGGAGGAGATTTCAGATAACAGAGGGGTTTTCAATCTTGCAAACAAAAGCAGAATAAGGTCCAAGGGCTGGAAGCTGCACTAGAGAAATTTGGATTAGAAATAAGATACAATATTTTTTTAACTGTGAAGATGATTAACCATTGGAACAACTGGCCAAGGGATGAGGCAGATTCTCCATTTCTTTAGATCCAGATTGGATGTCTCTTTAAAAATGATTTGTTCAAGCCCAATCAGTAGTTATAGACTTAAGTGGATGAAATTCTCTGGCCTGTATTATGCAGGAGGTTGGACTAGATGATCATAATGGTCCCTTGTTGTCTTAATATCCATGAAAATCTGTGTACATTTTTGAAATATCTTTCTTTCTTTCTTTTTTTTCTTTTTCTTCTTTCTTTCTTTTCTTTCTTTCTTTCTTTCTTTCTTTCTTTCTTTCTTTCTTTCTTTCTTTCTTTCTTTCTTTCTTTCTTAACCTCAGTCTATTTCTATTATTTTGATAGTAAAGTCTCCGACTCTAATTCCTTGGAAAAAGGACAATGGAAATTCCTCAGGAAAATAAAAATTGGACCATGTCACTCAAAGTTCTAAGTCGAAAATTAACTTGTTCAGGAAAGACGGAAGAAGCTGAACAAGGATACCCAGGGTCAGTTACGGCTGCAGGGAAAAGAGGAAGGTAGCAGAAAAGAAGACTGAACTAATGTACCCAAAGAGGCTAAGGAGACTAATGTGAGATTTTACAAAGCTACCAGGTCAAAAAGGAGCACTGAAAAAGCCAGATCCATTAACAAATGGAGGGTAAGGAAATGAATAATGACTCATAGATGACCAGGCACTAAACTTTATAAAGGCCCTCTCCAGCAAGTAAAATATGGAGATGCTAATTGTGGACCCATAGTTAAGATTGACATTAAGGCTAATTTTGCACTTAAAGCAGGATTCTGCCTCATTGTTATGTCTGAAGAACACAGTGTATCCTCCTCAAAATTGCAGCACTTACGTTTTGAACATGGAATCTTTTTTTTTTTTTGAGAATTTGCTAGTAAATCCATTAATTAGTTTACAAGTTAAAATAATTAAATAATGGGTCCTTTAAGAAATTTTACCACTTAGTGTCTCACTTTTTTCATTTCAAGTGATCTTAGTAACATAATAATGCAGACTCTTTAAACTTCCCTTATAGTTAAAACTCACTGGCATCTTCTATAAGTTAAATTTGAAGGGCTTTTTTGTGTGTGTATTTGTTTGTTTTTAAGATTCATGGTCATTTATTGTCATCATTGTTCATAAATGAAAATTTCTCCTCCAACAGAAAAATCTTCAGAGAGTTCCATGAAGCCCTGCTCTATTTCAAAATGGCTGCCTTCTCCTTTTGTTCTCAGTGAGACTAATTCAGCAGTTCTCAAACTTCATTGCACTGTGACCCCCTTCTGACAACAAAAAATGCTACATGACCCCAGGAGGGGGGGCCAAAGCCAGAGCCCCACCTCCCCAGGCAGGGGGCTAAAGCTGAAGCCCACAGGCTTCAGCCCTCGGTGACGGGGCTGTAACCTGAGCCCCACCGCCCAGGGGTGAAGCCCTTGAGCTTTGGCTTTGGCCCCAGGTGGTGGGGCTCGGGCTTCAGTTTCAGCCCCAGACCCCAGCAAGTCTAACAGCAGCCCTGGCAACCCCATTAAAACAGGTTTGCAACCCACTTTGGGGTCCTGATCCACAGTTTGAGAACCGCTGTCCACAGCCTGCCCTTAGCAAAGATGGCCACAGTCTCCATTCATTACTACTCTCTGACTCCTGACAACCTACGGTATGTCTACACTACAATAAAAAACCTGTGGCACTGAGTCTCAGCGCTTGGGCTCCAGCCCAAGCCTGAATCTCTACATTGCAATTTTATAGCCCCACAGCCCCAGCCTGAGTCAGCTGACCTGGGCCAGCCACAGCCACGCTGCAGGTCTTTGATTGCAGTGTAGACATACCCATAAAGGGCAGCTTGGCTGAATTTCCCCTTGAGAACAATGAGAGAGGGCAGCTATTTTGAAAGAGGATAATTTTGTGTGAATTTCTCTGAAAGAAAAGATTTTGCATGCCAGCCTCTGTGGAAGGATAAAACTTTCTGTCATGACAAATAACAGCAAACAGTGACCCTTAGTCCTAAATCTTTATTTTCAAAAGCTGCATGTTGCACCACATCAATTCAACCAGGGTTTAAAGGGTTCCAAATGGGTCAGACATATTTTTAGTACTGCACTGGGGAGAGATACCTCTCTGATTGGCTGACTTCGCTACTGCCCCACATCCTGGGGATGGGCAGCCAACCAGGGCTGCTGCAGGAGGCAGGCAGAGCTTTCCTCCCTCCCCTCAGGAACCAGCACTGTTCTCACAGTAGCTCAGTTTGGCTCTGCTCCCTTGTCCCCCACCATGAACAACATGAGAACTTCTCTGCTTCTCTCCTCCCTCCCTGCAACACCTGGCCTGGAAGCAGGGATGGTGGAAGGGATCTTAGTGCCGACCTTCCCCCCTGGGTTGGGACAGGGGTTGAAGAGCCCCAGGAGCTGCAGGAGGGGCAGAGTTGGTACGGGGGGGGGGGGTAGGGGTGGGGACAGAAGAGATGTGGGAGAAGAACAGATGGGGCCTGGGGGCCAGAATTAGTGGCAGGGTCTAAGGATAGATAGATGTGGGGGTGATGGTAGACCCTCGTTTCAGGTAGGAGGGGAAAACTTTGTGTGTGTGTGTTTGTGTGTGCATGCACTCACGCATGTGTGTTTGTGTGAATACATGTGTATACATGCATGTGCATGCACTCATGCACTGGGGAATGTGAGGTGGAGGAGGGAGGGAGTGTGTGCAGGGAGTTGCAGAGAGGCACTGGGAAGTTAGGGGTGTTTTCAGGGGACTGGGGGATTTGGGGAGCATGTGTACTGTGGGAAACAGGGATGCAAAGCAGCTGTCAACCCAACTGGATGGTATGCTCTTCTTGCTTTGTGCTGCTCTGGAGTGGTGTCAAGCAGCCACAGCCTACGGCTGAATCTGGCTGCCGCTGCCAAGTGTTGCTCGTCTTGTGTGGAACCCATGCATCTTGCCAGGCTTGTCTGCACTCCCAATGCCCAGCTGGGGCATCACATTCAGCAGGGTTGCAGGAATGGGCTGCGATTTTGCCTCATGGCTGCCAGAGGCTCCCGGGGAACCTGCTGAGTGGACAGCCATGTGGCTTCCATTTCACTGTTTCCCTGTCCATATCCAGCAGTGGGGAGCAGTAAGCAGTAGCAGCAGAGACAGCAGGTTTCAGGCTCCCCCACCCAGACAGCAGGTTTCAGGCCCCATGAACATTCCCAGCCAACTTCTCCCACACCCAGCCATCGGCCATCCCTGCCAGCTGCCTCTATCTACCCCTGAAGCTCCCAAGCTGATCCTATCTTCCCCCCTTGATTTGTATGAAAATCTACCTACACTAGCCATCACCCAGCTGACCCAGACACACCCACAAAGCCAGCTGTCCCCAAATCTCTGCCATCCCTGGCACTGAGCTGCCCCATCTCTCCCCACCACTAGACACCCCACAAGCCCACCTGTCCTGGCTTCCCCCTCCACACACAGACAACCCCAACCTACTCCGTAGACACCTTCAGCGCCTGCCCACCTGCCAAGTTTCATGCAACTTCCTGTCCTGTCCATTCACAATTTGGGACAAGATGTATTGTCCTCAAGCCTTGGGCAACAGGGGATGGATCACTTGATGATTACCTGTTCTGTTCATTCCCTCTGGGGCACCTGGTGTTGGCCACTGTTGGAAGACAGGATACTGGACTAGATGGACCTTTGGTCTGACTGAGTATGGCTGTTCTTATGTTCTTAAGACGGAGCTTATGGCCACATACAAATTATGCAAACGAATGATCTAATTTGCATAAAATGTCACACATGGAGTTGTACAAACTTGGCAGCTATGTCTAGCTCTAAATGTTAAAATAAAAATAAAAGATTTGCTGTTGATCCCATGTTTCTTCAAGCAATGAGAAATAGCCCATGGTAACATTCTCTTTGGGCTTCTTGCTTACTGTTCATGCATGCCATTTTTAATTTAAATAAACAAATACATGTTTTGCTTGGGAATTTCTATGTTAAGAACTGGGATAGAAATTGAGATTACACATCAGTAATGTAGGGTAATTATACATTACATGGAGACTGTAATGATCTCAAATCAAGTATTATAAGACCAGGAAATTCAGAGTTAAATAACCTAAAAAACCAACAAAAATTCGAACATGTTAAGGTATGAAATAGCTAACAGAATATTGGGAATCATTAAGAAAGGGATAGATAATAAGACAGAAAATATTATGTTGCCTCTATATAAGTCCACAGCACTCCCATATCTTAAATACTGAGTGCAGATGTGGTTGCCCAATCTCAAAAAAGATATATTGGAATTGGAAAAGATTCAGAAAAGTGCAACAAAAATGAGTAGGGGTTTGGAACAGCTGCCATCTGATGAGAGATTAATAAGACAGGGACTTTTCAGTTTGGAAAAGCAATGACTAAGGGGGGATATGATAGAGGTCTATAAAATTATGACTGGTGTGGAGAAAGTAAATAAGGAAGTGTTATTTACTCCTTCTCATTATACAAGAACTAGGCATCACCAAATGAAATTAATAAGCAGCAGGTTTAAAACAAACAAAAGGAAGTATTTCTTCACACAATGCATAGTCAACCTGTGGAACTCCTTGCCAGAAGGAAGGGCAAGACACTAATAGGGTTAAAAAAAACTAGATAAGTTCATGGAGGATAGGTCCATCAATGGCTGTTAGCCATAGGGATCACTTGGTGATTACTTGTTCTGTTCATTCCCTCTGGGGCACTTCGCATTGTCCATTGTCAGAAGACAGGATACTGGGCTAGATGGACCTTTGGTCTGACCCAGTGTGGCCATTCTTATGTACACAAACCACCTTAACTCTTCCCTATGATGATGCCATGGGGGAAGGAGGAGCAAAATCAAATGTGTCTTTAAAAATCAATTGAATCTGATCTGGGACAATGAACCTTAAAATGCTTTAAGTGTGACCTACTGGGTAGAGCATGAGCCTGTCACTCTCAAGATAGAGCTCTGCTGCTAGGTGATTGTGGCCAAGACACATCATGGCTCTGTGCCTCGGTTTCCCCACTTGTACAGTGGGGATAATGATACTGCTCTCCTTTGTAAAGCCCTTTGCACTCTACTGCTGAAAAGAGGTATGGTTATTGTGTGGTCTCACTGCAGGGTGGAGTTAAAGCCATCTGGGTGCCCTAATTGTGTGTTTTCAGAACTTAAAGCGTTTATAATTCTTTTGAGTGTCACACTAATTCTGAATTTCCTGGGCTTGTAATACTTGGCTCTGGGAGAATTACAGCATCCCTGTGACTTATTTGACCCTAAATTACTGGTCTGTCCTCTCAAACTTAGCTCCAGGGTTTTGTATTGAAATAGAAAGGGAGTGTGCACAGTTACCTGGAGAAATCTGGCAGTGCACCAGTGTGGGAGTGGGAACAGTCTCCCTAGGGTAGGAGTGGGAGCCCCATCATTCAGAATATTTGAATTGAGGACTGGCCAAAGCACTAGGAAATGAAAAATCCTGCTTTGGCTCAGGGAGATGGATGGCATCGGGATTTTCCTCCCTACCCCTTACTTATCCCATGGAAGTGAGTGAGCAGGGGATGGTCTCTATTAAGAACATAAGAACGGCCATACTGGGTCAGAGCAAAGGTCCATCTAGCCCAGTATCCTGTCTTCCGACAGTGGCCAATGCCAGGTGCCCCAGAGGGAATGAACAGAACAGGGCAATCATCAAGTGATCCACACCATGTCGCCCATTCCCAGCTTCTGGCAAACGTGGGCTCTGGAAATGTCTGATCCCTCTGATATCTACAGCTCCAGTAGAGCATCCAGGGCCCTTCGGAGACCGCCACCAGTTCTCCTAACCAAGTGGTGAGGAATCCTTACCCATTGTGAGCACTGTCCTGCAATGCTTTGGCACAGCATCCCCGAAGAGGGGTCTCTGAGCAGGGTCCAGCAGAGCCCACTGCTCCTCTGTGGCACAGATGGTCACCTCCTCGAAAGCCTCTGGCACCTGAAACAGCATCCTCCACTCAGGACCAGCCCCCACAGCAGTACGCCCCCAGCTCAGCCATGGGCAGGGCATGAGAACAGCCTCACCCCCAGGCACAGGGTGCGGGAATTCTCACACACACACAAACCCACCAGCAGCTCCCTGAAAATCCCCTACCTGAGCTGGCTCCACGACAGCCATTTCCCTGCCCTGTCCCCTGGGAGGATGGGTCGATCTGGAGTGAAACGTGGTCCTTATTCTGCAGCCTGTCAGGGTGAGAAAGGTGATGGAGGAGGTTTCAGAAGACTTTGGTCCATTTCACACCCCGATTGCCCCCCGTCTCCCCCGCAGAGAGACTAATTCTAAACTTCCCTCCCCACTGATTGCTCCGGCTGCCCCTGCCAGTCTCTGCCCCGTCTCTCTCCTGCCCCCTCCCCTCCCCTCGGGCTGGGAGACTCGGTCCCTGGCCCGGCCCCGGGCGGTCGCTCTCCCGGCTCTGGCTCGGCTTCTGCAGGCGCTCAGGGGGGCAGAGCCGGGGGGGGGGGGGTCAGGGAGGGCAGCAGCAGCGCTGGGACTCGCAGACCCCCGCCCCCCCCGGGAGCAGAGCTGGGGTGAGGAGGGGCCGTTGGGGCAGAGTCACTTTCCTGCCCGGCCCCAGCCCTTTCCCCGGGTCTCCCCCCTCACCTGCAGGCTCCGGCTCCGGGGCTGGTGTCGGCAGAGCCCGGGGCTGGTTCCAGCCCCCGGAGAAAGTTCCCGTCTCCCAGCACAGAGCCCAGTGGGGGAGCAGCGGCTGCACATCAGGCTCCCAGGTCACAATGGAGACGGAGGCAGCGGCAGCAACAGCAGCATCTGACCCAGGAATCCCAGAGACCCCACCTCCCCCATGCCGAGCAAATACAGGCAGAGAACACACAAGGGTGCCCTCCCGTAGCAATAGCCACAGCCCTCTGGTGGCAGCAGGTAATTAAACCTCCTCCCTGTGCCCCAGCCCATCACTGTGCTCCCAGCAGTTGTGGGTGGGGGCCCCAACCACCCACTCCCTGGAAAGTGTTGGTGGGAGGAACCCACCTTGCACACCCACCTCTAGGCAAGGTGGCTTTTGTGGCTGGGTCATCAGGGTGGGTGCTGGGGGAGGTGCCAGAGGTTGGGAGGGGAAAAGCAGCTGGGGAGTTGCCAGCTCTGGGGGATTTTATTGCAAAACTCATGATATTTGTGTTTCTTTAAAATGTTCAAGTCGTCCCATGATGGCCAGCATCTGCCTTGCAAATTCTCCCTCAGCCAAAGCAGTCTCCATCCCCCAATTACTTTCTGTGGGCCTGAGTCCACACTGCTCTCTCAGAAAATGCCTGCCATTCCCTAGGAAGCTGCCCCCCAATAAATAGTTCGGCCGACTCCTATTGTTCAGTCAATGAGTCTGAACCCAGGCTGTTCATTGGTGAAGACAATGACCGATCTATGGCTAGGGATGTGGGGAGCAGAAGGAAACTGAGTGCAGGAGTAGAGGTGGGAGAGAAAAAAGGTGAGGAGAAAGAGTATGAAAGAAAGAGAGGGGATAATATGTGGACAGGAGACTGGGGAAGTGGAGGAGGAGAATGTGAGTGGAGGAGAAGATGGGATGGGGTAGGGTGGGAGGAATGACACAATGATAGCAGAGGGAGATGTTTGCCAGAAGCTGGGAATGGGCGACAGGAGATGGATCACTTGATGTTCACCTGTTCTGTTCATTCTCTCTGGGGCACCTGGCCTTTGCCACTGTCGGAAGACAGGATACTGGGCTAGATGGTCTGACCCATGGCCATTTTTATGTTCTTATGAGATGGAAGGGGTAGAAAGGCAGCTCCCCAAGCCCTGGAGTTAGGAGAAGTAAATCCCCTTTGCCCACCCTACAGAGAAGTTTACAAGTTTCCGTGTGCATTTAAATTTTGCACAAGGGCTGCTGTCACACCGATTGGGTGCCAGCAGCTTCATCCTGAAAGCTCATAAATCACAAGGTACATACACACACACGCACACACAGAGAGACACGAACACACATCATTTACACTATCTTAAAGGCAGTTTCTTGATTTTGAGTTATAACTCATGAACGTCAAGCATTTGGGGTGGTTAATACTGCAAGCAGCCTATAAGGAGCCACCATCTTCCCCAAGGGCAGCTTGTCTTCATATCCCTTGGCAATAAGAGGAAGTGCTGATGGTCTGGAGACAGCTGGCTTTGCTAAGAGGATCCCACAGCCATACTCCCTTTGAGAACAATAGGAGATAGAGGCTGCCATATAAGAGATGGCATTCTCTGTGGGAGAATGTTATCCACCAACCTCTGAGGAAACTTAAACTTTCAGTTATGTAGAATAACATCCCCCAAATTAATATTAATAATAAAAAATTCTTTTCCAAAGCTACTTGTCATGGTTAAGTGGTACACGAGCACCTGGCCCTAATAAAAAGGTTCCCTGAGTTTAGTCAGGGAGCGACTCCCAAGGAGAAGGGAAGCTTCTGAGAAGAGGAGCTCACCAGAGCAGAAATCCTTGGAGATACTTGGCATTCAGGTAGGCCTGGTCTCAGCAAAAGGATCTCCCAAACAGTGGTGGGAAGGCTAGGCTGCCAGGAACTATGTGCTGCCCTGGTGAAGAGCTGCAGCTAACAGATCTCCACAAGTCATTTAAGAGGACCCACACTGTGAAAAATTTTCACACCCTTATGCATTTTTCCATACCCCTTCCACATTTTCACACCCACCTGGCAAATTTTCACACCTCATGTAAACCTCTATTCACAACCATTATTAGTGAAGATTGGTTGGGGCGGGGAAGGACAGTTAGAGGGGCATGACATAGGTCTGGTCCCCAATCATGGGCTATGGGGCACAGGCATGATTTCTGGTGGTAGCACCTCCTCTCAGTCAGTGCTGAGATGGGTCTGTAAATCACAACCCTCGATGTCCCCCAAAATTGCCATGTGCATTCATTTTTATTCCTGGGGTGAGCCAGCCCCCATGACCCACTCTGCAGCTTCCCCATCCTTGCCTCTGCCAATCAATCTCAATCTAGATCTCTGCTTAGGCCCAACCAGGAGTGTGAGCCTATCAGTGGCACCTTGTGGGCGGTGGAGCCTCCAAGTCCCAGGCCAACCAGAGAGAGTATTTAAGCCAGAAATCTGTCCTCCAGCACTGAGCTCTTGGTTGGCAACAGCACCCCGGAAGCCCTCAAGCCCTTCAGGTATGAAAGCGGCCATCTTGTTCCAAGAGCACATTTTCAGAAATTGTGGAAAGGCAGAGAGGAAACATGGACTCCTTCATCATCCCGGTGAGAATTATGGAATTTGTTTTAGCTCCCACAGTGCTTGGACTGCTGCAGAGAAAGTGCTACCTCAGAGACTGCTCTGAGGAAAAGGAAGGGGAGGCTGAGAAGAGCCGTTTGGTGAAGTCGCTGCTGAAGTCCCTGGAATCTAACTGGGAGAACCAAGCTATTGTGTTGTCAGACAAGCATGTTGCCTGCCCATTGTCTGAGTCCATGGAAGAGGAGACCTCTTTTGAGGCTGGGGGGAGGGTCTCCCTTGAACATAAAATCCCAGTGTCCTGTCTTCCGACAGTGGCCAGTGCCAGGTGCCCCAGCGGGAATGAACAGCATAGGCAATCATCAAGTGATCCATCCCCTGTCACCCATTCCCAGCTTCCGGCAAACAGAGGCTAGGGTCATCACCCCTGCCAATAGCCATTGATGGACCTATCCTCCAGGAACTTGTCTGGTTCCTTTTTGAACCCTGTGATAGTCTTGGCCTTCCCAACATGCTCTGGCAAGGAGTTTCACAGGTTGACTGTGCATTGTGTGAAGAAATATTTCCTTATGTTTGTTTTAAATCTGCTGCCTATTAATTTCATTTGGTGCTTTGAATGACAGAGCCACATTGCAGGTAAATAAAGTATAAAATATTGAGGGGTTGAGGATGTTGGGGGCTAGGAACAGACCACAGCTGTTGAAATCTAAAACGGTTGCCTACCAGTTGTTTCTTTTCTGAAAATCTCTCAACAGCAGGATGATGTTTTTCTAGCGCCTTTGAGAACCTACACATTGGTCGGCCTGTGTGGATGAATTTATCTCATATCAGCTGTTTTTGCTCAAGATGAGACATGGAGCTCAAGAAGAAATGCTGAGTAAGAACAAACTGAAGCTCTGAATCTGTAATAGTTTTTTTCTCCTGCTGATAATAGCCCATCTTAATTAATTAGCCTCTTAGTCCACCTTTTCATGTTCTCTGTATGTATATATATATATATATATATATATCTTCTTACTATATGTTCCATTCTATGCATCTGATGAAGTGGGCTGTAGCCCATGAAAGCTTATGCTCAAATAAATTTGTTAGTCTC
Organism: Dermochelys coriacea; assembly: GCF_009764565.3. Classification (NCBI taxonomy): domain Eukaryota; kingdom Metazoa; phylum Chordata; order Testudines; family Dermochelyidae; genus Dermochelys; species Dermochelys coriacea. The sequence goes on from NC_050081.1 coordinate 30,734,169, forward strand.
TAAGGTGCCACAAGTACTCCTGTTCTTTTTGCGGATACAGACTAACACGGCTGCTACTCTGAATCTGTAATAGTATGGTTCATGATGGCCATTTTCCAGGGGCATCTGGAAAATGTTGTGTTTAACCAAGTGATTAATAAAACTTGTTTTCTGTTTAAATTTTTTGTTGTGAACACGACACCTCCATACTCATATTAGCAAAAGACATCACAGCTACACAGGCAGCTCTGTTAAAGAAAATGTATTACTCCCCAAGAAGGGTGGGAGCTTTGAACCCTGTTTTTCAAGCAGCCAAAAAGCATACTAAAGCTTTGACTAGAAGGCAAGTCACAATATGGCTTTCAGACCAGGATGCTTACCCTTTTAAACAAACCAGCACAACTCTGTTTTAAAAGAAATAAGGCTATCAGTTCAGATGTGGATGCATAATGGCAGGCAGATTTGATGGATATGCATCAGATCTCCAAACACAACAGTGGTTTTAAGCACATCTTAACAGTGATAAGACATTCTGTCTAAACATGATTGGGCCTTAGGCCTAAAAGACAAGACTGGAGACATAGTATCTAAGGCCTCTGAATTTATTTTTGATGAAGGGCGCATACCCCTAAAATTACAGACTGATCAGGGAAAAGAATTTTTAAACAAGCAAGATAGTCAAAACAGCATAAGAATAACCATTTTGTTACTAATATTCAAGTCAAAGCGAGGATTATGGAGTGATTTAACAGAACTTTAAAATCGAAGATGTGATGGCATTTTATGATCCATGCCACCTTTTGCTACATCAGTGTGTTACCAGAGTTTATAAAGAATTTCAGCCAAAACTTTCACCAAACTATTTGTAGCAGGCTGTTGATGTTGATGAGACCTCAAATTCTCTGAAGGTGTAGGAAATGGCTTATGGAGAGAGTTTTAAATTAAATCACTGTACCTTCTTTTAGAAAAGGATCTAAAACCAAAGAAGTTTTATCTGGCTGGTGAATCTTGCCCATATGCTCAGGGTTTAGCTGATTGCCATATTTGGGGTCAGGAAGGAATTTTCCACCAGGGCAGATTGGAAGAGGCCCTGGAGGTTTTTCGCCTTCCTCTGTAGCATGGGGCACGGGTCACTTGCTGGAGGATTCTCTGCTCCTTGAAGTCTTTAAACCACGATTTGAGGACTTCAATAGCTCAGACATAGGTGAGGTTTTTTGTAGGAGTGGGTGGGTGAGATTCTGTGGCCTGCGTTGTGCAGGAGGTCGGACTAGATGATCAGAATGGTCCTCATTCTGACCTTAGTATCTATGAATCTATGAATCTAAGTTGTTGACAAAGGTTTTACGAATAAACATTTACTGATGAAATATTCATTGTGGATGAAGCCTTAACCAACCAACCAACCAACCAACCAACAAACCAAAGAAAGGAAATATTTCTTCCTACAACATGCAGTCAACCTGTGGAACTCTTTGCCAAGGATGTTGTGAAGGCCAAGACTATAACAGGGTTCAAAAAGGAACTAATAAGTTCTTGGAGGATAGGTCCTAGCAAATGGCTATTAGTCAGGATGGGCAGGGATGGTGTCCTTAGCCTCTATTGCCAGAAGCTGGGAATGGTGATGGGATGGATCACTTGATGATCACCTGTTCTGTTTCATTCCCTCTGAAGCACCTGGCATTGGCCACTGTCAGAAGACAGGATACTGGGCTAGATGGACTGTTGGTCTGACCCAGTATGGCTGTCCTTAGTGTTCTTAACCAAGAGACAGAGGCCTGCATACAGAGTTAAAAGAGTAACAGGGATGAGATAATCGTTGGTTCTTCTACTCTGAAGACTTACGAAAAGAGTAATCCCGAACAGGTCAGGATTTAGAGGGCAGAAATGCTTCTAGCTGAGAAAGAAAAGGGGAGGAAAAAAGGGGTTGCTGGTGAAATGGTTGGGCTGGCCCGATGGATTTAACAGTTGAGTGGAAGTCTCAATTCTCTGACATTTAGACGTAAAATAAAACAATTACACCTGCAAGAAGGAGTGGGGGGAAAAGAGTCACAAGACCTTTTACATCACTTTATCAAGCAATGCTTGCTCGGAGGTTTTCCCCCAAAACATCAGCTTGACCTTTACAATAAGCTAGTTAAATCCCTGGATCTTGTAGGAGCCTGGGATTTGGGTTGAGTTTCTAATGTGCTGGGGGTGCTCCCCCCAGCTCTGCCCCCACTCTACCCCTTCCCCCCAGGCCCTGCCCCCAACCTGCCTCTTCCCACCCCCACTGTGCCTCCATCCTGCCTCTTCCCGCCCTGTTCTGCTCCCACCTCTGAGCATGGCCCATCCCCACTCCTCCTCCCCCAGTGCCTCTTGCACACTGCACACAGCTGATCCACAGCGGGTGGGAGGCCCTGGGGCGGGGGGGGGCAGGTGCTGACCAGTAGGGCTGCAGTGTGTGGGAGGTGCTGGGGGGAGGGGGAGGCGCTGATAGGGCAGTTGCTGGTGGGTGCTCAGCATCCACCATTTTTTTCCATGGGTGTCCTGGAGCACTCATGAGTCAGTGCCTATTGGGGGTGCGTGGAAATACAATACCCGCACCACTGGAACAATATCACTGAAGCCATCCCTTTTGAAGTCACCCATGGAGCTAAGAAATGGAGCTTCTTCCTAGACACACTTATTATGCATCCATACCCAAATTACTGGATCACGTGAACAAAACTGCGGCTAGGCAACTGGTGCATACTGGATGATTGTGCAGTTGGGAGTCAGAGGAGTGAGGGGAAATGTGGAAGGGCTTGGTATAGTGCAGGGAAGAGTGGGGTGAAGAGGGGGCCACAGTTGTGCAATGGAGGATACTGGGGACTTCGTCTCTGTCTTCTCCAAATCCGCACATCTACAACTGTCCCCCACATCTGCCACCCCCATCAAAAAATGGCCCCACACACTGCATGCTGCTCCCAGCACCGTTCTGGCATCCTCTCCACAGCTCCTCCACTTGCAGCACCCACAATGATGCTCTTTTCTCCATGGGGAGGACAGTTGGGGATGGACAACCAGACTTGACAGGCAAAGGGACGAGAGACAGAGATGATGCAGGGGCAGTGAAATGACTAACGTGCAGCCAGGGAATTCTGTGGCCAGGATAATCATTGCTAAGGTGCTAGAATCTGGGGAGGGGGAGAGCTGGACTCTGGTAGGTGGGGGTGCTGAAAAAATATTTTTTATAAATTAATTGCCCCAAAACTTAATTAGTGCAGAGTTAAGATCGCTCAGTGTGGTGCCTGGTGTCCTTCCAGGATGTGGAGAGTGGCTAAATTGAAACCTCTAAAAATCAGGCAATACAAAGCGAAGGTACATGCCACCCCAGCAGCGCCATCTCTTTGAGTGATGTCCTAACGCATCATTAGCACACTTACTAGCACTCTGCCCTTGCGCTTTGGGAACCAGGGCACATGAACATGCCTGGGGAGATGAGGATGTGCAACAAATATTTTATTATGAATTTATTTGGAAAAAGAGAAACCAATAGAGGGAATGACTTCCATGAGAAATAAACTCCACAAAATCTGCACTTCCAGAAGAAAAAGAACTCGCCCAGCCCCCATCCAGAAACATGGAGAAAAATCCCTCCCAGGGCAGTTAAGGAATCATCCTAGTATGTGACAACATGAGCTGGAGCCCCTCCCTGAAAACTGGGACAAGGGAATCCAGCAATAGTCCTTCCTGTCTACGCAGTAACCTCTCACCCAGACAAAGAGAGCAGGGAAAGAACTGGAGAGTGTCAGATAATAAAATAGTCGTAACCAGAGTTGCACACTTCATTGCTTGTCGGCTGAGCTAACTGCACATACTAGGACAGTGATCCCCAAGCTTTTGAGGGTCACGTCCCCCCTCTTCCTCCTGTCCACATCTCCTCCACAGCCAGGGCCAGGAGTGGGGCCGCAGCTCGAGGGGGGGGGGGGTAGAGGGGAACATGGACAGGGACGAGGAGGCTGAGGCTAGGGCCGCAGCTGCGGATGGGTCTGTGGCTGGGAGCAGAGCTGCAGATGGGCCCCCAGCCGGACGTGGAGCAGCAGCGAGACTGGGGCCGAGGTCAAGTGCAGGGCCGGGAGCCAGGGCCGCAGCTATGGGTGGGGCCAGAGCAGAGCTGGGGATGGGATGTAGCTGGGTGGTGCTCCCTTCCCGTCCCCCATGGGAGCTGGCCTGGCCCGCCGTGCCCTCCTGAATGTTCCTCCACGGCCCCCTAAGTCAGGGCCACCCCACACTTTGGGAACCTCTGCACTAGGGGATCCTTGCATCATTCTATTCCCTCTGCAAGTTCCCTGTGTGCCTCCCTCCCATCGCCTCTATTTCAGGCTCCCCCGTTCCTCCCACCCCCATGCCAAGGGCTCCCAGGCTCCCATTTCCCCCTCAACATTTTAAACTCTTCTGGGACTATGGGGCTGAGATGGGGGGTGTTGCTAGCTGGAAGGTATCAATAGTTGCCATCAATGAGATTGTAACATCGCTCCTGAGTTGTGGAAGGCAGGTGAGAGTATTGTTGTCCTGTGGCTGCATAGGCTCTTTCAGACCCTCCAGTGCACTAATACCATCCCCTATGACTGGAAGAAGGGTGTTATTCTGGCTCAAACTTTGGTGGCACAGATAAGATGGCCAGCGATGGATACAAACTGAATATACAGCTAGACCACCTTAAGTATCTAGCCAGAGATCAATCTGAGTGGCCCACAATTTCCAAGAAGGCCACATTCCTTTGGGATTTGCAATGATCAACCAGTTCTTTGATCTACAGACAATTGGAGACTCAGTTGGATTCGGCCCAATTGGATGCGGTGTTCAAAAGTTATTGCATTACATCCAGATAAACGGAGAAATGCCATCAAATTGATTGTCGGATCTCTCTTTCCTCAGCCAAATAAGGACCTTTCCCTGCTTAGGTTCCTGCATCCTTCTTAACACAGAGTAATTAGTGACTTCCATGGTTCCCTGGGAGGTGGGAATGCAGCAATTACGAACACATCATGCTGTTTTCAGTCTGGAGGAAAATCTTCACTTCTGGGTTAATGTCTTGAATTAAAGAAGCACTTTTGCGAAGGTCACGATATTCACAGTGTGACTTGAGACCTCATTGTTCCACGATTAACTGGATCTTTACCTCGAGATAGCTTTGTGAGAAGATGGCTGAACTTAATGAGCCATGCACAGCCATGGTACAGATTTCCACCAGCCCTTTGATTCAGTGCACTGAACAAGGCCATAGGTCTGATGAGGTGACACGGTATCCCTGGGAATCTTTGACAGAGGAGCTCTATCATGGAAGGAAAGCTGCGTTGGAGTCAATAGCAGATACAGAGCATGGTGTCCTATATCCACGCAAATTCAACAAGACTGAGTTCTGACACCATCGTTGTTCAGTGTCAACAACTGATCGGTTGACGAATAAGATTGAGGAGGCAGAAGTTAGTGGAAGTGAGCTGAATACCACTCAGCTTTGAGATCTCAAATACATCAATGACATTGTCTTGCAGGTTCAGTCTCAATTGCACATTGATCTGGTTATTAATCCCCAGCTATTACCATCCAGTGGCCTCCAGCTCCAGATTGCAACCAGCTCAGTATTAACCTATCCAGAAAGGAGACTGAGCAAGTGGCAACAGTCAAATATTTGGCCAGTGTCATGGACAGGGCTGCAGGATGCTCAAAAGATGGCACTTATATAGTAGTAGTGGCTGCTGTGTTTCGGGCCTTTCAGCAGCCTTTGTGGGGATGTTGTGACATCGAGCTTGCTACGAAAATGTGGCTCTAAAGAAGCAAGGTTCTATTAATTCTATTGTATGGAAATGGGCACTGGGGAAGACTGAAGAACATCACATTCTCATCAACTGTATAAACTGCTCCTGATCCAGTGGCAGGACAAGATCAGAAATTAGGCTATTTAAAGCCAAACCCAGCAACTACCTCCAACAGCATGGGTTTGGTTTCAGTGGCTTTCTTGGTGTGAACATATTATAGAAAGGAAGACCAATGAGTTCTGAAGTGTGTTTACGAAAGAATGTCACTACACAGCCAAGGATCACATGGGCACAAGAAACTTTGGTGGCACAAATAAGATGGCCAGCGATGGATATAAACTGAATAGACCACCTTAAGCACCTAGCCAGAGATCAATCCAAGTGGCTCTGAATTTCCAAGAAGGCCACATTCCTTTGGGATTTGCAATGATCAACCAGTTCGTTGATCTACAGACAATTGGAGACTCAGTAGGGTTTGGCCCAATTGGATGCGGTGTTCAAAAGTTATCGCATTACATCCAGATAAACAGTTATCGCATTACATCCAGATAAATGCCATCAAATTGACTGTTGGTCCTTTCTTTCCTCAGCCAATTAAGGACCTTTCCCTGCTCTGGTACCTGCATCCTTCTTAATACACAGTAATTAGTGAGGTTGCATGGTTCCCTGGGAGGTGGGAGATTACTATTATTTCCATGGCAGGAATGGGAGGAACAGATACACAGAGAGGAGGGGAGGAACCCACCTGGTTATAGAACCTAGCATTCCAGCCTCCCACTTCCACCCCCCCACTCTAATCTAGACTTTACTCCCTTCTCAGAGCTGGGATCTGAACCCCGGAGTCCTGAGTCGCAATTCCCCCTGCTCTCACTATTACACCACACTGCCCTCACTGGAACTGCGCAATCCCCACAAAGACCTCCACCTCTCTGGGGAATCTCCACCTCAAATCCCGCCAATCTCCAGCCGACTGCCTGTGTCTGCAGAGATGTATAATACACTGAACATGATGCTAAAATTCTGCAACTTCTGATCAGCATCTCTTACCATCTGCTAACTACAGACTCACCGGGCCCCTCCCTGCTTCCCTGAATAATGCCTCTGCTCCTGCCCAAGAGGTCTTAGGAACTGCCGACGTGTCTCCGAGACAAACTGCAAGGGAGCTTTAGTTTACCTCTTCTCTAAATTGGAAAGTGTGTGTGGAACCCACAGAAATGTCTCCCCATTAATTCCATCACCTGCTCCTCCCAGACCCTGATATGACCCATCTCCCCAGTAGCACTCCCTAGCGCTCCCTCCTATTCTGGCCTAAACCACCATCCACTGGAACCCAAACCATCTAGCCACCTGCTGCCCCACCCAGATCCACCCTCAAATGAAGCAAATTATAGTTTATTGCAGGTGGGCACAGACCCATTGCCCCACAGTGAGAGCTCCCATCTTCTGTGGACTTTTTGATGGGAAATTAGAGCAACCTTCGCCTTGTAGCTTTTCCCACAGTCAGGGCATGTATAGGGTCTCTCTCCTGTGTGTGTTCTCTGATGAACAAACAGGTGTGAGCTCTGAATGAAACTTTCCCCACAGTCAGCACACTTATAAGGTTTTACTCCGGTGTGGATTCTCTGATGAACAGTGCGGTTTGATTTTGAACTGAAGCTTTTCCCACAGTCGGGGCATTTATAGGGTCTCTCTCCCATGTGGATTCTCTGATGTGAAATAAGGTTTGAGCACCGTGTGAATCTGTCCCCACACTCACAGCAGGGATAAGGTTTCTGATCTGAGTGCGTTGTCTGGTGCGAAATGAGGTGTGACCTCCGAGTGAAGGTTTTCCCACAATCACTGCACATAAATGGTTTCTCTCCTGTGTGCAGTTTCTGATGTCTAGTAAGGTTTGATTTGTGATTGAACTTTTTCCCGCACTCAATACATTCATGCTGTTTCTTTTTAGTGCCGATTCTCAGCTGGATCACCGTTTCATTGAGATCCTCCGAGCCTTCCCCCCGGTGAGTGGATTTACCCTGCATCTTCCCTTGGTAGTTTTCCTGCTGCCTTTCTGACCTGCACCGATTCTCATGGGCTTCTTCCAGATCAGGACTCTGGGAAACGTTCGCTTTGGATATTCCTGATACTGTCCCGTGAGGTTCCACTTGCTCGAGACCTTCCTGCTGTGGATTCTCCTCCTCGTTCCCACTCATCATCCCATCACCTGCTGGGACAGAGAGAGAATCCAGACAGGAGTCAGTCTCTGTGCTGGAGGACAGGGAACCTCAGAAAGGGGAACAGGAAAGGGGGGAACAAACCCAAATATCTGCTGGGGAAATTGAAAAACCAGGAGCTGAATTCCACCCCATCCCCACCTTTCCCAGAAGACAGAGAGAGGAGGGGACCAGTTATGCTTCCACATTCCATGAGAACACTCACGGGGGGGAAGGGATGTACTGCCAGGTTTCAGTCATGATGAGTGGGAAGCCATGAATGATATCTACCAGGAAGATATGTCACCAATCTTCATCTGTAGGGCCCTACCAAATTCACTGTCCATTTTGGTCAATTTCACGGTCAGAGGGTTTTAAAAATAGTAAATTTCATGATTTCAGCTATTTAATTATGAAATTTCATGGTATTGTAATTGTATGGGTCCTGACCCAAAAATAGGGTGACCAGATGTCCCAATTGTATAGGGACAGTCCTGATTTTTGGAGCTTTTTCTTACATAGGCACCTATTACCCCCCACCCCCTGTCCCGAGTTTTCACACTTGCTTCTGGTCACTCTACCCAAAAAGGAGTTGTGGGGGTGGGGGTCACAAGGTTATTGTGGGGGGGGGTTTCAGTACTACTCCTACTTCTGTGCTGCTGCTGGCGGCAGTGCTGCCTTCAGAGCTGAGCAGCTGGAGAGTGGGCGGCTGCTGGCTGGGAGCCCAGCTCTGAAGGCAGAGCCGCTGCCAGCCACAGCGCAGAGGTAAGGGTAGCATAGTATGGTATCCCGCCCAACTCTGAAGTCAGCACAGAAGAAAGGGTGGCAATAGTGTGACCCCCCTAAAATAACCTTGTGACCCTCCTGAAACTCCCTTTTGGATCAGGACACCCAATTTGAGAAACACTGGTCTCCCCCCATGAAATCTGTGTAGTACAGGGTAAAAGTACACAAAAGACCAGATTTCACAGGAGAGAGACCAGATTTCACGGTCTGTGACGTGTTTTTCATGGCCGTGAATTTGTTAGGGCCCTCTTCATCTGGGTGAGGTGAGGTAGCATTGGATGAGCGTGCCAGGCCTTTGAGGGAATCCCAGCTGTTTACATTAATGACAGATGGTTTCTCCAATCTGTGTGACTCATTCCTCACCTGTGCAGATGTTTCTCAGCATCTCTCTCTCCTTAGAGCATTGAAGATCTGGCACCCAGGGTTCTTTGTCCCATTCCACCCGGGCAATCATGTCAGGTTTTGGAATTAGAAAACCTGTTCCAGGAAAAGAAAACATGTGAGTCCAGGGTTTTACAGAGTTGTTTTCAGATGTGCTGACTGGGTGGACACACTTGTATAAACTAAACAGATGGGCAAATGTTCCTGGAGATCTTTTGGGGGAAGTCAGATGTTTCCTGGAAGATGTGCCGTTGCTCCAGCAGAAGATCCAGGGATCTTTACACACTGGGTAATTTTATAACTCTGGAAGAGCATAGCTGTGCAACCTCTTCCCCCTTTTTAACAATGCTGAAGGCAGAGCTCTTACCAGGCAGAGAGCTACTCCTGGGAAGGAAAGGAGACATAAAATCTCATTTTATGTGAGTGTGCGCCCACGTTTAATAACTCAGAGAGGTATCTACCACCCAGCCTCTCCCTTGGAAGCAATGGGGATGGATTATTCTCTGCACTGTGTCTCTGAATCTCCTCTCCCATGGGAGAGAGTGTGGGGGAGACAATCTTTCTCACATTGGTTCTGGGGGCTATGGGGCAGGAATGTCAGAAAATGCCTCCCCCTCAGAGTTTGCACCCAGGGAGGAACGTTCCTGATTCTCTAACATTTGAGAATGTTTTGCTTGTCTGGTTTGACGTGTGAAATGTTGACATTAACGGGGGTCCCGGATGTAGGTTATTAAAGAAGGAAGGCTTGAGATAGAGGAGCAAGGGGCCTGCTCAATCCCACCAGCCGTGCCCACAGAAATGGCCTCCCCTCAGGCCTTCAATAACGTCCCTGGAGTTAAATCTCTGACGTCAGCCCCCACGGTCTGTCAGAGAAAGACACATACCTATGTCGCTGTCCAGCTCCAGTCGCAGAGTCTCTAGGGGAAGGAGAGCACGAGAAAGGTGAGAATTCAGGCCCCAGCATTCATGGGGATGTTCCAATTGGACGTTAACGTAACTGCACTTTTAATTATGAGCTAGCAAGGCAGCCCAAGGCCAGCAATGCAGCTGCTGCAGAGAGGGCAAGCCCCAGAGGGCTATTGCCATGGTAAAGGGCAGTTCACCCAAGGTGGGGAATGCAAGATGGTGCCCAGGGTAAGTGATGTCACAAGAGCCACCAACTTCTCTCCAGGGCGACCGTTACTCTAACCAAAGGAGATGCCACCATGAGACTTCCATTTACCTTTGAATCCCTGCAGCAGCTCCAGCAGGATGGCACTTCTCTGAGAGAAATCCCCAAGTCTCTTCTCCAGCTCCACAAACCCAGACTCTGGCTTCTGCAGCGTCGAGTCCTCTCTGCTGGAGAAAAGCAGAGGGGTGACAAAGGGACCTGGTCCACAACCCAAGCCCGGCAGCCCCAGAACTCTGGGGTTATAAACTTTGTAGACTGGAATGGTGTCACCTGCCTTGAGCTTTGTGCCTTCAGTGGGCCCAGAGCAAAATGGGGACATGGGGAGACACCGAGGCAGTGGCTGGTTTGAGAGCTTTCTTTGAACCTGGTCCTTTCACACAAAGCCCATAACACTTAAGCTAAAGGAGGAACCCCATTGGCTGTCAGATAGTAGCTGGCTTCTCTCCTTACAGAGGCAGCCATCAGGGGCATAGACACTTAGCATCAAGGCCCACCCAAATCTGAGCAGGGGTGTAGTGCTTCCACAGCAGCCTGGAGCGTCACTTGGGCACCTGCAATCCAGGCTGGAGCTGTGCACTCGCCTTTCAGAAAGCTATGCTCCGGCAGCTCTGCCTTGCCATTTTCTGAGCCGCCCCATGTGCGTGCCCAGCTTGGCAGGTGAAGCCCTGTGTCTGTGGGCACCAGGGCTAGGAAGAGGGCATGGCGTTGGGGGAGAAGCCGAGCTAGCACCGTCTGTCATTGCTCATCCACCCACAAGTCGGTGCCCACCCATATTTCCACTCCTAGCTATGCCACTGGCAGCCACTAGGGGGAGACATGATCACACACACCAAACCAGGGTGTCACGCTCTGTGGGCAGCTGTGTATTCAACGCAGTTTCCAAGCCTAAGTGACCATGAGGGAGACGGATCCCAGAACTCACCTGCTCCCAGAGCTGCCCACACCCTAGAGAGAGAGAGAGAAAGAAGAGGCAGTCAGAGGATGTGTCTCAGGCTGGGGAAGGCCTCCGCTCCTGCAGGCAAGTTGCTATTGGAGTCTCAGATATTTGGGGAATTTCAGACACTCAGAGAGCAGCGGCCATCTACTCCAGGTGGTATACTTAGGCTATGGCTGCAGTGCTGTAAAGTGCCAGTGTAATTTTCTCACTCAGGGGTGTGAAAAAACACCCCCCTGAGCGCAGCAAGTTACAGCGCTGTAAAGCGCCAATGTAAACAGTGCCCCAGCGCTGGGAGCCACACTCCAAGCGCTCTAAACTAATCCCCTCATGGAGGTGGATTACCAGGAGCACTCCCGCAGCAGTGCTTTGAAGATTCGAGTATAGCCATGCCCTTACTCTCAGCAGCCTCTGGGGAACCCCTGCTGAGAGGTCCTCACTGGCAACCTAGGCACTTCACAAGAAGAAAACATTTGTGATATTCAGTGTGAACTTCACATGGTGCTAAGAGCCCACACAAGCCCCTCTTCCCCACTTAACCTAGGGGCTGATTTGGGCTTACACGGGCCCTCTGCACTGGGAGGAATTTCACTCTCAAAGAGTAAGTATAGACGCTTAGAGAGAGATGGTTTTGGGGTTACAGTGCCCAGGAGCCCTGGATCCCATTCCTGGCTCTGACAAAGACTCACTGTGTGACCTTGGGCGAGTCCCTGCCTCTCTCGGCATCTCAGTTTCTCCCCTGTGTAAAATGGGGATATGATCCCAACCCCACCTGCTTTGGGATCTAAGGCTGAGATGCTGCCATAGAATTGCTGTGCATTGTCATTGCAAAAGCACAGTCTCACCTGTACAGACTGGCTCAGTGGCTCCTGCTCGTTCTCTCCTCCCCTCTGATTGAGCAGTTCACTGAGCAGAGAAATCTCCTGGGACAGTTCAGAGATGCTCTTATCCCTTCTCTTGACAATGGCTCTGTCCAGCTTTTCCAGCTGGGACAGCAGCAGCTGCTCCTGCTTCTCCAGAAACCCACGTAGATCCTTCCATTTACAGAGGATCCTCTGTCTCTCGGCTTCCATCTGTTTCTGCAATTACAGGGAGAGGGTGGCATGGTAACTAGGGGAATATCATACATTTGTCTCCCAGCAAGATGGGAGAGATATTGGCCAGAGCCAGGATCCCTTGCAGTGCATGATGGGAAATTCACTTAGAACAGGAAGGATGGAGGGCTCAGGGCAGGGGAGAGCAGCATGTCGCTAATGACAATGGGATAGTCTTTTCTCTCAACCTCACAACTTGCATTGAACCAAAATCTCCATCCAGTCAGCCCACATTTTATCTCCTTTTGGTGCTCTACCTTCAAGATTTTAAGGTTAGGAGGGACCATTAGATCATCTAGACCAGTGGTTCTCAACCCGCAGCCCAATGAGCACGCAGCTGCGGCCAGTGACACTGGGTTTACAGTGGCACCGGGCTCATACTCAGAAGGGTCCCCGGCACCTGGACTGTAGCCCCACCTCATGCTCTGCCCATGCTCCGTTCTGAAGCCCCGCCCCCGCTCGGCCTCTTCCCCCTGGAGGCCCAGCCCATCACTCGCTCCGCTCCACCACCTCCCCTCCTCACCCCCTGCTCCCTCTTCTCTGCCACTCCCACCCCGTGTAAGCAGTGGGCAGGGCCTTGGGGGGAAGAGGCCAAGAATTTTTAGTATGTGTGTGTGTGTGTGTGTGTGCGTAGGGGCCTTGTGCTGGGAGAGAAGCTGAGCCCTGAGTAGGGGGCGGGGCTTTTCTGACTAGGGGTCCTATAAAGGTAGCCAGCCAGTCAGGCAGTGGCAGACAGCTGCAGCAGCACAGGAGCTAGCAAACAGAGCTGTAAACAGGGGAGTTTGAGTGGGAGTTCTGTTGGAGAAGTTTGTATTGTGGTGCTTGTTTGGGGTTTGCTTTTGCTGGGGGGGGGTGGTCTTTTTGGTGTGGCTTGTGTTTCCCAGATTAACAGGACTTAGGTGGGAAGACGATGACAGATACAGAGGCAGCTGTGGGAGTGACTCCTGTAGTGGAAGACACTTTGAGGATGACTGGATGTGGAAGCTGTGATATGTACATGATCCTGGAGGGGGGGACCCGATAAGAGTTTTTTCTGCATGAAATGCCGTCTGATAGAGCTGATGGAGGAAAAGATCCGAGGTTTGGAGACGCAGGTGGAAAGTCTTCTTGAGTTTAGGAAGGGGTTTGAGCAGATGATGGAGCAAAGATATGAGGTATCTGAAGGGAAAAGCTCAGACTCACAGATGGAAGCAGGGCTGGCAAATTTTGAGGGGAGACTGGGTGAGGAAAGTGGTCAGTGGAAGCATGTGACTAAAAGAACCAGGCAGAGGAAAAGACGGGCTAGTGAAGGAGAAATAGAGCGTAGGAACAGGTTTGCAGAGTTGGAAAATGAAGAAGGGGCTTAGCAGGTACTTGTTGAAGGTGGAAGGGTAAGGAAGAAGAGAAGAGAGGCTAGTCCTATAAGAAAAGAGAGGCTAGTCCTACAGGAAAAGGGAAAGAGTCAAGGGAGACTACAACAAATATGAGCCCCAGGAGGATACAGGATGGGTTGAAGAGGATTGTAAGGGAAAATAGGAATGGAAAGAACTTGCAGCCAGAGGGAACAGGGGAGAGACTGGAGAATAGCACTGTCACCAGGAAAAGGCAGGTCTATGTGATCGGGGACTCTTTATTGAGAAGAATAGACAGGCCTGTAACTAGAGCTGATCCTGAGAATAGAAGGGTGTGCTGTCTTCCGGGTGCTAAGATACGGGATGTAGACCTGAGGTTGAAAAGGATCCTAAAGGGAGCGGGAAAGAATCCCCTAATTATCCTTCATGTGGGAACAAATGATACAGCCAGATTCTCGCTGGAAAGTATCAAGGGAGACTATGCTAGGCTGGGGAAGACACTTAAGGAAATTGAGGCTCAGGTGATCTTTAGCGGGATCCTTCCTGTTCCTAGAGAATGGCAACAAAGGTCTGACAAGATTATGACTGTCAACAGATGGCTTAGGCAGTGGTGCTATAAGGAGGGCTTTGGGATGTATGGCCACTGGGAGGCATTCACGGACAGAGGTCAATTCTCTCGGGATGGACTTCATCTGAGTAGGGAAGGAAATAGACTTCTAGGATCGAGGCTGGCACAACTGATAAAGAGAGCTTTAAACTAGGAATTGGGGGGAGATGGATGGGAGATGTCCAGAAAATCTCCACGCCAGATTTTAGCATTGAGAGGGAAGAAGATGAAGTAAGAAAGGATACAGCCATGGGTAGGAGAATGTATATAAGGAGCGAGGGCAGTGTGGATACTAGTCTAATAGGTTATACTGGCTGTAGAATGACTGTGCCTAATAGGGTACAAAATGTGAGCGAGTCCAAACAGAAAAAATTAACATGTTTGTACACCAATGCGAGGAGTCTAGGTAACAAAATGGAGGAACTAGAGCTACTGGTGCAGGAAGTGAAACCAGATATTATAGGGATAACAGAAACATGGTGGAATAGTAGTCATGACTGGACTACAGGTATTGAAGGGTATGTGCTGTTTAGGAAAGACAGAAACAAAGGTAAAGGGGGTGGAGTAGCATTGTATATCAATGATGAGTTAGAACGTAAAGAAATAAGAAGCGATGCAATGGATAAGACAGAGTCCGTCTGGGCAAAAATTACATTGGGGAAGAAAACTAGTAAAGCCTCTCCTACGATAGTGCTTGGGGTGTGCTATAGACCTCCGGGATCTAATTTGGATATGGATAGAGCCCTTTTTAATGTCTTTAATCAAGTAAATACTAATGGAAACTGCGTGATCATGGGAGACTTTAACTTCCCAGATATAGACTGGAGGACCAGTGCTAGTAATAATAATAGGGCTCAGATTTTCCTAGATGCGATAGCTGATAGATTCCTTCATCAAGTAGTTGCTGAACCGACTAGAGGGGATGCCATTTTAGATTTAATTTTGGTGAGTAGCGAGGACCTCATAGAAGAAATGGTTGTAGGGGACAATCTTGGCTCAAGTGATCATGAGCTAATTCAGTTCAAACTAAATGGAAGGATTAACAAAAATAAATCTGCAACTAGGGTTTTTGATTTCAAAAGGGCTGACTTTCAAAAATTAAGGAAATTAGTTAGGGAAGTGGATTGGACTGAAGAATTTATGGATCTAAAGGTAGAGGAGGCCTGGGATTACTTTAAATCAAAACTGCAGAAGCTATTGGAAGCCTGTATCCCAAGAAAGGGGAAAAAATTCATAGGAAGGAGTTGTAGACCAAGCTGGATGAGCAAGCATTTTAGAGAGGTGATTAAGAAGAAGCAGAAAGCATACAGGGAGTGGAAGATGGGAGGGATCAGCAAGGAAAGCTACCTAATTGAGGTCAGAAGATGTAGGGATAAAGTGAGAGAGGCTAAAAGTCGAGTAGAGTTGGACCTTGCAAAGGGAATTAAAATCAATAGTAAAAGGTTCTATAGCTATATAAATAAGAAGAAAACTATGAAGGAAGAAGTGGGGCCGCTTAACACTGAGGATGGAGCGGAGGTTAAAGATAATCTAGGCATGGCCCAATATCTAAACAAATACTTTGCCTCAGTCTTTAATAAGGCTAAAGAGGATCTTGGGGATAATGGTAGCATGACAAATGGGAAGGAGGATATAGAGGTAGATATTACCATATCAGAGGTAGAAGCGAAACTGAAACAGCTTAATGGGACTAAATCGGGGGGCCCAGATAATCTTCATCCAAGAATATTAAAGGAATTGGCACCTGAAATTGCAAGCCCATTAGCAAGAATTTTTAATGAATCTGTAAACTCAGGAGTAGTACCGAATGATTGGAGAATTGCTAATATAGTTCCTATTTTAAGAAAGGAAAAAAAAGTGATCCGGGTAACTACAGCCCAGTTAGTTTGACATCTGTAGTATGCAAGGTCCTGGAAAAAATTTTGAAGGAGAAATTAGTTAAGGACATTGAAGTCAATGGTAAATGGGACAAAATACAACATGGTTTTACAAAAGGTAGATCGTGCCAAACCAATCTAATCTCCTTTTTTGAAAAAGTAACAGATTTTTTAGATAAAGGAAATGCAGTGGATCTAATTTACCTAGATTTCAGTAAGGCATTTGATACCGTGCCACATGGGGAATTATTAGTTAAATTGGAGAAGATGGGGATCAATATGAACATCAGAAGGTGGATAAGGAGTTGGTTAAAGGGGAGACTGCAACGGGTCCTACTGAAAGGCGAACTGTCAGGTTGGAGGGAGGTTACCAGTGGAGTTCCTCAGGGATCGGTTTTGGGACCAATCTTATTTAATCTTTTTGTTACTGACCTTGGCAAAAAAAGTGGGAGTGTGCTAATAAAGTTTGCAGATGATACAAAGCTGGGAGGTATTGCCAATTCGGAGAAGGATCGGGATATTATACAGGAGGATCTGGATGACCTTGTAAACTGGAGTAATAGTAATAGGATGAAATTTAATAGTGAGAAGTGTAAGGTTATGCATTTAGGGATTAATAACAAGAATTTTAGTTATAAGTTGGGGACGCATCAATTAGAAGTAACGGAAGAGAAGAAGGACCTTGGAGTATTGGTTGATCATAGGATGACTATGAGCTGCCAATGTGATATGGCTGTGAAAAAAGCTAATGCGGTTTTGGGATGCATCAGGAGAGGCATTTCCAGTAGGGATAAGGAGGTTTTAGTACCGTTATACAAGGCACTGGTGAGACCTCACCTAGAATACTGTGTGCAGTTCTGGTCTCCCATGTTTAAAAAGGATGAATTCAAACTGGAGCAGGTACAGAGAAGGGCTACTAGGATGATCCGAGGAATGGAAAACTTGTCTTATGAAAGGAGACTTAAGGAGCTGGGCTTGTTTAGCCTAACTAAAAGAAGGTTGAGGGGAGATATGATTGCTCTCTATAAATATATCAGAGGGATAAATATAGGAGAGGGAGAGGAATTATTTCAGCTCAGCACCAATGTGGACACAAGAACAAATGGGTATAAACTGGCCACCAGGAAGTTTAGACTTGAAATCAGACGAAGGTTTTTAACCATCTGAGGAGTGAAGTTTTGGAATAACCTTCCAAGGGAAGCAGTGGGGGCAAAAGATCTATCTGGTTTTAAGATTCTACTCGATAAGTTTATGGAGGAGATGGTATGATGGGATAATGGGATTTTGGTAAGTAATTGATCTTTAAATATTCAGGGTAAATAGGCCAAATCCCCTGAGATGGGATATTAGATGGATGGGATCTGATTTACTATAGAAAACTCTTTCCTGGGTATCTGGCTGGTGAATCTTGCCCATGTGCTCAGGGTTTGGCTGATTGCCATGTTTGGGGTCGGGACGGAGTTTTCCTCCAGGGCAGATTGGAGAGGCCCTGGAGGTTTTTTTGCCTTCCTCTGTAGCATGGGGCATGGTTGACTGGAGGGAGGCTTCTCTGCTCCTTGAAGTTTTGAACCATGATTTGAGGACTTCAATAACTCAGACATGGGTGAGGTTTCTCATAGGAGTGGGTGGGTGACATTCTGTGGCCTGCGCTGTGCAGGAGGTCGGACTAGATGATCAGAGTGGTCCCTTCTGACCTTAGTATCTATGAATCTAAAAGGGGAAGAGTCAAGGGAGACTACACCAAATATGAGCCCCAGGAGGATACAGGATGGGTTGAAGAGGATTATAAGGGAAAATAGGAATGGAAAGAACTTGCAGCCAGAGGGAACAGGGGAGAGACTGGAGAATAGCACTGTCACCAGGAAAAGGCAGGTATATGTGATCGGGGACTCTTTATTGAGAAGAATAGACAGGCCTGTAACTAGAGCTGATCCTGAGAATAGAAGGGTGTGCTGTCTTCCGGGTGCTAAGATACGGGATGTAGACCTGAGGTTGAAAAGGATCCTAAAGGGAGCAGGAAAGAATCCCATAATTATCCTTCATGTGGGAACAAATGATACGGCTAGATTCTCGCTGGAAAGTATTAAGGGAGACTATGCTAGGCTGGGGAAGACGCTTAAGGAAATTGAGGCTCAGGTGATCTTTAGTGGGATTCTGCATCTTCCTAGAGAAGGGCAACAAAGGTTATGACTATCAAAGGATGGCTTAGGAAACGGTGCTATGAGGAGGGATTTGGCATGTATGGCCACTGGGAGGCATTCATGGACAGAGGACAGTTCTCTCGGGATGGACTTCATCTGAGTAGGGAAGGAAATAGACTTCTAGGATCAAGGCTGGCACAACTGATAAAGAGAGCTTTAAACTAGGAATTAAGGGGAGATGGTTGGGAGATGTCCAGGTAATCTCCACGCCAGATTTTAGCATTGAGAGGGAAGAAGACGAAGTAAGAAAGGATACAGCCGTGGGTAGGAGAATGTATATAAGGAGCGAGGGCAGTGTGGATACTAGTCTAATAGGTTATACTGGCTGTAGAATGACTGTGCCTAATAGGGTACAAAATGTGAGTGAGGCCAAACAGCAAAAATTAAGATGTTTGTACACCAATACAAGGAGTCTAGGTAACAAAATGGAGGAACTAGAGCTACTGGTGCAGGAAGTGAAACCAGGTATTATAGGGATAACAGAAACATGGTGGAATAGTAGTCATGACTGGACTACAGGTATTGAAGGGTATGTGCTGTTTAGAAAAGACAAAAACAAAGGTAAAGGTGGTGGAGTAGCATTGTATATCAATGATGAGGTAGAATGTAAAGAAATAAGAAGCGATGCAATGGATAAGACAGAGTCCGTCTGGGCAAAAATTACATTGGGGAAGATAACTAGTAAAACCTCTCCTACGATAGTGCTTGGGGTGTGCTATAGACCTCCGGGATATAATTTGGATATGGATACAGCCCTTTTTAATGTTTTTAATAAAACAAAACTGAAACAGCTTAATGGGACTAAATCGGGGGGCCCAGATAATCTTCATCCAAGAATATTGAAGGAATTGGCACCTGAAATTGCAAGCCCATTAGCAAGAATTTTTAATGAATCTGTAAACTCAGGAGTAGTACCGAATGCTTGGAGAATTGCTAATATAGTTCCTATTTTTAAGAAAGGAAAAAAAAAGTGATCCGGGTAACTACAGGCCAGTTAGTTTGACATCTGTAGTATGCAAGGTCCTGGAAAAAATTTTGAAGGAGAAATTAGTTAAGGACATTGAAGTCAATGGTAAATGGGACAAAATACAACATGGTTTTACAAAAGGTAGATCGTGCCAAACCAACCTAATCTCCTTTTTTGAAAAAGTAACAGATTTTTTAGATAAAGGAAATGCAGTGGATCTAATTTACCTAGATTTCAGTAAGGCATTTGATACTGTGCCACATGGGGAATTATTAGTTAAATTGGAGAAGATGGGGATCAAAATGAACATCAAAAGGTGGATAAGGAATTGGTTAAAGGGGAGACTGCAATGGGTCCTACTGAAAGACGAACTGTCAGGTTGGAGGGAGGCAGGTTGGAGGAGTTCCTCAGGGATCGGTTTTGGAACCAATCTTATTTAATCTTTTCATTACTGACCTCGGCACAAAAAGTGGGAGTGTGCTAATAAAGTTTGCAGATGATACAAAGCTGGGAGGTATTGCCAATTCAGAGAAGGATCGGGATATTATACAGGAGGATCTGGATGACCTTGTAAACTGGAGTAATAGTAATAGGATGAAATTTAATAGTGAGAAGTGTAAGGTTATGCATTTAGGGATTAATAACAAGAATTTTAGTTACAAGTTGGGGATGCATCATTTAGAAGCAACGGAAGAGGAGAAGGACCTTGGAGTATTGGTTGATCATAGGATGACTATGAGCTGCCAATGTGATATGGCTGTGAAAAAAGCTAATGCGGTTTTGGGATGCATCAGGAGAGGCATTTCCAGTAGGGATAAGGAGGTTTTAGTACCATTATACAGGGCACTGGTGAGACCTCACCTAGAATACTGTGCGCAGTTCTGGTCTCCCATGTTTAAAAAGGATGAATTCAAACTAGTGCAGGTACAGAGAAGGGCTACTAGGATGATCCGAGGAATGGAAAACTTGTCTTATGAAAGGAGACTTAAGGAGCTGGGCTTGTTTAGCCTAACTAAAAGAAGGTTGAGGGGAGATATGATTGCTCTCTATAAATATATCAGAGGGATAAATACAGGAGAGAGAGAGGAATTATTTCAGCTCAGCACCAATGTGGACACAAGAACAAATGGGTATAAACTGGCCACCAGGAAGTTTAGACTAGAAATCAGACAAAGGTTTTTAACCATCAGAGGAGTGAAGTTTTGGAATAGCCTTCCAAGGGAAGCAGTGGGGGCAAAAGATCTATCTGGTTTTAAGATTCTACTTGATAAGTTTATGGAGGAGATGGTATGATGGGATAATGGGATTTTGGTAAGTAATTGATCTTTAAATATTCAGGGTAAATAGGCCTAATCCCCTGAGATGGGATATTAGATGGATGGGATCTGAGTTACCCAGGAAAGAATTTTCTGTAGTATGTGGCTGGTGAATCTTGCCCATATGCTCAGGGTTTAGCTGATCGCCATATTTGGGGTCGGGAAGGAATTTTCCTCCAGGGCAGATTGGAGAGGACCTGGAGGTTTTTCGCCTTCCTCGGTAGCATGGGGCATGGGTGACTTGAGGGAGGCTTCTCTGCTCCTTGAAGTCTTTAAACCATGATTTAAGGACTTCAATAGCTCAGACATAGGTGAGGTTTTTCGTAGGAGTGGGTGGGTGAGATTCTGTGGCCTGCGCTGTGCAGGAGGTCGGACTAGATGATCAGAATGGTCCCTTGTGACCTTAGTATCTATGAATCTATGAGTCTAAGATAGGGCAGGGCCTCGGGGCAGAGCCCAGGGAGAGTGGGGGGCAAGGCCACAGAGTGGGGGGCTGTGTAGGGCAGCCCACAATGGTAAATAGGTTGAGAACCACTGATCTAGCTGATCTCCGGTATATCACACACTGTCCAATTTCAAACCAGTGACTCCTATATTGAACCCAACAACCGGTATCTGACTAAAGCAGGTCTTCCAGAAAGGCATCCACTCTGGATTGGAAGGAATCAAAAGATGGAGAATCCACCGCTTCCCTTGGTAGTTTGTCCTACTGGTTAATCACCCTCACTTTTTTATAAAAGTGTCTTATTTCTAATTTGAATTTGTCTGGCTTCAGCTTCCAGCCATGGGTTCTTATTATGCTTTTCTCTGACAGATGAAAGAGCCCTTCAGGACCCAGTATTTTCTTCCTATGGAGGCCCTGAGCCACCTTTTACCGGAACCCTGGTCCCCGTAATATCTGAACAGCTTGGCAGGGGTTTTTCTGGGTCAAGACCCAGACAGATGCTTTCCTACATGGCAGCCACTCACACTCCGAGGGCATCACATGACCCAACCCCTGACCGATCCAGCCCTTCTCCCTGGGCTGCAATGGAGATGGTTCCCTGATGGGGCTGGCAGGATGAGCCCTGTGTTGCCATGTCACTCAGGGTACTCTGACACCAGGCAAGCCTTGGGGAAGGGTTTCTGGGCACCTACCAGCAGCTTCTCACTTTGCATCTCCTCATCAGCTTTGGCTTCTTCTCTCTCTTTTATCAGACAGGCCAGCCGCTCTTTTGACATATCCTGGAAAAAGCGGGGGTGGGAGTCAGGTGTAAGAGGGTTTGATTTTACAGACAGTGTCACAGCTGCCGGATTTCAGGGACCCCTCTGCCTAGCAGTATCCCTGGCACACACTCGCACAGATCCTAGGGCAGGATTTGGCCCTTAGCTTTCTTTCTTCAAAGCACCGATACTCAGACTGAGGCTCGAGAACCACAAGTGGCTCTTCAATGTCTCTCCTGCGGCTCTCTGCAGCACACGATAGTAAAACACTGTGTGATTTCATTATTAACCAATCTAAGTTATTAACCAATCAGGATGCTTTTACTATGTTATTAACCAATTTTGATATTAACTTGCACTAAGTTATTAACTTATTTGCTTTGAGAATTTTATATATATATATATATATATATATATATATATATATATATATATATATAAAGCTCTCCTTGAATCACAAGATGATTGTCAAATAATTGCAGCTGAGTTGTGGACAAGAAATGGAAAATCGCAGAAAAGTAATAATGGATCTTTATTAATTGTGGTAATATGGAAAAGCTGGCTGACAGCAGAAGCCCCGGCCACCCATTGCTGACAGCGAGAGCCCTGCCATGCCTGGGGCTGACAGCTGGATCCCTGCCATGCCTGGGGCTGACAGCTGGAGCCCTGCCATGCCTGGGGCTGACAGCTGGAGCCCTGGCCACCCAGGGCTGTCAGTGAGACTGACTGTTAAAAGGTAACATACATACACCTGAATTCAGCATCAAAATTGTGGTGGAAGTCTAATATTGTGGGATCCACAATTTCCGCAAAATTATATATATATATATATATATAATATATATATATTTCCCCTGTCATACTGTTTAAATATGACTATATAGTACTATAGTAAATGAAACAATGAATTCACACAACTGTGGCTCTTTTGGCTAATAGTGATCACTAATTTGGCTCCTAAACCACTATCACTGCTTTAAAGCTACAGCAGATGGGAGAGGGGATGGCAATAAGGGGCTGGATTGTCCTTACAGAAACAGAGAGAACTGGAAGTAGTAATGATACAGCACAAAAGCACAGCTCCAAAACCTGCCGACCCTCCCCTCCTCAATTTTCTCCTCCCCCCTCCACAGTTCCAAACTCCTTCCCAACCCCCTGATGTGCCCCCAAGCCCAGCTCCAAATATTGTCACACACCCCATATATTCTCCAGAGACCCTGGGTGCACACTATCAATGTATCCCACATCCCCATCACCCCAAAGCCAAATACTTCGCCAACCAAAATCCCAGCTCTTAAAATCCCCATGTGTTCAATTCCCCCGCCCCACACACACACTGTACCCACACATCCTGGCTCCAAACAAACACCCCTCACATAAAGATGACCCACTATGAATATCTGCTTACTTTCGGAGGAGAGGCTGAGACTTGGCACCATGCTCTGCAGTGGGCATTGGGCTATAGCTCCCCACCTACATCTCCCGCCCCCAGCCCCAGCCTCTTTCTGGTTCAGTCACACCCACCCTGCAGCAAGGCTGTTCTCTCTAGTTTGTGACTAGCCCATCGCTTCTCACCTTAGTGCCTTGGGTCGTTCCCCCTCTGAGCCCACAGGGGGAACTCAGGGTCCCTGGGGCAAACCACGGAGATGGGTTCCTGATCCCCTTGGCAGGACACTGTCAGCACTTCCCTGGGTCTACCTCATGTCCCACCTCTGCTCTCTCCTCTCCCCCACCCCATGCACTGAGCTGCCTGATGATTCCCATATGGCCAGCTCTTCTGATTTATTTGATTCTCATGATCTATTGTGATTTTTCCCTTTGGGAAATATGGTCACCCTAAAATAAAGAGATCTCCACGTGTGTTATTTTTTTTTTAAAAAAATCTCACGATTCTTAAGTCAATCTCTTGATTTTCAAATGCTTCGGTGGGCAATAGCATCATCCCCACCACGCTCCACAGAGCCTCCTGCAGGGAACTTTGGAGGAGGAGCCAGGGCTCCACAGGAAGGAAGGAAGCCCCAGGCAGCAGTCAGTCTGTGTGCACATGGCTAGCATGCCAGCTGCAGCTGCAGCACTTCTGTCAATACTTCTCTGCCAAAGCGCTAGCTCAGTTTTACAAGCATGGAGTGCAGCTCAGGTTATTATTACCCAGTATGTGGCACATGAAACATGCAGGACGGGTTTCTGGCATCTAGGACAGCAAGGGCTCCACTCCGGTTCCTCCAGGGGGTCTGGGGTGCAGGCCCGCGGGCAGATGTTGTGCCCACAGCTGGCATCTATGAAATATTCCAGGCACACGGGGCAGGAGGAGAGTGTATCTGGCAGGCTCGGCACTGGGCTCCCGTGACCGGCCATGGCTGCTCCGCACATACAAAGGACTCTAGTCTCTGCTTGGCTTGGGGGCGAGGGGGAGTAAGGCGAGGTCGTGGTGGGAAATGCTGGGGCGTCTCCCCGCCAGGGATTGGCTCATGCCCTGGGGGGCCCCCCGCCAGGGTCTTTGTGACACTGGGAGCATTGAGACAAAAGTCAGCCTGGAGGGGAGAGAAAATACCCTGATCCCCGGCAGCCAGGTCTGCAGATCCATTGGGGGAGCGGGAGGAGAGAGCCGGGCTGGGGAGAATGGAAGGGGAGCGGCAGGGCTGGGGAGCCCGGACGCCGGGGTTCTAACCCCAGGGCCTGGGAAGGTTCGGGTCCAACCCGGGAAAGCCCCCGGGGGGGCGGTTGCAGCCCGAGTTGATATGGAGGGACGCACAGGAAGGGAGCGGTGTGCGGCGGAGAGCGGGCGGCTGGTGCGGGAGGAAGGGGCGGGGGCGAGGAAAGAAGAGAGGGATCGGAGTCTGGGCATCATCCCCTTGCCGGCGAGCTGCTCCTCCGCTCGGCTCTTAGAAGAAGCGGCGGCTGCTGCTGCCAACCTTGGGAGCTCGGGCTGAGCCGCTACTGCTCCCCTCCCAGCTGCGTCTGTGCTGGGGAGAGCCCGGCATCAAGCCCCTCGGGGCCCAGCCGGGAGGGACTTTCTGCGGGGGCTGGAACCAGCCCCGGGCTCTGCCGACACCAGCCCCCGAGCCGGAGCCTGCAGGTGAGGGGGGAGACCCGGGGAAAGGGCTGGGGCCGGCCAGGAAAGTGACTCTGCCCCAACGGCCCCTGGGAATCGGCTCCCTTGTTTAACGCGCCTGCCGGAGGGAGTGGAGCTGCCTTAACAGCAAGGCGCTGCTGGTCTCAGTCTGCCCCGAGCACTGGTCAGGATATGTCCCAGGGGCAAAGCTGGGGGGTGATGGCTTCAGATGGGGAAATTGGGGAGGAAGAAGAGGGACTTAAGGGGCACCATGAACAGACTCCCCCCCCAAGGGGGTGTCCCTTTTTTGTCTGAGGGAGGGTAGAGTTGTCAGGAAGGTTAAGGGTGAAAAATATGACAGAGAAGTAGAGAGACAGTGTGAAATGTGGTCAGTTTAACCATCTCGAAAGTTAGGTGAACAACAGGGGAGAGGCAAAGGGGTGGCTCACAGGAGAGGGGAGAGGGTGTGTGCAGTAGTGATGGAGGGGATGGGGTGGGGTTGGTTAAATGTGCAGCAGCTGTCAAAAAAGCAATCCAAATGTTGGGAATCATTAGGAAAGGGATCTCACAAAAGTGGTTGACTGGGCAACAAAATGGCAGATGAAATTTAATGTTGATAAATGCAAAGTAATGCACATTGGAAAACATAATCCCAACTATACATATAAAATAATGGGGTCTAAATGAGTTGTTACCACTCAAGAGAGAGATCTTGGAGTCATTGTGGATGGTTCTCTGAAAACGTCCACTCAGCGTGCAGCAGCCATCAAAAAAGCGAACAGAACGGTGGGAATCATTAAGAAAAGGATGGATAAGAAGACAGAAAAAAAGACATGTTGCCTCTATATAAATCCATGGTACACCCACATCTTGAATACTGTGTGCAGATGTGGTCACCCCATCTCAAAAAAGATATATTGGAATTGGAAAAGGTTCCGAAAAGGCAACAAAAAATGATTAGGGGTGTGGAACAGCTTCCATACAAGGAGAGACTAATGAGACTGGGACTTTTCAGCTTGGAAAAGACATGACTAAGGGGGGATATGACAGAGGTCTATAAAATCATGACGGGTGCGGAGAAAATAACTAAGGAAGGGTTATTTGCTCCTTCTCATAACACAAGAACTAGGGGTCACCAAGTAAAATGAAAAGGCAGCAGGTTTAAAATAAACAAAAGGAAGTATTTCTTCACACAGTGCACAGTCAACCTGTGGAACTCTTCGCTAGGGGATGTTGTGAAGGTCAAGACTATAACACGGTTCAAAAAAGAACTAGATAAGGTAATGGAGGATTGATCCCATCAATGGCTACTAGCCAGGATGGGCAGGGATTGTGTCCCTAGCCTCTGTTTGCCAGAAGCTGGGAATGGGCGACAGGGGATGGATCACTTAACTTATCTGTTCTGTTCATTCCCTCTGGGGCACCTTGCCATGGCCACAGTTGGAAGTCAGGATACTGGGCTAGATGGACCTTTGGTCTGACCTTGTATGGCCGTTCTTATGTTCTTATTCTTCATTTACAAATATAACCCCACTGCCAACCTCTCTAAGAGAAGCTGTGGAGTCCCCTCAAATTTTGCTTTGGTAGATAAACCTCCCTGGTTGTAACGTGCCAGCAGGGAAGTGTTTGCTCTATCATACACATCAGGAGTAAAAGGATTTGGACTGTGTTACTTTCTTCCTACCTTGTAAAAATGTTACCCACCCATCCCCACTGAAATGATCTGCACAGATCACTCGGGAGGATGGGGGTATTGAGAGGTTATTCCTTATCAAGGGCACATCAGAGTAGAAGGATCCTGAATGTTCAGCTGTTAAAGGAATATTTCTGCTGCCAGATAGTCTGTATTTTTTTTAAAATCTTTATCAATCACGTCACTTCATAATAGCTTCAAAAATCATATTTGACTGGGGAGAAAGAGCCTATCAAATTTTAGACTCTCATGCTTCAGAAAAGTCTGTTTCTTTAAATAATATTTCTGTTGGATACACCCATGCTTTCATAACTTCCTGGAAAATAGCAATGTTTCATTGGAGAGACCAGGCCTTTCAGATTTTATCCCACAAAATATAAATTTCAGACCATAACGTGCATACTTTCCCTTTCTCGTCAGCATTTTATTTATTAGTGTCACTAACTAGTGGCAGAGGGATGTAACTAGAGCTTTATCAGGCACATAGTTGTGACCAAATCCTGCCTGACAGTTGCTGAACTATAATTCAGACAAGGCATTAGGTTGGACATTAGGAAAAACTTCCTAACTGTCAGGGTGGTTAAGCACTGGAATAAATTGTCTAGGGAGGTTGCGGAATATCCATCATTGGAGAATTTTTGAGAGCAGGTTGGACAAACACCTGTCAGGGATGGTCTAGATAATACTTAGTCCTGCCACGAGTGCAGGGGACTCAACTAGATGAGCAAGGTCCCTTCCAGTTCTGTGATTCTATGTACCCGCAATTTTTAAAGGTTACCCAAAAAAACAACTGGGTTCGTGACCAATTTCCCCCCCTTTGTGCTCAATGAAAAAGGATCTGAAAGAGACTTTGGTTTTCTTCTTTTTTTAAAAATATTAGAAGTACACAAGTATTCTAATATTTCTAAAAGACTCTATAGACAACTGAAGAACTATTAGGTTTACAAAATGTAGGGAACAGAGCAAAGGAAACATGACTTTATCCCAGGATTTTTTTTTTAAAGTATCAATCACTATAGTTAGAGCTGTGTGAAACTGGAACTTCAGGGAAAATTCTGTGATTTTTAAATTTGTTCCAGATCAGAAAGAAATGTAAAAATTTGGTATTTCCCATGGCTGGACACAATATTCCAGTTGAGGCCTAATCAGCATGGAGTAGAGCGGAAGAAGTATTTCTTGTGTTTTGCTTTCAACACTCATGCTAATACATCCCGAATGATGTTTGCTTTTTTTGCATCAGTGTTACATCCTTGACTCATATGTAGCTTGTGGTCCACTATGACCCCCAGATCCCTTTCCACAGTACTCCTCCCTAGGCAGTCATTTCCCATTTTGAATGTGTGCAGGTGATTGTTTCTTCTTAAGTGGAGTACTTTGCATTTGTCCATATTGAATTTCATCCTATTTACTTCAGACCATTTCTCCAGTTTATCCAGATCATTATCAATTTTAATCCTATCCTCCAAAGAACTTGCAACCCCTCCCAGCTTGGTATCGTCCACAAACTTTATAAGTGTACTCTCTATGCCAGGGGTGGCCAACCTGAGCCTGAGAAGGAGCCAGAATTTACCAATGTACATTGCCAAAGAGCCACAGTAATTCGTCAGCAGTCCCCATCAGTTCCCCCACCCCTGCTCCCAGCGCCTCCCACCCACCGGCAGCCCCGCTGATTGGCGCCTCCCCCTCCCTCTGTGCACCTCCCGAACAGCATGCAGGAGACTCGGGGGGTAGGGGGCAGGAGTGAGGGTACAGAAGCCTCAGAGGAGGGCCCTGGAAGGGGTAGAGTGGGGGCAGGGCCTGTGGCAGAGCCAGAGGTTGAGCAGTGAGCACCTCCCGGCACTTTGGAAAGTTGGCACCTGTAGATCCAGCCCTGGAGTCAGTGTCTATACAAGGAGCTGCATATTAACTTCTGAAGAGCCGCATGTGGCTCTGGAGCCACAGGTTGGTCACCTCTGCTCTATGCCATTATCTAAATCATTGTTGAAGATATTGAAGAGAACTATACCCAGATATGATCCCTGTGGGATCCTACTTGATATGCCCTTCCAACTTGACTGTGAACCACTGATAACTACTCTGTGGTGATGGTTTTCCAATCAGTTATGCAGTCACTTTATAGTAGCTCCATCTCCATTGTATTTCCCTAGTTTGTTTATGAAAAGGTCACGCAAGACAGTATCAAAAGCCGTATTACAGTCAAGATATGCCACATCTACTGCTTTCCGCCATTCACAAGGCTTATTACCTGGTCAAAGAAAGCTATTAGGTTGGTTCTTGACAAATCCATGCTGACTGTTATTTATCGCCTTATTATCTTCTAGGTTTTTTCAAAGTGATTGCTTAATTATTTGCTCCATTATTTTTCCAGATACTGAAGCTAAGCTGACTGGTTTGTAATTCCCCGGGTTGTCCTTATTTCTCTTTTTATAGATTGGCACTATAACTGCCCTTTTCCAGTCCTCTGGAATTTCTCCCGTCTTCCATGACTTTTCAAAGATAATTGCTAATGGCTCAGATATCTCCTCAGTCAGCTCCTTGAGTATTCTAGGATGTATTTAATCAGGCCCTGGTGACTTGAAGACATCTAACTCTTCTAAGTAATTTTTAACTTGTTCTTTCCATATTTTAGCCTCTGATCCTATGTCATTTTCACTGGCATTCACTATGTTTGATGTCCAATCGCTACTAACCTTCTTGATGAAAACCGAAACAAAGAAGTCATTAAGCACCTCTGCCATTTCCACATTTTCTGTTATTGTCTTTCTCCCCACATTGAGTAACCGGCCTACTCTGTCCTTCATCTTCCTCTTGCTTCTAATATATTTGTAGAATGTTTTCTTGTCACCCTTTGTCTCTAGCTAGTTTAATCTCGTTTTATGCCTTAGTCTTCCTAATTTTGTCCTTACATGCTTGTGTTATTTGTTTATATTCATGCTTTTAATTTGATCTAGTTTCCACTTTTTGTAGGACTCTTTTTTGAGTTTCAGATCATTCAAGATCTCCTGGTGAAGCAAGGTCTCTTGCCATACTTCCTATCTGTCCTATGCATATGAGTATCTGAATATCCACAGGGCTTAAATAGACACAGACTCCTTGTGTCTCCTGCCTTGGGCTGGTTCCCTCTCCTGAGGGTCTCTGGTTCCCTCCCCTGAGGTTTTCTGTATTACAGTCAAGATATACCACATTTACTGAGGTTCTCTGGCCTTCTGCAGTGTTGTGACAAGTGGCTTATTATCTGCTCTCTGCCCAAGTAATCAATGTCCCATGTTTGGAGATCCCTAAGTTTATTCCAGGAGACACACAGCATGTTTCCCTTCAGTCACTAGGCTTTCCCATGGGGTCTTCATGAACATTTTTCCATCTTTAAGAATGAAATGTCCCTCCTGGAAAGAAAGAGGCTGGATGGGACCGGGTGGGATGTTCTCTCTGGGAAATGGTTAATGGAGCTATAACAAACTCTGATAATCACCCCTTTCCATCCTATGAGCAAGACCCTACCCCTGCCCCCCCCCCGCCCCCACCACCTCACCAGACCTCATTTCCCACATGGACCAAGGGGAGGAACCCAGTGCCCCAGACCCTCAAGATCCTTCAGAAAAGGAGACAATGAGCGACTCCCACACAGGTGAGGAATAAGTCGAACCAAACCCCAAAACTGCTAATGCCCCTGTAAGCGCTCTGATCCCTGCCTCTTCTCAGCTCAGTCAGAAAAGTAGCTAGCAGGTGTCATAGCCTCATGGCAGACATCACTCATGGCCTATCATCCATTCTGACTGAGACCAGCCAGTAGTGACCTCTCCTCCACGTTCAGGTGAGCTGAGGAGGAAGAATTGGTCCCTCTGCTCCTTCTCCTTTGCTGGCTGGGTATTGAGCTTATCAGCTGGTTTGGTTTTGTTTGTTTTACCTGTATTTGCCATTCACCTTTGCAGCACAGGGAATGACTCACATCTGGATTCAGAAGGGAGCTGATGGGTTCAGCAGGGAGAATGAAGATGAGAGACCTCAGCAGGAAAGTCCCGAGCGAATGGATCTGCATGGGATGTTCTCAGGAAGCACCAAAGGGGAAGTTTCCCAGAATCATGAAAAGGAAAAAGCTGGTGAGAGTCAGTCTTATAAATGCCCTGACTGTGGGAAAAGCTTCCACTGGAGCTCACGCCTTGCCATTCATCGGCGAATCCACACAGGAGAGAAGCCACATAAGTGTGCCGACTGTGGGAAAGGCTTCAATTGGAGGGCACAGCTTATCACACATTGGAGATGCCACACGGGAGAGAAACCCTTTACATGTGAGGACTGCGGGAAAAGCTTCATGCGGAGCTCCATCCTTACTGAACACAAGAGAATACACACGGGAGAGACACCTTACAAATGCGACTATTGCGGGGAAAGATTTTCCTGGAGCTCAGCCCTCGCTGTACACAAGAGAATCCACGTGGAAGGGGAACCCTATCGATGTAAAGATTGTGGGAAAAGCTTCTGTGTGAGCTCGGATCTTAATAAACATAGAAGAGTGCACACGGGAGAGAGACCCTATAAATGCCCTGACTGTGGGAAGAGCTTCAGAGTGAGCTCAAACCTCACGGCACATCGGAGGATCCACACCGGAGAGAGACCCTATAAATGCCCCGAATGTGAGCAAAGCTTCCGGCAGAGCTCCACCCTTCTTAAACATCAGAGACTACACTTACAAGAGAGGCCCTATAAATGCCTTGAGTGCGGGCAAAGCTTCTGTGTCAGCTCAGCCCTGACAGTTCATCAGAGGATCCACACGGGAGAGAGACCTTACAGATGCAAAGGCTGTGGGAAAAGCTTCAGTAACAGCTCATCCCTTGTCACCCACCAGAGGATCCACACAGGAGAGAAACCCTATAAATGCCCCGATTGTGGGAAGAGTTTCAGCCAGCGTTCGGCCCTGTCTGCGCACAGGAGCATCCACAGAGGAGAGAGACCCTATAAATGTGACTGTGGGGAAAGCTTCATTGTGAGTGCTGACCTTCTCAAGCATCAGAGAATCCACACGGGAGAGAAACTCTACAATTGCAAAGACTGTGGGAAAAGCTTCTCTCGGAGCACCAACCTTGCTGCCCACAGGCGGATCCACAGGGGAGAGAAACCTTATAAATGCCCTGACTGTGGGAAAAGCTTCACTGGTAGCTCAACCCTTATTACACATCAGAGACTGCACACAGGAGAGAGACCCTATAACTGCTCTGATTGCGGGAGAAGGTTCAGTCAGAGCTCAGCCCTTACTAAGCATCGGAGAATCCACACAGGAGAAAGACCCTATAACTGTTCTGACTGTGGGAAAAGCTTCACCAACAGCTCCCATCTTATTAGACATCAGACAACCCACACTGGAGAGAGTCCCTATAAATGCCCGGAATGCGGGAAAAGATTCAGGCAGAGCTCGGCCCTTCTGAAACATCGGAGACTCCACATGGGAAACACTGTAAATGTCGACTTTACAGAGAATGCTCAGACCACCAGTGAAGCCAGGTGGGATGGGAATCCATGACGGACCTTGACTGGAACTCTGCAGCATTAAAAAAAATTGCAGTAAACCTCACTTGAGCATTGTGTTGGAGAGGTCTGTCTGTGTGGGGGAAGCACCGGAGGGGGGATGATGCTGGGTGCTTTGGGAATGGGGCTGCAGGAAACAGAGGGAGGCTTGAGGAGGGTGAATCAGTTGTTTGGTGTTTGTGGGGAGAGAGCTGGGAGCTGGGATGTGGGGTGGTTTGTAGAGTCTGTAATTCCCTGAGTTACCCAAGCTCATTGCAGCAACGTCTGGCAGGAGTGGAGGTGTTGGGGCAATATGGGCTTAGAGTTCTCTAGTTGTACTGGTCAGTTCTGTGGCTCACAGGACCAGAGACTGGATTTCCCCTCTGCAGGGAGCTGAGATGCTGAGTCAGGGTACCAGGGCTAAGAAGCAAACACAGATCTGGACCTGATCCTTTCAGGTGTGACCAGATCTGTCCCTATGGGGGAGCCTAAGAGCCCATTCAGCACTGCCCATCCATCACACAGTCTCCTGACTCCTGCAATGCCCTGAGACCCCCTCAACTCCCCCGAGCAGGGAGAAGGGTCGGGGGCAGAGGAGGAGAATGGTGGGAAGGGCAAGAGTGGGGAAGGTCCCAGCACTAAGACCAGAGGGAGAAGGTGAAGCTAAAAATCTATCTGGTCACCCTCTTTCCCTCTTCTACTGCAGTGCTCTGTTTGGGGACAATAGAAACTCTGCCCGCCCCACTCCCCTCCCCCCCCGGATGTCCCCAGGGGAATAAAAGCCTCCGCTGGGATTGGAAACACTGACCCTGCCGTAAATTTACCTCATTCTGTGGTTCCCATGAATCTGAGCCCCCTTGACTTCCTGCGTTTGCTTTGGTGACACGACCCCAACATGACACCGGAGTCTCTCCAGACTCCTTTGTCTGGAATAAGGAGTAAAAAAATGGGCTTTAAGGGAGTTGGAGACCTCCTGAAAAGTCTCTTTGAGCCTTCATTTTCCCCAGCCTGGGCTGTCATGTTCTGCAGATGCTGCTGACTTCACTTGGTGCTGTAACTGCCCAGCACTTTCTGAAAATGAGGCTGAAGGTGTTTCCAGCTGGGGACCTCCAGCGCCACCTTCTAACAAACTGGCCAAGGGACCTCTCAGAGGGCGAGAGACATTGGCCTTGTCCGAAGGCTGGAATGATGGGCTCCTGCTGCACATCAGAGACCACTGGAAGAGACCTTGCCCCGATCTGGGTGCTGGGAAAGACTCAGTCCTTGGGCAGCTCTTACAACTCAGCTGAGACTTCACAGGAGTAGATGGGTTTATCCCTGGGGGAGTAGTAGCCCTGAGCAGGGCAGGATCAAGCCAGCTGCCAGAATCAGAAGAGGCACCAGGGGTGCAACAGTCTTGAGGAAACGAGACAGAGACACTTGTCTCCCCAGGAAACAGCAGCTTGAGCTTCTTTGAGGAGGGGTTCCTGCAGCCTAGGCTCTGTCCTTATGCAGTTGGTTGGCTGGGGATAGAGTTTGTGGTTAGATGTTCGGCTGCCTGTGAGTGTTGTTCCTGTGTGCTGCCCCAGCTCTGCGCAGACAGCCAGCATAGCAGACCTTGAGCAAACCACCCAATGACCACAAGATCCATTAAGGGACGAAGTTACCAGGCCAGGTTTATTGTCGACAAAACACGGTACTAGTATCCTGCAGACTCTACCGGACCACTAATACATATATGCCCATAACAATGGACTAGCTCAGTGAACGGGGGGACTTTCCATTCCTCCCTAGCCCAGACAAAGATACTCCCTCTGAGATGCATCTTTATATTCCGATACAAAGAAGTTAGTACTGCCTCTGACAGTTAGTTACTACCCCCTGACATAGGGAGTTATTACCTATCACCTTGTACAGGTTGGTTCAATCAAAACATCTGTATTACGTACTGTCATCCTGACCTTATCTTTTAGGAGGGGTCAGCGTGTTCTTGTTATCCTTGGGAATGTTTTGTACCATACTTGATATTGGGATATTCTGGTACCACTTGATATCGGGATTGTTTGCGTAAGCACTCTGTAACTATCACTTCTTAGGAATGTATATTTCTGCAATATCAGCCCTGTTCTTGCCAGATTCTGTGAGAAGGGCCCGCCTCATACCAGGCCTCTGATACAAGGGCTTATGTCTCAGGCTTTCTTCCTACTACATTGCTGAGCTGAGTGAGGTGGTTATGAAAGGGACATTTACAGGTGAGTTAGGGTGCTTGCCCATTTGCAGCAGCTGAGGAAAGGCCCATGGTTTGCAGAAACAAATCAGGTTGGCTAAATGACAGGATATGATGCCATTTGTCTCTTAAAGACTCTTATTATGATTTAGACGCTCTGTCTTAAAGCACCAAGAGAACACAGAGTTATGATCAATAAGCAGTTTATTATGGAAGAAAAAACAGACCAAACCAGCCACTAAATAGTGTGTTTACTTTGGTTATAGTCTCCTCTGTGGTATCTCCCTTGGGGAGAATTTCAGCAGAGAATGCACCATCTGTGTCAGTGAGATTGGCTTCCTCTAGGGGACGCTTTTCTCTAGCAGAGCTGAAACAGGAGACAGCAATTCCCAAATCAATAGGTGGATCCTGTCCAATTTGCAGAGAGGATCCAGATACTTATTGCTGGCAAAGGAAAATTTGTTGAGAGCGAGTCTCACTAAATGTATAACTTCTTCTGTTAGCCATCTTTCAGGACTCTTTATTCAGAGGTCCCAATGCTGCAAACACCTGAGTGCAAGTCAGTTGAATCAAAGGGGCAAGTTACGTAAGTAAAGTTAAGCAGATACATGCAACCCTTCTGCCAGGTGGAGTTGGCAGCAACAAGGGCCGGGTTGAATATCTAGGGGTTCCTTTTCAACAATACAACACAAACTGGCTCCAGCCCCTGTCCAATAACCTGGGACAATTAAATACCATCCCAGGGCATCTCTAAGAGGCAATACTTCCCCTCTCACAAGCACTGAGTCTGAGTGTAGAAAAGAAATTTTTAATAAAAGGAGGGATTCTCCCTGGCATTAATTTGGGAAAATGCTGCAAACAGGATTCATAAACAAAACCATGAGCCAAACACCCACCCCAGAGTATGTCAGCAACCAATTCCAGCAACCAAAAGTTCCTTTAACATGCCCCTCCCTTCTCCCTCCAGGGCATGCCACTCACAGTGGTTGTCCTTGGTCAGGGAAGACCCAGAGTTCAGAGGTGCATCTGTGTGAGCTCACCTCTCACCCTGGCAGGGCGACCGGCTGAGTGGAGTGGTGGGCGGCTGGTGGAACAGAGCAAGCACCTAGACAGCAGAATGAGCAAGGTTCTCACCCACCCCCCGACCACCACCTCGACAGTACCAAGGAAAGATTCAACTACATGTTCAGCAGATGTAGAATGACCATTGCGGCTTTTGGTAGGCTGAAGGGGCACTGATTTTGTTTAATCACAAGATGGGACCTCTGTGAGAAAAATATCCCAATGGTTAATTGCCAACTGTATCCTGCATAATTTTTGTGAAGCAAAGGGGGAAAAGTTGCAGCAGGGGTAAAGTGGAGTGACCATCTGCAGCATTTGAACAGCCAGACACTAAGGCTATCTGAACATCTCAACACAGAGCTATACTGCTCAGGAAGGCTTTGAAAGAGTGCTTTAATAATGAGCCACAGTAATGTGTTGTGGTGCACTGTGCTCTACCTGGTCCTTCTGTTTTGGGGCCAGTTAGGCATTGTGTGGTGCTTGGTTTACATCTATGAATATAACACTGACAATTGATTATAACCACAAAAGGTTCTCCTTCCCCCCTCCTTCCTGCTGGTAATAGCTCATCTTAAATGATCACTCTCCTTACAGTGTGCATGATAAAACCCATTGTTTCATGTTCTCTGTGTGTGTATATAAATCTCCCCACTGTATTTTCCACCGAATGCATCCGATGAAGTGAGCTGTAGCTCACGAAAGCTTACGCTCAAATAAATTTGTTAGTCTTTAAGGTGCCACAAGTCCTCCTTTTCTTTTTTGCGAACACTGACAATGCAATTCTGTGATGCTTGCTGTACCTCTATGATATGCTGTGTTTGTCGCTGATCTTATGAGTTGTGTCGCAGTGTACGACGACAACAAGTAAGTGGGTGCTTTCACTACTGTCGGGCATTGTGCAACATATGTTGGGGACTAATAAAGATGAATTGTTTTCCAAACAATACAGTTTTATTGAGCAATGGAAACACTAAAATTTATTTGCCAATTAAAAGCAAATATGTTAAAACCTTAGCACATTTATAGAACAGAGCTTAAAGAAGGGGAAGAAACATTTATGTCCATTTTAGCTACACATACACTGACCTGTGAGAGCTACGGTTGATGTATGTGACACTGTGGTTGTCCTTAATGTCCCCTGGAGTGCTAGTGCTACGGATGCAGCCCCTGATGCCATGTAGAAGGTTGAGGAGGGGCGTAGGGAGGTGCTATCCTGGAGTTCTCTATGGACTGCAAAGGGAGGCGAGCCCGTGTTTGTTGAAGTTGTAGGTCCACAAGCAATTGTGCTTGCTTGCCAGAGAAGCCCCAGTATGTCCTAGTGTATCTCCCTCTGCTTTTCCTGCGCCTTTCTCCTGTCCGCTCTTTCCTTCTCCACACAGTCTACAATATTCATCCTCCACACCCTCTGTTCACTGTCAGACGCAGCGCTGGCTTGCAGGATCTCACTGAACATGTCATCCTAAATTCTCTTCTTTCTCCTACTTATCTGGCTCAGGTGTTCTTCGGGTGTGAAAGGGGAACCCCTCAAGAGGGGCAGTAGGTCTGGATAAAACACACAGGTACAATTGTCACAACGGAAAGTGGAAGTTGAGATTCAGAACTCCCTTCCCTTGCTCCCATGACGTTTTAAACAAGACATGCTTATTGACACTTCCGCTTGGGAGTGCTTGTGCACAGTGCTACTCACAGCACCAGCCATAGTGCGTATGGCCCAGCCGGGGAGAGGGAAATGAGGAGGGAATTGCTTGGTTGCATGAAACTATGAGTATAGGGCACTAGCAGTGAATACTGGCACTGTTTTTCCACAGACAGGTGTGATTTTAGCTGGTATCTCACTCCTGAGGGTAACAAAACCGCCCAGGCCCGTAGTCCACTAGTCAGTTTAACATAGTAGGATGAAAGTGTCCTACCGTGGAAGAAGAGATAAGATTGACTTCCCTAGAAACCATGGGGAGAGGACTGCAGAGCACCTCCATGAAAGTTTATCCGAGATCTCTCAGGAGGATTCAAGGGATATCTCCATGTACATAAATAAACTGCTCTGCTTACCCACCCAGGGGCACTGGAAAAGGGGGGGGGCAGGGGGCCATGACCCTTCCACTTTTTACCAGTGGTAAGGGCAAGTGATGGGGGCAGGGGACAGAGAGAGGAGCAAGTGGGGGGGGGGGGGTCTTGAGGGGAAGAGGTGACACAGGAGTGGGGCCTTGGGGGAAAAGGCAAAGCGGGGCAGAGCTTCGTGGGAAGAGATGGTGTGGGGGTGGGATCTTGGGGGAGGGGAAATGTGAGGGAGGGAGGTTAGGGGGAATGGGTGATGTGAGGGTGGAGCCTCAGGGACAGCATGGCGCAGAGGATGGGGGCTCAGTTTGGGTGCTTGTGCCCCCCCCCCCCCACTTTTAGGTGCTTCTGCCACTCCTGTACCCAGCTACCTCTTCTAGCAATAGTAAATTAATGAAAAGTCAATAGCTGTATCCTGCTAAATTGGGGGTGCTATCACTGTATTGGGAAATAAATTTACACACTTACCTGAAGTTCCTTTCCCTGCATCAGGCTTGACTACGCTTGACTGTTGGGACTCACTGGAGTCTCAAAGAGATCCTGGCTTGTGGCATAGCTGGACCTCCCTGTAGCATGTCCCCTACCCTCCTCTTCTTCCTCCTCCTTGCTGTTCATAACTGGGACCTGGAACTCGGGATGCTCCAAGGTATCCACAGTGGTGTGTGAGGTAGTGGTGGGGTATCTGCCAAGTATGGCGTGCAGCTCATTGTAAAAGGAGCAGGTCTGTGGCTTGGCACTGGATCAATTATTGGCCTCTCTGGTTTTCTGATATGCCTGCAACAGCTCCTTTGCCTTCACATGGCACTGATGCCGATTCCTGTCATGCCCATTTTCCTGTATGCCCCATGCAATCTTCTCAGAGATGTCCATGTTTCTCTGGCTGGTCCATAGCTGTGCTTGCACAGCCTCTTCTCCCTGTAGGCCCAGGATATCCAATCTCTCCTTCTACTCCAGGCTGGAGTGAGCCTGGAACATGTAGCCGGCATGGTCAGCTGGGCAGTTGCACACAACAACTGAGAGCTCCTAGGTTTGCTCATCATGATGGACAATAAGGAAAAGGCATTTCAAAAATTTGCTGGGCTTTAAAGGGGCGGGTGGCTTCCTGTCTCTGTGACCCCTAGGCAGTGGAGTTCACAATTGTGACCAGAGAGGTCAGCACTGGGCATTGTGGGACAGCTGTTGGAGGAACATTTGGGGTGACATAGGTAACACAGTGTCTACATTCCCATTGCGTTGACCTCTGGACATCAACCATGGCTCAACGCCGCTCAGAGAGGTTGTGTTACTATGTCAGTGTAAAGGAGAGCTCAACTTACATTGGTGGGAGACCAAGTGTAGACATCTGCACAATCAGGTCAATGCAAGGTGGGGTATGTCCATAGGCGTAAACTCCGCGGGTGCTCCGGGGTTGGAGCATCCACAGGGAAAAATTGGTGGGTGCTCTGCACCCACTGGCAGCCCAGCTCCCCTGTTCCCCGCCCCAGCTCTCATCACCTCCGCCTCTCAGCGTGCTGCATCCCGGCTTCTCATCCCAGCGCTTGCTGCCGCAAAACAACAAGCTTTGGGAGGAAGGGGGGAGGAGTGGGAACACGGCACGCTCAGGGGCCCAGGCGGGGATTTGGGGAAGGAGTCCAATGGGACAGGGAGGGGGCGGAGTTGGGGCGGGGACTTTGTGGAAGGGGTTGGAATGGGGATGGGGTAGGGGTGGGGGCAGGGCCAAGGGTGGGGGGGGTCGAGCACCCACCAGCGCCAGGAGAAGTTGGCGCCTATGCGTATGTCAATTTAATTTTGTAACATAGACCTGGCTCTGGAGTGAGGCAGGGGCATGCATGCTCAGAGGCAGTGACTTAAGTGCCAAGGGAACTTTTACTGCAAAAACGTAGGTGCTGAGTGAGTTTAGGTACCTACTGGGTTAGGCATCAGCTGAGCAGGAGATTTGTGGGATGCAATGCCTTCTAACACTGGGATTTAGGCTTCTAAATCTGGGGTGTCAGTGCCTAACTCACTTTGTAGGTCTGGGCCTAAGTCAATAGTCAACAGTTACACAGTCTGTGGCACAGCAAGGAAGGTAACCCAAGGTCTCCTGCATCCCAAGTTAGCAATCTAACACTGGAC
Source organism: Dermochelys coriacea (assembly GCF_009764565.3). Classification (NCBI taxonomy): domain Eukaryota; kingdom Metazoa; phylum Chordata; order Testudines; family Dermochelyidae; genus Dermochelys; species Dermochelys coriacea. The sequence continues at coordinate 30,773,673 of NC_050081.1, forward strand.
CATGGGCAGAATAGTGGGTGATAATGAAATTCCCTGTGTGTGTGGCACTCACATTTAAATGAATAACAAAATGAAAAAACAAAAAACAAACCTAACAGCAACAAAAGAGCATTAACCTTTATTACCAGTGGAATTGTTTTGCATATACTTTTATGAAATTTCCATAAATGCCTAAATGGTTTTGGAACATGTATTATTGACTTTGGCTACTAAGTCACGAGCTTTTGAGAATTTTACACTTAGTATTTAAGTTATATATAGGCTTGGCAGAATTAGATTTTTTTTTTATTTCAACTGATAATATAGATATTTTTAAACATGCTTTTAGATTTTTATAGATTTAAATTTTCACAGTTTAGACAATAATTATTAAATGACAGCAGATACTGTGATTACAAAGTTAAAGCTTTATTAACCATTAAAACACATCACATGTCGAAATATACAAAGTAAATAACCTTAAATCACACTCTAATAAGTTATCAAGAAGCATTCTTCTTACTTTGCTACCTGTAAATTTCAATAATTATTGATAGAAATATTTGAATTGGTTTGTGTGTGTGCAATGAAATTACTTATCAACATTTATCTATAAAAATCAAATCAATCCAAGCCTATCATATTCTCTTAGTTTTAATCCCACTTTTTTCCCCGTATAAATGTATACACACCTGTCACAGTGTCACTGCAAACTTTCAGTGTCTTTGTGCTGCCTTATTGATAATCATTGTGACCTCTATCAACAGACAGGCTGAACCAGAGCAATTCAAGAATTACATTTCTTATGGCTTTCCACTGGTATACCAAACATATGTCCAAAAATGCAGGCCTACTGACTAGTTTATGCTGATGAGTAGACAAGATAAATACTTTGCTGGAGCTACAACAACATAGTCACACCACAGCAAAGTGGACAGTGTGGAAAAATTAAGTTGAGTCAGTGATATTTTATGGTGAATGAGTTTTCAAGCAATGATTTAAAATTATAGCAACTTATCCACCCTTAACCAAAATTGCATAGCCTTACAGATCAAAATTTTTACTATTTCCTATGGGTTTGACCATTTAAATACCAAAGACTGGATGTCAATAGTGGGCTTACATCATGGGTTAAACCAATGAGTCCGCCACTTGTGACCCAATCAGCACCCTGCTCCAGCCCATGTGACATCCTCAGGGCCATAGAGGTAGCATAAAGAAAAGGAGTACTTGTGGCACCTTAGCGACTAACAAATATATATATTGCATGGCTGCAGCCCACGTAACACACAGAGAGCTGTATGTGGGGCCCACAATGGAAAATAGGTTGAGAACCACACTGGGTTAAATCATGTTGCTTGCAGAAGTGAGGAAGGTTCTGCAGGCTCCCCCTCCCCCCCCATGCTGCTACTTCTAGGGGAAAGGGGAGGCCAGAAGTTCTCAGGGGGCCGGGGGGGGGGGTCAGAACCGTGCAGAGAAAGGTGAGAGGTGGCAAACTCTGAAAGGGAGACTCTCCTCTGCTGGCAGAATTTGCTACTTGAAATGGAGATGCAGAAAAAAAAGGGCATTTTCCGTGTCCGTTTTTGCTATCTAGCAAAGTGTGCCGAGGAAGCAGTTTCTGACATTATATTGGGGCAGCAAAAACACTCCTCCCAGCGGTCCGGGGAAGCGGGCTGAGGGCCCCCCGGACAGCTGAGCGCATCCTGCAGGCTCCAGGCTGGGGCATGGCTCCTCTGCAAACATAAAGAAAAGCACCTGGCCAGATCCGTGGGGGGGGGGGGGGGGGGGGGGGAGGAGAACAAATCAGCTAGAGCCATGGGGCCGCTCATAGGGTATTTGTGACACTCGGTGAATTTAGCTCTGGTTAGGAAAACCCTCCCCAGACACGAGCCCCGGATCCCAGCCGGGGAGGGGGCAGAGTCACTGTGGAAGGAGAGCAGGGCTGGGGAGGGGCGGAGGAAGGAGGGGAGGGTCTGTGTGTGTGGCAGGGGAGGGGGGGAGGGGGGGAGGTCAGCATGCCGGGGTTCTTCCCAGCTCTGGAAAAGAAAGCCCCAGTCCCTGCCCGGGACGTGCTGCAGCCCGGGTTGGTATCCACGGGCACAGGAAGAGGACAGAGCAGCCGCAGCAATCAAAGGCCCTGCAGCTTGTTGCAAGATGTTTCTGCTGCTCTTGCTGCGCCTGCCGACACCAGCCCCTGCAGGGGAGATGCCAGGTGACTGGGACAGAACTGGGGGAAGCGGTGGGGACTGGGCAGGAAAATGACTCTGCGCACAAGACAACCCTGCCAGGGATGCTGGGACAATTTGTGCCGTGGGGATGCTGAGAACTATTGAACCAAACTGTAAACCCTGTATGTGATGGACACCACGTCAAGAGCGGGGGCGGGGGGAGGGGGGTGCAGGGGGGGGGGTGCGGCCACACCCTTAGTTCCAGCACCCATGTCTGAGCGCTGTTTTTTAATGCAGCTGGAGGTGGGATCTCACTGGCCTTAACATTGAAGTCACTGCCCTCCTCTGCCTGGGGTCTGCTCCAGGAGCAAAAACCAGGGGACTTCGGGGGTGGGGAGAGGAAGGGGAGCACAGTGGTTCAGAGGGGCTGCAGTGGGGTCATGAATGGGCTCCCCTGGGGGGTTCTCTTCTGTGTCTCTGTGGGACAGGCAGGAATGTCAGGAAGGAAAGGGTTGAAAAATCAGGCAGGGATGGATAGAAAAAAGGAGGGAGGGAATGTGGGGGACAACAAGAAACGTGTCAGATTTTAACCATCTCTGCACATTTAGGGAAGTAACCGGGAGAGAAGAGTGGGTGGCACAGAGAAGAGAGGAGAGGGATTATTCGTAGTTTTAAAAATCTTTCCACATTATCAAGCCCCTGAGAAATAACCATGGGATTAATTCCGATTCCACAGAACCCAGTAAACCTCCCCAGTGTTAAAGTGCTGACTGGTATATGTTTGCTCCATCTGACACATCATGTGTAACCTGGCTTGGACTGAGGGCTCCTTCCTGCAAATCATGTGACACCCCCTAAAATGATGCATATGGTTTTCTTCGAAGGATCAGGCCCTTAACGGTTTTGCTAATCCGAGGAAACTAGCTATTCCTTTCCGATGGCCAAACGCAGAGTGAGGGGATTCTGAATAGCCAACTCTTCAGGGAATATATTGCATTTCAAAAAAAGCCTGTAATTTCCAATAATAAATCTCTGTTTGACACTCCCAGGACTTCACTGCAGCTCTACAAATAAGGATGCTTTGCAGGGGGAAAAGGGCTGCCAAATTTCATTCCCAAAGGGCTACTTTTCAGTCCCCAGTGTTAGCAGGTTATGTTCCCATCAGCAGGTGCGAGTAGAACTTTGTGGGAAAGAGACCTTTGGCCAGATCCTGCTGCCTTCAGCCTAATCTGGAAAAGCCTTATAGCTGCTCAACTGCAACTTAGATGAGCTGGTGAGAGGATGCACCCAGGGTTTTTAAGAATGACTTTATAAAACAAAACAAAAAAAATTGGTTTTCTGTTGATTTTTTGCTTCCTTGTGTACATTAAAAAAGACCTGGACAGGATTTTCGTCTTTTTTTTTTTTAGTATTGCAAAAGAGTCTTAAGCCTAAAAGACTCTGGAACATTGGAGCATTAGTAAGTTTCTAACATTCAAGAATGTGGCAAATTACCCCTGATTCTTTCCTAGAATTTTTGGCTGAGTGTGTGAGGGCCTGCATTCAACTCGATATTGTTTTCCAGTCTGTTGTAACACTTCAACTTTTGAATGCTGCATCTGATCGATTCCAGGATTTTAGGGAATGTTCTAGGACTCAAAAGGACAGAACCCTGTTGTTTTGAGTGAAATCTGGAAAACCAAAAGAGTGAAACTAGGGATACAAGGAGTCCCTGGCATGTCCCCATTCTCCTCTCTGTGACACACAGAACCCCTGGCATTGGGGTTCTAGGGAGTCTTTGAAATAGAAGGGGATGGGCGTGTAGAACACAGGGCACTTGTGGGGAAGAATGGATAAGAGCAAGGAGATGCTGGTATGCAATGAACTTGGTCTAAAGAAGCACCAAAGTGCGTGACCCTCTGTTAGAAAAATGGTCAGTTGCAGGTGAGGAGGGGGTCTTTATTTAAAAATGAAAACAATAATTCTGTTTGTTTTTTTCCTTCAGAGACATATAATGGTGGTTAAGTCTTGTCTCTCCTGTTGTTGGTGGGGGCTGTTTGGATGATTCCCAAGTGTAGTGGGAGCTTTCTCAGCTTCTCATTGAAGATTGGGAGTGGGGAGAGGTTGCTGAATCTTATACAAACAGATTTTTTCCTCAAAGCATGTGGGGCTAAATATTACAGAAATAAACAAATGCAAAACTGTTCAAACTGTCCCAATAAAAAATCACTCTCCTTGTCAATCAAGTCACAGGGGGCCTGATTTTTCAGAGGTGCTGAGCTCCCACAGCTCACATTGACTTCAGCTGAGTGGTGGGTGCTGCTCAGCACCTCTGAAAATACAGCCCTAAATTACTGCAATGATGGGTGCTAAAAAAATTAATTAAATTTAAAAAAGGGGACACATACTATCTTGCTTCTGTAGTAGGAACTGATTGCACATATCTAGAGCTCCTTGCATACCTCAATTCCCCTCCCCTGTCCCCCTCTATTTCACGGACTCCCTGCAACATTTTAAACTCCATTTGGACAAAGGGCAGAGCTGAGATGGGCCTATTGCTTTAATGCAGTGGTTCCCAAACTTTAACAACCCGTGAACCTCTTTCACTAAAATGTCAAGTCTCGTGAACCCCCTCTTAAAAATGAATATTTCCAGGGATTTTCTCCTTTACCTGAGCATAAATTATAAAAGCAGTGATCTTGGAAATATAAAATTTGTTTTTGTGACATGCTTATTGCATACTATTTATTATTAATTATTATTTATCATTACAGTATTTTATTAAATTATGAAAATGGCAACACTCTGCCAAGATCTCACTTTCATAGCTTGTATCAGTTTGGATAAGCCTGTTATAAGACAAGGCTCCTATGTTTCATCAAGGAATAACAGATGTGAAACAGCATGAAGGTATTTAAGAAGCCAACTCCTATACAAGCATTCAGGTCTTGAGCAGTCCAGGCAAACAACTCATATTACAACAAAGCTTAAACTTGTTCTACATAATAATTTTAAAAACAATACCAGCTGCCTATTTAATTTTAAAAACAGCAGAAAATATCCACCTCCCTTTCCATTTCTAATAAGAAGTCTTGAAATTTAAATCTCTTCAGTGTGCTAGATATGCTTGCTTTGATCTGCTTAGCTTTTGGAAGTCTAGGAGCTCCAGGCTGCTGGCCCCGTGCTGCCCGGGATCCCTAGGGACAACTCTGTCCACCATTAGGGAATTTTTTCCTGAGAACCCCCTGTTATGTTTCGCGAACCCTCAGGGATCCATGAACCCCAGTTTGGGAACCACTGCTTTAGTGGAAGGCATCAATGGCTGCCATCAACCAAATCTATAGACAATTACAGTCCTGGTTAAAGTGATGTGTGTGCTAACCAGATGCCATGGGCTCCAGTTATGTGTCTCCTCTTTCCCCCTTCCTATTTTCTGATTTTCATCAAGATCCATATTCTACCCACCGGTGGGTAGAATATTTCCTGACATTTTGGAATTGATCGGCCACAGTGTTCAAAAGCTATTATTACATCCAAACAGAGAAATACCATCATGTTGAGTGTGGGCCTGGCTTTTCTTGGCCAATTATCCCTCTCAGATTTTGCTCTATTTTCTCACTAATAATTCTCAATTCTCAATATAAAATCTCAGATGAGAGAGGAGGTTCTACCCTTTTTATCTGTAGCCACTTACCCTTGTTTCAGCAGGAAACTGTTTTCCCATTTATGTACATTAAAATTGACATATTTGCTCTCTTGCCCATATTTAATGAACATAAAAGCCAGGAGCCTCTCCCTGTTCATAGTCTGCCCTTTGTCTTCAAGGCACTCAGTCTAGAACCCGGATTCCTAAAGGTTGCCTGAAGCTCTGGGATAATGACCATCGGCAACAACTCGGCTCCTCAGGCAAAAGGAGCTGTCTGCGGCAGAAGGAAAGCTCTTCTGTGTAGGAGACAGTTTTCTCGGGCCATGGAACAAACTCCCACAGGAGCTCAAAACTACCACAAACATCCCCCATCTGCATGCCCAGTGCCAGTAGACTTCTTAGACCTGCTTTCAATAATCAGCCCACAAACTGCAGCTGGCATCCGATGCCTGGATCCACAAATGGACTTAAGTAACAACGCTGTGATCCCCAAAGCCTGTGTTAGTCCCCTAGGCTCCATATCCAATCAATGGGGAGAGAGAGGTGCTTAGAATGGGCTGCACAAAAGCCAGATTGGAGCCGCCCAAGTTAGCTAGTGGGAGAAGCTGATGAGAGGGACGTGTCCTAAACACCACACCTTGCTTGGAGTTCAGCACCTAAGTCCCAGCTGCATGGAGGCATCAATCTGCTTGCGATCCACAAACTAGGGGAAAATCAGGGAGTCTCTAAATGCAGAGACCAGATCTGGTAGTGTGCGCAGAGGCAAACAAATGCCACCCAGAACAGCCAGGAGAGGAGGATTGCTTTCTTTAGCCCACTGGTTAGAGTACTTGGGAGTCCCAGGTTCAAGTCTGCTACCCCTACGGAGAGTGCTGTAACCACTGGGCTAGGGGCCATTCTGATGTGGGCCCTCCCTCCATTTCTCCTAATGAAGTTGTTCCACTTTAATTAAATAATTAATATTAATTGGCCCAGAGAAAGAGTGAAAATCACACTATAGGCCAGACGTTAGCACACTCTCCTGGGACATAGAAGACCCTTGTTCAACCCCCTTCTCATCAGGCAGACAGGAGACTTGAATTCCTGGTCTCCCATGTCCCAGATGAGCACTCTCACCAACAGGCTAAATATTATAAGTGAAGGTGTCCTCCCTTGTCCCAACTGAGCTCTTTTGTGTAGAAACAGGCGACCTCTGCATACACCTACCGGATCAGGACCTGCATATGACTTAGGCCGCCAAAAGTTACTTTTTCCCCAGTTCGTGGCTCACTCAGGGTGGGAGATAAGGGTCTAGTCACCTAGAATGAGGCAGCAATGTGCACGCTCAGAGGCAGAAACATAGGTGCCTAGGGGACTTTTTACTGCAAAATCTTAGGATGAGAGTGAGTTTAGGCACCTACATGGTTTGGCAGCATCTGAGCGGAGGTTTCGTGGATTGCAGTGGTACCTAAAATTGAGACTTGGTGGATCCGGGCCAAAATAAATAAAACATTAAATTTAACCTCTCCCCCCCCCCCACTCTTCTCATTGGGGAGAAAGAGAGAATCACTCCTAACAAATGCAAGTTGTGAGGCTGGGGCCCGGATAGACAGTGCTGGGACCCTATGGGAATGAGAGTGCTGTAAGGACTGAATAGAACAGAACATAGGGGAGTGGCACCACCCGGCTGCTTACAGGGCAGTTGGCTGGACCCTGAGTGACTGGGATTCAACTTCCAACTAATTATTAAATCAATAGAACTCTGATTTCATGAAGTATTTTTTATTGAGGAGTTCATAGAAGCGAATGTCTCAATATTACATTGCTTTGTTCATGTCTTTCAAACCATTGCAAAGTAATTCCAAGGCATCAGAGTGGGAAGAGATGTCAACATGTTCTTCATTAATATCACTTTCATTATATAAATTTATTTTTTCTATCAGGAAAAATGATTTTATGTAACTGAACTTTCTTAAGAAGAGGGTTGATAGAATCTAAGTTCTACTGCATGGATATAAAAATCCTCTACCGATTTTGCTCCATTTTCACAGACTTATTGAATGTTAACACACCAACTACCCCAACCCCGCTACTGCCCCCTCCCGCTGCAATGCCGCCTTCTGGTTCCTTTCCCACTCCCAATTGCCTGAGACCTTCCAGGTCCATTCTCCCACCCTCTGCGCCTGCTTCTCCTGTTAAAGCATCATCATCCAGGACTTCTTGTTGTCCATATGAATGGCAGAAGGGTGCAGGAGGGGAGGAGAACCAGCATTTTCTAATTACTTATTGACTACTCATATAAAATCCCCTCAGATTTTGTCCCTATCTCTCTCACTATCAAATATAGGTGAGAAATCTCCACAGATTTCCCTCTTGCCCTCTCTTAATTATTCAATATGGACACAAACACTCCTCATTTTGCTCTTTTTAATCTCTAATGATCAAATATTGACATAAAATTGCCTTTAGATTTTACCATTATCCAGATAATTGTTGAATATTGGTAGAAAAAAGCGATTCAGTTTTCCTCTTTTTCTTTCTCTGATTACCAAAAAAAAAAAAAAGAAAAATTCACATGAAATCCCCCAGGTTTTACCTTTTTTTCCTCTCTCATTACGAAGATTAATGTCAAATCCCCTCCAATTTTGCTATTTATCCTCTAATTCTCAAATCTAGCTATAACCTTTCCACTCAGATTTGGGGGGTGTCTTTCCTTTTTGAAATGCAGAAAATTCCCCTGATTTTGATTTGAAGGAAAACTGTTGCCCTGAGTCATTCCCCAGGTGGGATGGGGCGGTGTCAGTATGTGGTAAGTAGTTGGAGTTTGGGAGAGCACTGGGATGTGTGTGACTGTGGGAACGTGGTGGTCATTCTCGTTATTTACTGTATATTCATATAAAATCCCCTCCAATTTTTCCCCTTTTCTCTCACACAATTAGAGATTGCTGCTGTTTTTTCTCATATTATTGACTATTTAGATTTTAGCCAATTTTCTCCCGAGTGCTCAAATATTAACATATTATCCTCTAAAATTATGCCCCATTTTCTAGTTTGCTATTAATGATTTTGCCTTGTCTCTCTAATTAGCTGATATTAGAATTAAGTCTCTTCAGATTTTGCACCTTTCTCTCCAGTTTTCGAATACTGATATAAAATGCACTTCGATTTTGACCCATCACCTATTATCAAACATTAATATAAAATCTCTCAAACTTTCCCAATCTCTCATCTAATAATTGAATATCATTCTAACATCTCTCATTGCTCTTTAACTGTTAAATGTGAATATCAAATCTTGTCAAATTTTGCCGTTTTCTCTCTAATGATTGAATGTTGACATAAAATCCATTCAAATGTTGCTGTTCTTTTTCTCCATTTCTGGAACACTGATTTAAAAATCTTCTTAGATTGGGTATTTTCCCCATGCTTTTTTAACTTTAGCACCTTCTCTTCGTTTTTGAGGGAAACGTGCCTTGAGTCAGTAACCTAGATTGGAGGGCCAAGCAGGGCAAGTAGGTGGAGCAAGTGCCCTCAACTGAGATTGTCCAGCCCCAGTTTTTCCTCTCCCAGCTCCTGCCAGCCCAACTCACCTCCCCCCAACCACGAGCTGCCAATCAGTCACCTGCCCCTGCCCCACTGCTGCCCCTTCCAACCATCACAGAACTTTCCGTCTCCATCCTCCTCCCCTCAGCCTTCAGTAAAGTGGTGAGGCCCAAGGTTCCCTGCTGCCCATGTTAATTGGGAATAAGCACTTGCTGTTTATTTACCAAATATTTATATAAACTCTCAGATTTTGCACTTTTCTCTCAAATTATTGAATATTGATATAAAATCCCCACAAGGACAATGTCGGGGAGAGGGAATCCCCTTACGCAGCCTCTGATTCTGTTCTTTTCTAGCATTTGCTTCAGAGACTGTTCCTGGGGAGGGAGGGGGGTTGGTTAAAAATGTCTTGGTGGGTTTAGTCTTGGTGAGATGGGCCGGCTATGTGCAGTAGTAAAGTGACCCAGGGTTTTTCCTGAATCGCAGTCTAGAGTGTCTGTCTGCAGGGAAAGACACTGTGGAGACTAGGGGAGTGAAATGGACTAGAGCCCCTTCTGAAACCTCCCTTCTCGCCCTGACAGGCTGCAGAATAATGTCCGTGTTTCACTCCGGATCATCCCATCCTCTTGGGGGACGGGAAAGGGAAATGACTGCAGTAGCGGCGGCTCAGGTAGGGGTTTTTCAGTGCACAGTGGAGGGGGTATGTGCTGGGAAGGAGGCGAAGGCAATAAATACACAAGGGTGAGGAATGTGAAAGGGGCACCCAGATCTGCAGCCCCAGGAGAGATCATAGAACCACAGAAATGTCGGGCTGGAAGAGACCGTGGCAAGTCATTTAGTCCAGCCTCCTGCACTGAGGCAAGACCTAGTCAACCTAGACTATCCCTGACAGGTGTTTGTCCAACCTTTTCTTAAAAACCTCCAATGATGTGGATTCCACAGCCTCCCTTGGAAGCTGTCATAAATATAAAGGGGAGGGTAAACACCTTTAAAATCCCTCCTGGCCAGAAGAAAAAACCCTTTCACCTGTAAAAGGTTAAGAAGCTAGGATAACCTCGCTGGCACCTGACCAAAATGACCAATGAGGAGACAAGATACTTTAAAAAGCTAAGGGGAAGGAGAAACAAAGCCTCTCTCTCTGTCTGTGTGATGCTTTTGCCGGCGACAGAACAGGAATGGAGTCTTAGAACTTAGTAAGTAATCTAGCTAGATATGTGTTAGATTCTGATTTCTGTAAATGGCTGAGAAAATAAGCTATGCTGAAGGGAATGTAGATTTCTGTTTTTGTGTCTTTTTGTAACTTAAGGTTTTGCCTAGAGGGATTCTCTATGTTTTGAATCTGATTACCCTGTAAGGTATTTACCATCCTGATTTTACAGAGGTGATTCTTTTTACTTTTTCTTCTATTAACATTCTTCTTTTAAGAATCTGAATGCTTTTTCATTGTTCTTAAGATCCAAGGGTTTGGGTCTGTGGTCACTTATGCAAATTGGTGAGGATTTTTATCAAACCTTCCCCAGGAAGGGGGTGTAAAGTTTGGGAGGATATTGGGGGGAAAGACGTTTCCAAAGGGGCTCTTTCCCAGTAATATAATGGTTAGATGTTTGGTGGTGGTAGCGATAAAGTCCAAGGGCAAAAGGTAAAATAGTTTGCACTTTGGGGAAGTTTTAACCTAAGCTGGTAAAAGTAAGCTTAGGAAGTTTTCATGCAGGTCCCCACATCTGTACCTTAGAGTTCAGAGTGGGGAAGGAACCTTGACAGAAGCCTATTCCAGAGTTTATCTGCCCTTATAATTGGAATGTTTTTCCTAATATCTGACCTAAATTGCCATTACTGCAGATTAGCCCATTAGTTCTTGTCCTACCTTCAGAGGACATGGAGAACAATTGATCTCCATCCTCTTTATAAATAGCCCTTCACATATCTGAAGACTGCTATCAGGTCCCCCCTTTAGTCTTCTTTTTTCAGGACTAAACATACCCTGTCTTATTAACCTTTCCGTAGAGATCCTGTTTTCATAGAATCATAGAATATCAGGGTTGGAAGGGACCTCAGGAGGTCATCTAGTCTAACCCCCTGCTCAAAGCAGGACCAATCCCCAACTAAATCTAAAGCTTTTTCTAAAGCTTTCATCATTTTTGTTGCTTTCCCCTGGACTCTCTCCAGTTTGTCCACATTTTTCTGAAAGCTTGGCACCCAAAACTGGACATAGCACTCCACCTGAGGGCTCATTAGTACCAAGTAGAGCGGGACAATTACCTCGCCTGTCTTATACACAACACTCCTGCTAATATACCCCAGAATGATATTAGCCATTTTTGCAACTGCATCACATTGCTGGTTTATATTCAGTTTATGATCCTCTGTAACCCCCAGATCCTTTTCAGCAGTACAATGCATGCCCAGTTATTCCCCATTTTGTAGCTGTGCATTTGATTGTTCCTTCCTGAATATAGTACTTTGCACTGGTCTTTACTGAATTTTATCTTGTTGATTTCAGTCTAATTTGTCAAGGTTGTTTTGAATTCTAATCCTGTCTTCCAAAGTGCTAACAACTCCTCCCATCTTGGTGTCATCTGCAAATTTTATAAGCATACTATCTACTCTATTATCCTAGTCATTAATGAAAACATTGAATAAGGATGGACCTCTATGGGACCCCAGTAGATACATCTCCTCCACCCACCCCCAGTTTGACAATGAACCATTGAGAAATACTCTTTGAGTATGGTCTTTCAACCAGTTTTGCACTTCCTTTATAGTAATTTCAACTAGACCACATTTCCCTAATCTGCTTATGACAATGTCATGTGGAACTGTGTCAAAACCCTTATTAAAATCTAGATATATCATGTTTACAGCTTTCCCCATATCCAGTAGGCCAATATCCCTGTCAAAGAAGAAATTTAGGTTGGTTTGGAATGATTTGTTCTTGACGAATCCATGTTGTCTTATAACCCTATTATCTTCTTGGTGCTTACAAAATAATTGTTTAATTATTTGTTCCAGTTATTATTAACTTTCTAGGCATTGAAGTTAAGATGACTGGTCAATAATTTTCCAGGCCCAGCTTTCCCCCCTTTTAAAAGATAGGTGCAATGTTTGCCTTTCTCCAATCCTCTGGGTCCTCATCTGTCCTCCAGGAGTGCTTGAAGATAATCACTAATGTTCAGAAATTGCTTCAGCTAGTTCCTTAAATATCCTACCATTAATTTTAGCAGGCCTTACCAACTTGAACACATCTAATTTATCTAAATATTTTTTTAACCTGTTCTTTCCCTATTTTGGCTTACATTCCTTCCCCCTTGTTATTAGTATTAATTGTGTTAGTATCTGGTCACATTTAACTTTTTTAGTGAAGACTGATACAAAATAAGCCTTAAATGTATCAGCCTTCTTGGTGTCGTCTGTTATTAGCTCTCCTTCCCAGCTAAGCAGAGGACCTACACTTTCCTTTATTCTTCTCTTTCTCCTGATGTATTTATAGAACCTTTTCTTATTGTTTTTCATGTCCCTTGCTTAGTGTCATTCATTTTGTGCCTTAGTCTTTCTGATTTTTGTCCCTTCATGGTTGTGCTATATTTTTGTACTCATCCTTAGCCCTTTGTCCATGGTTCCACTTTTTGTCAGATTCCTTTCTGATTTTCAGGTCATTATAGAGCTCCTAGTGGAACTATATAGGCCTTTTACTGTTCTTCCTATCTTTCCTTCACATAGGGATAGTTTGCTGTTGTTCCTTAGATATTGTCTCTTTGAGAGGCTGCCAGCTCTCCTGAACTTCTTTTTCCTTTATATTTTTTCCCAGGGGACTTTACCTACCAGTTCTCTGAGATTGTTAAAGTTGGCTAGTTTGAAGCCCGTTGTCCTTAGAATCATGAAATCTACCATATCATGATTACTTTCCCACAAATTGCCTTCAAAACTTCAGATTTACAACCAATTTTCCCCTGCTAGTCAGAATTCGTAGGTTCCAGGACCAGAAGAGACTATTGTAATCATCCACTCTGACCTTCTGTATAACACAGGCCATAAAATTTCCCCAAAATAACTCCTAGAGCTGATCTTTTAGAAAAAACATCCAATATTGATTTTAAAATTGCCGGTGATGGAGAATCCACCATGACCCTCCGTAAATAATTTCAATGGTTATTTCCTCTGACTGTTAAAAATGTATGCCTTATTTCCAGTCTAAATTTGTTTAGTTCCAACTTCCAGCCATTGGATCATGTTATACCTTTGTCTGCAAGAATGAAGAGCCGATTATCATATTTCTGTTCCCCATGTAGGTATTTAGAGACCGTAATCAAGTCGCCTCTTAACCTTCTCTTTGTCAAGCTAAATAGATTGAGATCCTTTAGTTTTCACTATGAGGCAGGTTTTCTAATCCTTCAATCATTCTTATGGTTCTTCTCTGAACCCCCTCCTTTTTAGCAGCTTCCTTGAATTGTGGGCATCAGAACTGGACACAGGGTTCTAGCAGTGGTTGCACCAGTGCCAAATACAGAGGTAAAATAACCTCTCTGATACTACTCGAGAGTCCACTGTTTATGCATTCTAGGATCACATTAGCTCTTTTGGCCACAGCATCGCATATGGAGCTTGTGTACAGCATGACCCCGAAATCTTTTTCAGAGTCATTGTTTCCCGGGGCAGAGTCCCCCATCCTGTAAGTATGGCCTGCATCCTTTGTTCCTAATCCTCCCCGCAGTCTCCTCCCCACATCCAGCTGCTGGGAATGGGGGAGGTGTTTGGGTTCCTACTAGGGCTCTGTCCCTGGACCCTGCTGTGGGTCTCTGTCTGTATCAGTATCTGGCTAGTAGGCGTGTGATAAATGCAAATGACCCTCTCCCCCTTTGCTAGGAGTGACAAGGACTCTCTTTCTCCTCACACCCAGAAACCTCCAGGTTGTTCTGCACAGGGTGGGATTGTTTTACTGTGCTCCTCCCAGAGCTTTTACTTTGTTTGGCCCTCTTCCCCCATCAATAGTGGGATTGGGGCTGGGGCAGCAGTTACCAAATGGGGGACAATTGTCATTTTCAGGAGCCAGTGACCTTCGAAGAAGTGGCTGTGTATTTCACCGAGGAGGAATGGGCTCTACTGGACCCGAGTCAGAGAGCCTTGTACAGGGACGTCATGCAGGAGAATTATGATAATGTGACCTCGCTGGGTAAGTATCCCTGTTCCCTCGGGAAGTAGAAGTTATGGGTGGGGGACTGTCTCTGAAGTGCCCAGTTGGCTTCTGGTCAAGGTTCTTTCCTGGTCCCTTAGATTTAAAGGGGATCAGGCTACACCCCCACCCAGCCTGCCTTTGTGATAGTGGTGCCAGGCACAGCACTGAGGAACTCTTACCAGGGCAACTTCTTTTGTGACTATCTGCTTCCTGCTAACTTGCCCCACTGCAGGGTTACACCCTCATGTGAGGAACTTTTATTTTTCCCCCAGCATGCTTTCCAACTCTCCACTGCTGGCTGAATCTCTCTCATGCAGCTGGTATGAGTCTGTTTTCCCTTTGTCGGCGCTGGGCACTTTCTTCAGGTGCCCAGAATTGAGTGAGAGAGACTGGCTACCTCCTCCCCTGGGGTTAGGGGAGCCAGATACATATTGGAGATGTTAATTCCTCCAACCCCAGAACTTTCAAAGGGCAGAAAGGCGGAATTTGCTTGTCTGTAGGTAACACTGACAGATCCTGGTTGTCAGCAGGCGAGATCGAACCTGGGACCTCTGGAGCTAAATGCATGAGCCTCCACTGCATGAGCTAAAAGCCATATGACTCTTAGCTAAGGCTGTAACAGACTCATTAATCTCTGTAAGTGTGGTGTTCTGTCCCCTCTAGTGGCACTGAGACAGAACACCACACCTAGAAGGTGTGTGAGTTACACGTACTCACACCCCCATGTGCATACAGACTCTCTCTTTCCCCTCCCTTCTTGGAACTGGCTCTATCCAGAGAGAGGTCTCTGGAGATATAGAAGCAAGCAAAGGACTTAACATCAAGACTATGTCTTAGCGATCCAATTTCCCAGTGTCTGGAAGTCCTAAAGGTGCAACACCCCTCTCACCCCCACACACATACATGTAAGGCAACTCTCATCTTTTCATATGCTGTGTATTTATACCTCCCTACTGTATGTTCCACTCCATTTATCTGATGAAGTGGCTTTTAGCCCACAAAAGCTTATGCTCAAATAAATTTGTTAGCCTCTGAAGGTGCCTTAAGGACTCCTCATTGTTTTTGCTGATACAGATTAACACGACTACCACTCTGAAACCTGACACAAACATGTGAATCCCAAAGGAACTCTGTGACTATGTTCCCATGCCTGTTTCACCAGCACAAACAGTGACTGGGTCAAAATAACTAAACTTTTTATTTGGAACTGTTCTCCACAACCGTTATTCACTTTGATCTCATAGAATCGTAGATGATAAGACTGGAAGGGACACTGTAATTGTATAGTCTGACCTCCAGTAGAACACAAGCCATGAGACTTCTCACCTGTTTACTTTCCCCTTGAGCAGGATTTCCGATTCCCAAACCTGAAGTGATCTCCCAGCTGGAACGGGGAGAAGAGCCGTGGCTCACGGATCTCCAGGGCTCAGAGGAAAGGGGAATCCTGAGATACAGCCACGCAGGTAAAGGTGTTAGTTAAAACCAACTCAGAAAACATTGCTGAATGAAGAAACAGCTGGGATTCTCACAAAGTCCTCATGTACGCTCCTAATTCTGGATTGTCTCCAGTAGGTGTCATATCCACAAGATATGTCATTCATGGCTTCCCACGCACCCTGACTTACACCTGACATTAACTTCCTCCCTGCTGACCACCCTTTCTTCTGCATGTTCAGGTGGGATGTGGTGGCTGAATTGGTTCCCACCTCTCTCTCAACTCTGGGAAAGGATTTGGGGGAATTCAACTCCTGAATTTTTCCATTTGCCCAACAATTAATTTGGTTTATTCCCTCCCATACCCCAACCTTTCCATTTCTCCATTCTGAGTTTTCCTTACTTCTCGACACAGAGAATGATTCATCTCTGGATTTCCTCTTTATCCCAACAGCTGATGGGATCAAGAATGAGCATGAAGAGGTGAATCCTCAGCTGGGAGATCCTGAGCAAGTGAAACAGCATGGAACACTATTAGGAAGATCCAAAGGAAACATCTGTTGGAGTATTGGGCAAGAAAAAACCTGTAAGAGTCAGTGTAGCAAAGAGAGGCCACTGGGAAACCAGCAGGTGAAGAAAGTGGATAAATCCACTAATTGTGGGAGAGGTCTGAAGCACCTCAAGAAAACCAGAGTCCAGAGAATCCACATGGGAGAGAGACCAAGCACATGCAGTGAGTGTGGGAAAAGTTTCAGTAGTCATTCACACCTTCTTATACATCAAAGAATCCACACAGGAGAAAAGCCATATAAATGCCCCCAGTGTGGGAAGAGCTTCAACCAGAGCCCAAACCTTGTTACACATCTAAGAATCCACACTGGAGAGCGACCCTATAAATGCCAGGAATGTGGGAAAAGCTTCACTGCAAACTCCACCTTTATTAAACACCAGAGAATCCACACAGGAGAAAAACCCTATAAATGCCCTGACTGTGGGAGAAGCTTCAATCAGAGCTCAGACCTTATTAGACATCAGAGACTCCATACAGGAGAGAAGCCCTTTAGCTGCCCCGACTGTGGGAAAAGATCCAGTGACAGCTCAGCCCTTATTGTACATCAGAGAATCCACACGGGAGAGAGACCCTATCGATGCCCTGTCTGTGGAAAAGGCTTCACTTGCTCTTCACACCTGATAACGCATCAGAGAACCCACACAGGAGAAAAACCATATAAATGTCCTTACTGTAGGCAAAGGTGTCGTGTAAAATCAGCCCTTATTATACACCAGAGAATCCACACAGGAGAGAGACCCTATAAGTGCCCTGACTGTGGGAAAACCTTCAGCAGCCGTTCCCATCTTAATTCTCATCAGAGAATCCACAAGAGAGAAATGCCTTGTAAAAACCCTGAGTGTGGGAAAAGCTGCACAGAAAGTTCACCCCTTATTATGCATTAGGAGGAGAACTGAATAATTGCCCTGACTAAGTTTAGCTAAGAACTTGACTACGCCTGAAATATATTTTGGATTATGTTTGTCCACTTTAATCCGGAATAACTATCCTGAAAGCAGTTCTACCACACTGCTTTGTTATGCCAGTTTAAGCTCCTCCCCTTTTGAATAATTGAATCCACACAGTGCTGCATTCTGGGCAGATGTACCATGCTACTATGTTCTGCCGCTTGGCTCTGTGTATTCTGGGATTTTCTCCTGATACATTGTGGGATAGCTACCCAAAGCCACTGGAATTCTGGGATTTGGGGTCAAACTAACAGATTTCAGGATTACTCTCATGTCATCCCATCATTCATCTGGCTTTTGTGAGCCAGCACCATTTTCAAGCCTCTGGCAGGCAGCATGAAGGGAACATGTGACCCTGACAATCATTAACATGAACAGGCCTATGCACAGGTATTGGCGGTCAGGCAGCTGGGTGGGTGGCTTTGGATGCCTTGAGAGACAGCCATGGTCGTGCTGCACCAATATGGGTGACGCAAATAGAAGACGAGGAGGACGAAAGCAAGCAGTTACTTCCGCAAGACCATTTTCTGGAACATTTCCTCAGTAGTCTGTTTCTTCTGGGCTTGCCCAGTAAGCAGTGACTTGTGGGACAGGATAGTCATGCAGACCAAGGATGACTAGCAATGGTGGCAGAACTTCAGAATGACAAAGGCCATGTACCTTGAAAACTGTGCAGAGCTGGCCCATGAGCGGAAGTGGCAGGGCACCAACTGGAGAGTTCCCTTCAGCATAAAGTGTTGTGGTCTTCAGTATCTGGAAGCTTGCTAATCTCCCAATGGCTTCTGGGCAACAGCTAACCAGTTCAGTGTTGGTAAATCAACTATTGGGGCTGTCATAGAATCATAGAATTGTAGGACTGGAAGGGACCTGAAGAGGTCATCTCGTCCAGTCTGCTGCACTCACAGAAGGACTAAGTATTATCTAGCCTGTCCCTGACACTTGTTTGTCTAACCTGGTCTTAAAAACCTCCAATGACGGCGTTTCAACTATTCAGAGGGTACTGCTAGGCCAGGTCCTAAAGCGTGGCAGAACACAGGAAGTTATTGAATAATTTGAAAGGCTGGGGCTCCTGAATTGTTTTGGGGCCACTAATGGTACCCATATGCCTATTGTTTGCCTCCCTGTACCAGATCTCAGAGTTTGTCAACAGAAAAGGATATTTGGGCACGATGCTGCAAGGTCTGGTTGATCACTGTGGAAAAGTTTGACCAGTATTAATGTGGGATGGTCTGGAAAGTTCCACGACACCAGTGTTGTTCGACATTCAAGCCTTCTTTTTGGCAACGAGGCCGGAACTGGTGCCATGTGCTGCTACGGATATTTATCATGTGATTCCTCCTGTCACTCTGGGAGACCCAGCTCGTCCTCTGCTTCCCTGGCTGATGAATCCTTTTCCTGGACACTTGGAGAGGAGAAAGGAGCTCTTTAACTTACACCCCGAGTAGCTGCAGAATGACAGGGGAGTGGGCATCTGGAAGACTGAAGGGAAGGTGGAGGTGCCTTGTGACAAGGCTGGAGGCTGCTGAGCAATATCTGCCTCATGTGACATGTGCATGCTGCATTTCCCACAACATCTGATGTTGGCGAGAGGTGGAAGTAGAGAAACTCTGTGAATGTTATGAACAGCCACAGAGGCTGCCTCTGCTAAATGCCACAATTGGTCAGGGACACATCGTCAGGGATGTATTGTTCTCTTTCTTTAAGGCGAAGGGGTAGTGGGGAAAAATGTATGTAACTTTGTGGTAGGATTTTAATTTTTTTTTATGTAGGATTTTATTGTGCTTTGTGTGGGATTTTATGAAACTTCAGTTGTAAATAAATAACAGATAGCCGTAAATAAAAACCTTTGTTGAAAACAGCCCGGCACAAATTTTGAAACAATAAAACTGTGGCAGACATGCTGAAAGTGCTGAGTGCACAGTTTTGTGCCGACGGGGTCATAAATATGTTTGGAGAGGGGAGAACCATTCTACATGTCTTGTGGTGTGAGATGGCAAAGGAAAGTCCTGTCCTGTGTAGTTGGGGAAGCAAAGGAGCGTTCCCACTGCTGAGTTCTCAAGGGGCCACAGCACATGGCTAGGTTGGGGTGGTGGCTGTGAACTTTAGCCCCACTGTTCTCCAGTAGAGCTGTCTGCCGCTGCATCATCTCTAGCATCTGTGCCTGCATGGGCAGGTTGTCTTTGTCAATGTGTTCTTTCAGCAGGTCCCTCTACCTCTTCCAGTCCTCGATACCATGGTGAAGGTAACTATCCCTCTACTTTTCAGTCTTCTGCCTGTGCTGGGTTGCAGCCACGAAGTCACTGAGCATGTCCTCTATCTCTGCTCAGAGATTTGCCAGAAGTTCAGCAACAGACCACACTCTTGTCGATGGTCAAGGAGTAAGGTGGGGTGTGTGTGTGTGTGTGTGTGTGTGTGTGTGTGTGTGTGCTGATCAACAGCACAAGTATTGTCCCAGTTATAGTCTCCATGGCAACAAAGATCAAATGTTGCTTTTTACTCCATTTCGGAATACCATTTCTGTGGGCTCCTCACAGTCGGGGGTGACTATAGGGATGGTGAGACGTTTTCCACCTTCTATAGCAGGGGTTCTCAACCTTTTTCTTTCTGAGGCCCCCTGAACATGCTATAAAAACTGCATGGTCCCCTTGTGCCACAACACTGTTTTTCTGCATATAAAAACCGAGGGGAGCAAGCAGGGCAGTTCCATGTGGCCCCATTTTACAGGGAGCCCCGCAAAGCTAAGCTGCTTAGGCTTTGCCTTCAGCCCCGGGTGATGGGGCTTGGGGTGGCAGGGCTCCAGCTTTCTGCCCTGTGCCCCAGCGAGTCTAACACTAGTCCTGCTTGGCGGACCCGCTGAAACCTGCTTGCGGCCCCCCCAGGGGTTCTCGGACTCCTGGTTGAGAACTGCTCTTCTATAGGACCCCTATATCAATCCTGGTTGTGAGCTGGGGAGGGGATCTGGCTGGCTGGGTGTTTGTGGGAGGAATGGCAGAGGGGGGCTTCGTAATTGCATGTGCGACTCTGCAGGAGGTCCTTACATTGGAGGACGATCCCCTAAGGTGTGTCCCCTTAAAGGCAGAAGAGGTTGTTGTTCAAAAAGGCAATGGATAAGCTGGGAAGTTCTGTTGCCCTGCAGTTTGCCAGGATGGTGCCCCCACACCTGGAACAGGAGTGGAAAGGAAACACCGCTTATATGGGTGGCCCTGAGAAAGCTGCATTGCCTCGCAACATGCTTGCAAAAATAGAGCCCTCTCTTTGCCTTAAACTCTCTTGTATAGCAATTGCAGATCAGCACAAAGTGTGCTCCAAAATACACTTTTTGCAGTAATTGCTCTGTACCCCAAGGGGTTAACCATGCTGAGGGTGTGAGTCGAAATAGCCACAAATGCCTTATAATCTCTATGCATTTTTAAATGACTCTGTAGCCTAATTCGGGCAATTTACCTAATAATATGTAACAGTAGCGAGAAGCTCAAGGCATTGGTCCAACTGGGAGCTAAACTACTTTTTTCTGTTGCCTTTTCTATTCTGTATCTGCCACTACAATAAACATGCATGCCATGCAATGAAGTTTTTGTTTTGTTTTGTTTTTAACCACAGGTTAAAACATCTTGAGTACAGGGCAGGCTCCAAGAGGAAGAAGGAACATTAAGCAGCCTGGGAAGAGGGGTGGACAGATGGCACATTTAACTGATGGTAGTGGAATTTGATATTTCAGAGCAATAAATGCTTTGGAGCTTCAATTTTCTGATCAGGATGCAGTTTTGAGTAGTGTGTTGTAGGCCTTGCTGGAGCCCGAGGCATAACTAACAGTGTGAACCAAAGGCTGTGAACCAGATGTGACAAAGTTCTGTCCTTGCCTCCGTGGGTCCCGCGTTTCCTGGCGGATTTCGCTAGCGTCAGAGACTCACTGTGACCCTCCACGTAATCCTTTCTCTAGAGACAAGGGTCACAATCTACTGAGCCATTTTCATCATAAGCTAGCGAGGGAGGTGAGGAGAAGTTATCCTTCCTTGCACAGTCTCTGTTGTCTCCCAGTCTCAGTGATTAATCAGGGGCAAAAGTGTGGGGGGGAGCCCAGGCCCACCCTCTACTCCTGGCTCCAGCCTAGGGATCCTAATAGTATCAGCTATGGTAGCTGACCTTTTAGAAAAATGGCATGTACAATTCCCTGGGCTACTTCCCCCACAGCAGCCCTCACTTCCTCAAGCTCCACTTCACCCTTACCTCAGGGCCTCCTTCCTTGTGCCTGATATGGTGTGTACTACTCAGCCTCTCCAACCGCGCAACTTCTTCCCACAGCTCCTGACATGCACACCCACCTGACTAACGGGGAGGCTTTTAACTAGTTTCAGCCAGCCCCTGATTGGCTTCAGGTGTCCCAATCAACCTAGCCTTCTCCCTGCCTTCTGGAAAGTTCTTAATTGGCTCCAGGTGTCTTAATTGACCTAGAGCAGCTGCCTTTTCACTTATCCTGGTACCAGGGATTTGTTTAGCCTGGAGCGAATCTCTCTCTCTCTCCCACGACTCTTCCATGGCCTTCTAGCTTGGAGGGAGGTGGGAAGCTGCTGCTCCTGCTGCTAGACCCTAAGTTCTCCCTGCTGCTCCAGCTGCTCCCCTGACTGGGCCAAACACCCCCTGTTCTCTGCTACCTGGTTGCTGGACCCCCCACTCTGGGGGCTGCTACTGCTCGAACTGCAGCCCCGGGGGGGAGGGGCTGCTAGCCCACTCCCCAGAGAGGAGGAGTGAGGGACCCCAGCCACTGCTGTTGTGGACACCACCACCACCTGAGAGGGGTCCTTTCTGCCTGCCTGGACCACCACTTGGAGTTCCTGGAGCAGCTGCTGCTGCGGAGTCTGCTGCCTGGAGCTGCTGAAGCCCAAGGAGGAGAAGAAGAGGACCATCTACCAGTGGGGGAACACCTAGAGACTTTGCAGACCACAGTGGAGGGGGCCCTAAGACTGAGTAATTTTCAAACTGTGCTCTTGTGGTGGGGGTCTTGACTGTGTTTCCAGGGACACAGGGGGTGTGGCGTGGAGCTGCCCCCCGATCCATCTGTGTCCCCCCCAACCCCCACCACTACTACCACCACTGCTGCCCCCTCCACCACCCCCACTGGCTGTATACCATCTGCCTCAGCTCCTGCCTCTGGACTCAGCTGCTTGCTTGGCTTGCCACGCCCTATTTCCACCCTTTGGGCCAGAAGCAGCAGCCAGCTTAAAAAAGACTTGTGCAAGTGCACGTGGGTGCACATACCCCCCCCCCCCCGGACTGCCTATCCCACAGCTTTGCCCTTGCAACCTGCACCATTTGCTACTTGCAGCTTTGCCCCCCCCTTTGCCCCAGCCCCTGCTTACTACCTTCAGTTTGTTTGCCTGCCCCGCCCATTTCCTTCTGCAGCCTTTGTTTGTTTGTCCCGCCCCAACCTCTGAAGCTAGCCCCTTGGCTTCCCTGTTCTACCTCCAGACCGCTTAGCCGCTCCGTGTGCCCATGCCCCCTCCCATGTGCTTGTGCAACTCCCCATTTTAGTTTCAACCCTTTTCACTGCACCCCGAATGTTGTTGTATCCCCCCCTCCCCTAGTGCACCAAGAGGAGCCGGAATTCCACCTTGTGTCGGTGACTGACCCCTAACCCCGATTGCCCCCCATCCAGCCCACCCCTTTTGGCGCCCTCCTCCCCTGCCTGCAGCCTAGCGGGGAGGAGAGTCGACCTGCTTCCCCTCTCCTCTCCTCCTTTTGGTGTCCCCCCTTTCCTCCTTGCTCATGATGGCGGGGGATGAGATGGGTGAGACCCCTCCAGCAGCCCGAGCTCCCCCTCCCCCACCTACCCCTCTGTCACCCCCCCAAGCTTCTACCTCCGCTGCCAAACCATCTGCCATCGCCCCCGCTGGGGCACCAGCAGCGACGGGCACCGGAGTGACCTCCACTGCTGCCACGTCTATCACCCCCTCAGATTCGGGAGGAGTCCCCCCAGCCGGCGGGAAGGGCCGGGGAAGAAGAAGGGGAAGGGCCCCGCTAAAAAGACCAGGCCCTCCATGACAGGGGCTGCCCCCAATGCCCCGGCCCCATCTCCAGCTGGGGCACCCCTCCCCGCTGTTCCCGCCACCAGCTCTGCAGGTGTCCCTCCCCCGGCCCCCAGAGCATACGCCCAGGTGGCGGCAGCCCCCCCGCCTGCCGCTACATCATTTCTCCAGCCCACCGCCTCCACTACCATCTATAGCGGCCGGGGCCCCTTTCCCACCATGACCAGGAAGCACGGCGTCGTTGCCTCCTGGTGCCCGCTTCACCCCACGTGGAGACCTATGTGCGGGCATTGGCGAGGGTGGTGGGGCCCACGGCCATTGTGGCGGCCTCCAAAATGTATGGTAAGGTCGTCTTCTTAACATCGGAGGCCGCCGTCCAGGAGGCGGTGGAGAAGGGCCTGGCGGTGGGGGGCGTGTTCATCCCCTTAGAGCCGCTAGAGGACCTGGGCATCCGCCTGGTCCTGACCTCCGTCCCTCCCTTTCTCCCCAATGCCGCCCTGTTACCCGCCCTTTCTACCTTGGGGAAGCCCATATCTGTCATCAGCCCTCTCCCGTTGGGCTGCAAAGACCCCGCCCTCCGTCACGTCCTCTCGTTCCGCCGGCAAGTGCAGCTTCAACTGCCGCCGGCGGCGCGTGACGGAGAGGCGCTGGAGGGGTCCTTCCTAGTCCCCTACCAGGGGGCCCGTTACCGGGTGCATTATTCCACGGGGGAGGCCCGGTGCTACCTCTGCCGGGCGATGGGGCACATCCGGAGGGACTGCCCCCTGGCCCAGGAAGGAGGGGCATCCAGGACCCCTGAGCCCCGGCAGGGCACCGGCCCTGTCATCGCCAACACCCCTGGCTACCCGGCGCCCGAAACCACCCCTCCTCCTTCCCAGTCCACCATTGCTCCCGCTCGGGCCCAAGGGGCACCTCCCCACCTCTGCCCAGACGAGCGGGAGAATCCCGCCCCCGCTGTTTGCAATCTGGCGGGGCCTGTGGAGGAGGGTGCGGCAGGGACACCGCCAAGCATGGGAGAGGGCCCGCCCCAAGGGGAATCTTCCCTCCCTTGTGCTGCCCCACCGTTACCCCCTCGAGTCCCTGAGCCATCGCCTCTGCCCCCTGACACAACCCCTGCTAGCCAGCCCCTGGATGATGCCATGGAGGGCTGGGCCCTAGTCCAGGGGAAGCGGGGCAAGCGGAAGGCTCGAGCTCCGCTCCTCCCATCTGATGCAGAGGCCCCCTGGAAGACCAGGAAGGGGGGCACTGATGCCGAGCCTTCTGCTCTACCCACGGGTGTTTTCCATCCACCAGAGCCAGCTGGGGAAGACGTGGCAGCACTGGAAGGCAGTATCTCCCCTCCATGGGAGTCCCTCCCCTCCAAGACCCCCGAGGCACCATCTGAAACCCCAGTGTGCCCCAAAGCAACCGTCGCGTCAGGTGCCGGCGGGGAGAATCCTGGGGTAGCGGAAAACAATTTCCCGTCTATATATGAGGAGATCGAGGCCCTGGGTCTGACCCCGGTCACCCAGGGGGAGGACGATCCTATGCCAGCGGGCCTCGATCTGGGCGACCTCACTCCAGCCCCCGTTTCCCCATGTTCCCTTCCCCTAACCGTTGCTTCTGCTCCCACCTCCAAGGAGCCCCTGGACTCCTCCATCAACCCAGCTGCAGAGGGCACCCCGCTGAGAGCCGCCGAGCCAGTTGAGGCGACGGCCAATGCCACGCGGCTGGAACCTGAGCCACCAGGGGCATCCCGCGCTGGTGAGGAGCATTCGACCTCCTTCCCGGGAGAGGACCCTACAGAAGAAAGTCCACCTCCTGATGCCGTGGCTGCCAAATCCACCAGAGAGCTTGCGCCCGGCATCAGTGAGAGCCCTCTCCCGACCCAGACTCTCACCTCTATCCCTGCCCCTGCCCTTATCCCGCCCACCTCCCGAGATATTATTGCCACCCCTGGGACTGTCTCCTTCCCCTTTCCAACAGATGACTCCCAGGGAGTGGCCTTTGTGTTTATCCGTCCCGATCCACCAGGGGCTGCTATCCTCCCTCCGCCGCCCCCTATCGCCCCAGCATTCAGGTCAACCCATCAGGAGCCCCGTCGGGGGGTCCGCACGCTGTCTGCCCGTCTCGGTGGGCCACGGGGCTGTACCAAGGGCCCCGTCGGGAGTAACCAGACCATAACCCCAGCCCCCCATGCGCTGCGAGAGGAGTTGCGGGAGTTTCTAGAAGACGTCCATGGCTCCCGCAACAAAGTCCAGCTTGCCCTACAGCGATGGGGGGACTTTAATCAAATCCTCCGGGCCGCAAGGGCCCTCATGGGGGAGGGTAAAAGGACCGGGAGGCAGAGCGCCGCGGCCTACCAGCGGGTCCACCACTTCCGTGACTCCTTACTCACCTACGGGGTGGGTCACGGACTGCTGTGCGGCCCGCCAGGAGCCACGAGCATCCCTGCTGGCGAGGATCCCCCCCAGCCCTCCTCATGGCACCCTTTACCATCGCAACATTGAACACCCGTGGCTGTAGGATGGGTCTCCGCAGGTCCCAGGTGCTCTCCTTCCTTCGAGAGGGGAAGTACTCTGTGGTTTTCCTGCAGGAGACCCATACGGATCCGACCGCCGAAGACAGCTGGCGGCTGGATTGGGGGGACAGGGTCTACTTTAGCCACCTCACAGTTCATACGGCTGGAGTGGCGACCCTGTTCTCCCCCGACCTACGGCCCGAGGTGCTGGGGGTCACCGAGGTTGTGCCAGGTCGCCTGCTGCACCTCCGGGTCCGCATGGAGGGGCTCGTAGTCAACCTCGTCAACATCTATGCCCCAGCAGCGAGCCCGGAGCGGCTGCAATTCTATCAGCAGACATCCGCCTTCCTCGGCACCTTGGATCCTCAGGAGTGCCTGGTCCTGGGAGGGGACTTTAACATCACCCTTGAGGAGCGGGACCACTCGGGGACCGAGCAGAGCCCGGCCGCCGTCGCCGTCCTCCAGGAGATAGTCGAACACCACTCCCTGGTGGACGTCTGGCGCGACCACCACCCGGATGACACTTCCACGTTCACCTTTGTCCGTGTGGAGGCCCATCGGTCACGCCACTCCCAGTTGGACCGCATTTATTTATCACGCTTTCATCTTTCACGAGCCCACTCCTCCAGCATCCGGCTGGCCCCATTTTCTGACCATCATATAGCCACCGTGACAGCCTCCCTCTGCGCGGAGAGGCCGGGGCCAGCCTATTGGCATTTTAACAACAGCTTGCTGGAGGATGCAGGCTTCGTGGCATCCTTCCGGGAGTTCTGGCTGGCCTGGTGAGGGCAGCGGCGTGTCTTTCCCTCGGCGCGGCGGTGTTGGGACTTAGGGAAGGTGCGCTCCTGGCTCTTCTGCCGTGACTACACCCGGGGCGCCAGCCGACGGAGGGATGCGGCGATAGAGCAGTTGGAACAGGAGGTCTTAGAGCTGGAGAGGCGTCTGGCCGCCAGCCCCGAGGATCCACCCCTCTGCGGAGCGTGCCGGGAGAAGCGGGAGGAGCTCCGGACCCTCGAGGACCATCGGGCCCGGGGTGCCTTTGTTCGATCCCGCATCCATCTCCTTCGGGAGATGGATTGCGGCTCCCGCTTCTTCTATGCCCTGGAGAAAAAGAGGGGGGCTAAGAAACATATCATCTGCCTACTGGCAGAAGATGGCACCCCTCTCACGGATCCGGTGGAGATGTGCGAGAGGGCGAGAGCCTTCTACGCAAGCCTATTCTCCCCGGATCCGACCGATCCTAACGCTTGCAGAGTGCTTTGGGAGGAGCTCCCGACGGTCAGCGTGGGCGACCGAGACCGACTAGAGCTGCCTCTCACTCTGACCGAGTTCTCGGAAGCCCTCCGTCGCATGCCCACCAATAAATCTCCGGGCATGGATGGGCTGACCGTGGAGTTCTACCGCATGTTCTGGGACGTCCTGGGCCCAGACCTAGTCACCGTCTGGGCCGAGTCTTTGCAGAGCGGGGTCCTCCCTCTTTCGTGCAGGCGAGCCGTGCTCACCTTATTGCTGAAGAAGGGGGACGTCAGCGATTTACGAAATTGGCATTCTGTCTCGCTCCTCAGCACGGACTACAAAGTCGTGGCAAAAGCCATCTCCCTGCGGCTAGGGTCCGTGCTGGCGGACGTGGTCCACCCAGACCAGACCTACACCGTCCCGGGCCGCAGCATCTTCGACAACCTATATCTGGTCCGGGTCCTATTGGAACTTGGGTGTAGGGATGGTCTGTCGTTCGCCCTCCTGTCCTTAGATCAGGAGAAGGTGTTCGACGGGTGGATCACGGGTATCTCCTGAGCACTCTGCAGGCGTTTGGCTTCGGACCCAGGTTTGTGAATTTTCTCCGGGTGCTGTACGCTTCCGCAGAGTGTCTGGTAAGGCTCAACTGGATCCTGACCGAACCGGTCAGCTTCGGGCGAGGAGTACGGCAGGGGTGCCCCCTCTCAGGCCAGCTGTACGCTCTAGCGATCGAGCCCTTCCTCTGTCTCCTCCGAAGAAGGTTGACAGGGTTGGTGCTGCGGGAGCCGGAGCTGCGGCTGGTCCTATCGGCGTACGCTGATGACGTGCTCCTCGTGGTCCAGGACCCGGGCGACTTGGTGCGGGTGGAGGCTTGCCAGGCCATCTATTCGGCAGCCTCCTCTGCGCGGGTCAACTGGGTCAAGAGCTCTGGCTTGGTGGTAGGGGACTGGCGGCAGGTGAGCTCCCTCCCAGCCGCGCTTCAGGCCATCCGGTGGAGCACGGGTCTGCTGCTCTATCTGGGCGTTTACCTTTCTGCCACGCATCCCTCTCTGCCGGAGAACTGGCAGAATTTAGAGGGCGGGGTGATAGAGCGGCTCCGGAAATGGACAGGACTACTCCGGTGTCTCTCCCTTCGAGGGAGAGCGCTAGTGCTTAATCAACTAGTCCTGTCCATGCTCTGGTGCCGGCTCAACACCCTGGTCCCGGCCCCGGCTTTCCTGACCAACCTCCGGACATCGATTCTGGAGTTCTTTTGGTCAGGACTGCACTGGGTCCCTGCAGGGGTTCTCCATCTACCTCTGGAGGAGGGAGGGCAGGGCCTAAAATGTATGCTTACTCAGGTCCATGTCTTCCACCTCCAGAGCCTGCAGAGGCTCCTTTATGGTGCACGTAGTCCGGCGTGGAGCATACTGGCGCACGCCTTCCTGCGCCGCTTCCGAGGGCTCCGATACGACCGGCAGCTCCTTTATCTCCATCCGAGAGGTCTTCCGCGAGACCTCTCCGGGCTGCCATTCTTCTACCAGGACCTCCTCCGGACCTGGAAACTCTTTACAACGACCAGGTCCGTGGCGGCCACCGAGGGGGCAGATCTCCTCGCGGAGCCCCTGCTACACAACCCCCAGCTCCGTCTGCAGGTGGTGGAGTCCCGCTCGGTGCGCCAGAGTTTGGTCCTGGCAGAGGTCACAAGAGTCGGAGACCTCTTGGACTATGACCGGGGAGACTGGCTGGATCCCCTGACGCTTGCTCAGCGCATGGGGCTTTCCAGACCTTGTACTCCCCGGCGCATACTTCAGGAGGTTAAGGCCGCTTTGCTGCCCACTGCTCGGGTTCATCTCGACCGGATCCTGCACGAGGGCACGCCCCGCCCACCCATTACCCCAGGCCCGCCGGACCTTTTAATTGGACCCCTGCCCCGTGGACCCAACCGACCTCTTCACCCCTTCACTAGAAGCCGGCTGCACGAGATGCAGCCGGTCTGCTTTCAAACCACGCCAAGAAAACATCTCTACACACTCGTGCTACACACCCTTCACACCCGCACCCTCGTGTCCCGCCCCGATACAAAATGGCGGGACCTCCTGCCACCTTTGGAGGGTGAGGAGCCCCGGTGGGCCAGCCTATATTCCACCTTAGTCCCAAGGCCCGCCGGGGATGTCAGTTGGCGGCTCCTTCATGGAGCCGTGAGCACGGGCGTGTACTTGGCACGGTTCACTTCAATCCCAGACACCTGCCCCTTTTGCGGCGTGAGGGATACCCTGGCACATGTATACCTGGAGTGTGCCAGGCTGCAGCCCCTATTCCGGCTCCTCACCAATATCTTATTACGTTTTTGGCTGCACTTCTCCGCTCACCTTCTCATTTATGCACTCCCTATCCGTGGCCCCACAAAGTCACGGGATCTCCTGGTCAACCTCCTCCTGGCCCTAGCTAAAATGGCCATCTACAAAACCAGAGAGAGGAGGTTGGCCGATGGAGTTTCCTGTGACTGTAGGGCCTATTTCCGATCCTCGGTCCGTTCACGTATCCGGGCAGAGTTCCTCTGGGCGGCGTCCTCTGACTCCCTTGACGCCTTTGAAGAGCAGTGGGCGCTGTCCGGGGTTCTCTGCTCGGTGTCCCCTTCTGGTTCCCTTCTTTTGACCCTTTGACCGCACTCCTGTCCCTGTTATTTTATTAGTTGTCCCCCAGAATTTTTTGGGTATCTAGATCCTGTGGATCCCCCTTTTAGGCTGGGGGGGATCCTTTAGCAGTGGATGGGCTTCGCCCACCCACTTCCCGGATCCCAATAAGACTACTCTTCCATAGTCATCTCGCCTTGCCCCGTCACATATCTCCCCCCTCTGCTCAACACCATAGAGTTGGGCAACTTGGGACGCCAGGCAGTATGCTCGTGACAGACCATCAGCATTGCCATGGTGGCATCCAGCCCTGTGCCATATGCGGAACTGGAATGGTTGGAGGGATAAGAACCACCTGGTGACTTGCATTCTTTTCCTTATTCCGCTGCATCCACTGGAGGGGTGCTTGGTCCGTCACAAGAGTAAATCGCCGGCCTAAGAGGTAATAATGCAGTGTCTCCATAGCCCATTAGACAGCAAGGCATTCTCTCTCGACTACTGCATATTTCTGTTCTCTTGGGAGAAGCTTTCTGCTTAGATAGAGGATTGGGTGTTCCTCTTCTCCCACCATTTGCAACAGAACTGCTCCCAACCCCACCTCGGAAGCGTCTGTTTGTAAAACAAATTCCCTGTTAAAGTCCGGACTATGAGTATGGGGTCATTACAGAGGGCCGTCCGAAGGTCTGTAAATGCTCCGAAGGTCTGTAAATGCCCTCTGCTGCATCAGTCCACTTTACCATGTCTGGACCTCGGGCCTTCACCAGGTCCGTTAGGGGACTTGTCCTAGTGGCGAAGTGGGGAATAAACCGTCGGTAGTAGCCTACCATGCCTAGAAACGCACTGACCTGCTTCTTTCGGGTCAGCCGGGGCCAGTTTTGAATTGCCTCTAGCTTATTCGTTTGGGGCTTCACTATGCCCCTTCCCACAATATATCCCAGGTACCTAGCCTCTGCTAGCCCTATGGCGCATTTAGCGGGATTAGCAGTGAGGCCAGTCCGCCTTAAGGTGCGCAGTACTGCCTCAACTTTCTCCAAGTGGGTTCCCCCGTCTGGCATATGGATGATGACATCATCTAGGTATGCAGCTGCATAACTAGTATGAGGGCGCAGCAGCTTATCCATGAGGCGCTGGAAAGTGGCTGGGGCCCCATGTAGCCCAAAAGGGAGGACAGTGTACTGGAATAACACATCCGGGGTGGAGAATGCTGTCTTTTCTTTAGCTTCTTTGGTCAGAGGAATCTGCCAGTACCCTTTTGTCAGATCCAGTGTAGTCAAGAATCGGGCACTACCCATTCGGTCAACCAGTTCATTGATGCGTGGTATGGGGTATGCATCAAACTGGAATATTTCATTCAGTCGGCGAAAGTCATTACAGAATCTCATGGTACCATCAGGTTTATGTACTAGAACAATTGGACTGGACCACTGCCTGTAAGATTCTTCAATAACCCCTAATTCTAACATTTTCTTTACTTCGGCCTTGATTTCCTCTCTTTTGGCTGCTGGGATTCGATAGGTTCTCAATGTTACCTTGGCTCCGGGGATCATGCGGATATGGTGATAGGTCTCAGTCGTCCGCCCTGGTTTTGTAGAGAACACATCTCTGTTGCGATTAATCATGTCGGCTGCCTCGATCTTTAGGATCGGCGTCAAGTCGGATGATATCCTCACTTGCTCGTGTAAGTTATCCTCCTGGGGAAGGGTCTCCTGCATGACTAAGCATGTCTCTCGATCGTGCCAAGGTTTTAGAAGATTGATGTGGTAAATTTGCTCCAATTTCCAGCAGCCTGGCTGCTGCACCTTATAGTTCACCTCTCCTACGGTGTTGATTATTTCGTAGGTCCCTGCCACTGGGCCAGCAGTTTACTTTCTGCTGTGGGCACCAGTACCATCACCCGATCCCCTGGTTGGAACCGTCGAAGCTTCGCTTGGTGGTTATAATGGGTTCATTGGATCTCCTGGGCTCTCTCCAAGTGTTCCAATACAATGGGCGTAACTTGAGCTATCCGATCTCTCATCTGCAGTACATGCTCAACTGTGTTCCTTCTGGGATTTGGCTCCTCTTCCCAGGCTTCTCTGGCTATATCCAATATGCCCCGAGTGTGGCGCCCATACAGTAGTTCAAATGGAGAGAAACCCGTGGAGGCTTGCAGAACCTCCCGGATGGCGAACCTAAGGTAAGGCAATAGGGTATCCCAATCTTTCCCATCCCGGCTCACCACTTTCCTGATCATGGCCTTGAGAGTCCTATCGAACCTTTCCACAAGGCCATCTGTTTGCGGGTGGTATACAGAGGTCCGTAGGGCTTGTACATGGAGCAATGAACAGAGATCTTTCCTCAACTTGGACATGAAAGGTGTCCCTAATATATCTATCTCCCACTACTCTTCCATAGCCATCTGGCCTTGCCCCGTCACACAGAGTAGACCTGGCCTTGGCAGAATAGTAACATACCAGGTATTGGCTAACCAGGTAAGCACATTCCAGACCGGAGAGTGTGGTACAAGAACACCCAGAGTTCTCAGGTAACTACATAAACAAATTCCCAAGAGATTGTACAGGAAGACACCAACCTCTTGTAAGATAAGAATGGGATGACAAGATAATGGATGAGGATGTTTTGTTCGAACTAGTGGATAGCGCACAGTCAACCTGTGGAACTCGTTGCCAGAGGATGTTGTGAAGGCCAAGATTATAACAGGATTCAAAAAAGAACTAGATAAGTTCATGGAGGATAGGTCCATAAATGGCTATTAGCGAGGATGGGCAGGGATGCAAAACCGTGCCCCAAAGTGTCCCTAGCCTCTGTTTGCCAGAAGCTGGGACTGGTGACAGGATGGATCACTTGATAATTGCCCTGTTCTGTTCATTCCCTCTGATGCACATGGCATTGGCCACTGTTGGAAGACAGGTTACTGGGCTAGATGGACCATTGGTCTGACCCAGTATGGCTTTCTTATGTACAAATTATAAGGGTGGTAACTAACAATATCTGGATTGTAATACTTAACTTGTTTGTATCAAGGTATAAAAGGAGAAGTTATAGGAGGGGTAACTTTCTATCGGCCGAGGGGACAGGATCCTGGGGTCCCGACTGAGCCATGGGCATACATGTGTATGTAACGCACTGGACAGGGTGCTAGTACTGTGCTTTGTTGACAATAAACCTGGCTGAGCGCTTTCGCCACCAAACCGAGCCTGTGGCCTTTCTTTATGAATAATATTAAGGTCTGCTGAATCAGTAAACGGCCTTCCCTGCTCGTGCAGCTGACGTCTGAGCTCCAAGAACAACAGAACTGAGCAGCCAAGAATGTAGCAGTGTTGCCAATTCTCGTGATTTTGTCACAAGTCTCATGATAATTACTGTTTTCCTTAAAGGCCCAGCTCCTGGAGTCTAGTGGCGATGATTTCAGCCTTCCTTCTGAAAGACAAAGTAAGTTTCTAGCCCTCATGCCTGTGAAGAAAGCATCAACATGTGACCCAAGTGCACCCTAAAGGCTCAAAAAGCAGAAGGCAAATAAAAAGAACCCCAAATGTATTATTTTACATAATCTCATGATTTGAAAGCCAGTCTCATGGTTTTTGAACATATGGGGTTGGCAATACTGATTTAGCAGCCGTAACAACTCTCTGCAGCACTCACCTTGATCAATCCATCCATCAGCCATCACAAAGAGAGCACTGATCACTACACGTCATTCATGCCAGTCCTTTAACCGCCCGCTAGCCAGGCTGTCAGTGGCACCGGACCCCCGATTGGCATAACACACCGCAGCCCAGAACCCCTGAGCTCAAGCAGTCCGCCAGCTACAGCCTCCCAAATAGCTGAGATTACAGGCATGTGCCACCACGCAGCACTAACAGCTGTGATAAAAGCTGAGAGCCTCCTAGCTCATAACCGCCCAACATGGTGGCAGGCCGATGGTTCCGGAACCAAGTTGTTTAAATCACCCATACAGTTGTATTGCAATGTAGCACATAACACTGACTAGAAGAGGTCCCTTCTCCAGCATTGTCAGCCTGGGTATCTGTCTCTGCCTTGGAGTTTTGAGTACCAAAGAAATCCTGGCTGGCTGTGACACTCTCCTCCTGCCTGGGGTCATCAGTCACTTGGGTCCCTTTGGTGCAGTCCAGAACGTGCCAGGGTTTGGTGGTGTCCTCTTCTGCATAAACCCAGTCCAGGTCTGCATAGTTGTAACAGATACTGCAACAATGACTGGAAACCTTGTTTTTATAACTGGCGGAGCTCCTTTCCTTTGCTGGGGCACTGGACCAAGTCCTAAGAGTGCCCTGTCTCCTTCGTACGGTCTAATATCTGCTTGTAGATCTTGGCATTTCAGTGACTTCTGATGGGACAGGACATGTGCCTCTCCACAGAGGGCAAGAAAATCCAGGACCTCGGCACGGGACCTTCCAGAGCAGGGGTGGGCAAACTACGGCCTAGGGGCAACATACAGCCTTTCAGATGTTTTAATCCAGCCCTCAAGTTCCTGCCAGGGAGCAGGGTCTGGGACTTGCCCCGCTCTATGCCGTGGCTCCGCGGGAATCCCGGAAGCAGCAGCATGTCCCCACTCTGGCTCCTACGCGTAGGGGCAGCCAAGGGCTCCACATGCTGCCCCTACCCCAAGTGCCAACCCTGCAGCTTCCATTGGCCATGAACTGTGGCCAATGAGAGCTTCAGGGGGGGCGCCTGTGGATGGGGCAGTGTGGGGAGCCCCCTGGCTGCCTGTACATGTAGGAGCTGGAGGGGGGACTTGCCGCTGCTTCTGGGAACTTTCTTGAGGTAAGTGCCACCTGAAGCCTGTACCCCTGACCCCCTCCTGCGCCCCAACCCCTTGTCCTAGCCCTGATCCCCCTCCTGCCTGAGCCCCTCAGTCCCAGCTCAGAGCACCCTCCTGTACCCCCAACCCCTCATTCCCAGCCCCACCCCACAGCCTACATCCCCAGCTGGAGCCCTCACCCCCCCACCTCAACCCCCTACTCCAGTCCAGAGCCCCTTCCCACACCCTGAACTCCTAATTTCTGGCCCCATCCCAGAGCCCTCACCTCCTCCCACACCCCAACCCCCAATTTCATGAGCATT
The DNA here is from genome assembly GCF_009764565.3 of Dermochelys coriacea. NCBI lineage: Eukaryota > Metazoa > Chordata > Testudines > Dermochelyidae > Dermochelys > Dermochelys coriacea. The sequence goes on from NC_050081.1 coordinate 30,808,545, forward strand.
CATGGCCTGCCTTACAATTTCCATACCCAGATGTGGCACTTGGGCCAAAAAGTTTGCTCACTCCTGTCCCAGGGCACAGGGAATGGCTGCTATAACTAGTTGGTGAGTCCACGTGTGCAAACTCCCCTGAGCTGCAATTGCAGAGGGGTATACATGGCTGCACACCAAAATTTAAATGGGGGAGGTGACATCCGGTCAAGATGAACCCAGAGCAGTACATAAACAGACAGACTGATCCAAGTGTACAGCAATGCGCTGTGAAATAGCAGTGGCAGGCCTGCTAGAAGGAGAATAGTTCATTTGAAATGGAGATGTGTCAACACAAACCTTATTCCAGGATAATTTATTACAAAATACAGTTAATCTGCTTCCAAAGTCTCTATATAAATCCATGGTATGCCCACATTTTGACTACTGCATGCAGATGTGGTTGCCCCATCTCAAAAAAGATATATTGGATTTGGAAAAGGCACAGAAAAGAGCAACAAAATTGATTAGGGATATGGAACAGCTTCCATCTGATGAGAGATTAATAAAACTGGGACTTTTCAGTTTGAAAAAGAGATGACTAAGGAGGGATAAGATAGAGGTCTATAAAATCATGACTGGGGTGGAGAAATTAAATAAGGAAGTGTTATTTACTCCTTCTCATAACACAGGAACCAGGGGTCATCCAATGAAATTAATAGGCAGCAGGTTTAAAACAAACAAAAGGAAGTATTTCTTCACACAAATATTTCTTTTGTGGAACACTTTGCCAGAGGATGTTGTGAAGGCCAAGACTATAACAGGGTTCACAAAGGAACTAGATAAGTTCATGGAGGATAGGTCCATCAGTGGCTATTAGCCAAGATGGTTAGGGATGGTGTCCTTAGCCTCTGTTTGCCAGAAACTGGAAATGGGCCACAGGGGATGGATCACTTGAGGATTACCTGTTGTGTTCATTCCCTCTGGGGCACCTGGCATTGGCCATGATCGGAAGACAGGCTGCTGGGCTCGATGGACCATTGGTCTGACCCAGTATGGCCGTTCTTATGTTCTTATGCTTAATGTGGAACAAAATGCCACATACTTGTGTAAGTAGAGTCAGAATGAGCTGTACCCTGACATCTGGTGGTGAGCTGTGGAAAAGGACTTCAGGGGCTGATCTTGTTTGCATGGGCACGCTCATTTGCATGATGGACTGCTTGCCCAAATGGTCACTTTGGCTGCTGTGGGATCCCCAGTCTTTCTGTTATTGGGGCAGGAGTAGTAAAGGGTTGTTATCCTGGATATGTGAATCAAGGACAGTAGAACTGTACTTGGCATTTTATGGTGGAGAGACTCGCCCTCAACTAAGTAGCACTCGCTAGGCAAGATGTCCCTTCTAAACCCAGAGAATTGAGGGGGCTGGAGTTGTGGGGGTGGGCCACTTCCACTTCCAGGGCTCTAAACACTACTTTGACCCCTTCTCTCTCCACGGTGTAATAACAAAGCTAATTTTGGCTCTATTAGGAATCTTGTTACATACAGCAGAGCTGAAATCACTAACCCCTAGGTCTAAGTATTAAACCTACTTTGGGCTAGTGGTGCTCCAGCACTGAGGCTCCCCTACTACCAGCTAAAAATCACTGAAAGCTAAAATCACTAAAGAGCTGAAGTTGCTGAAAGCTGTGTTAAGTGGGGGAGGGGGGGCCCTAAAGACAAGATGGTGAGTGGACAGCAGGATAGCTAGAGTGGAGCGAATAACTGGGTGGCTGGTGAAAAGAAGTAGACAGCAGAACAGCAAGTGAAGAGTAAAGCAGATAGCTGGGTGGCTGGTGGAGAGGAGTGGACAGCAGGACAATTAGCAGAGAGGTGTGGAGAGAGGTGCAAATTGCAGGGCAGCTGACAAAGAGGTGAGGCTGGTGGTGAAGACTGCAACAAAACCCCATGGAGAAGCGTGGCACTTGGCCGTCAACCCGAGCAACGGGTGTGGTGTTTCCCCAACATAATGCTGCATTGTTTCCCTCCTTTATTAAAAGGCTTTTGCTACACTCAGAGTCTGTGCTTGCGAGAAGGGAAGTATTGCCTCTGAAAGGCGCTCAGGGGGGTGGTATGTAATTGTCCCAGGTCACTGAGTGTGGGCTCGAGTCAGTTTTGCATTGTGTTATTGAAACGAACCCCCTAGATACTGAACCCGGCTCTTGTTGCTGCCAACTCTGAAGGGTTACACTTGGAAAAAAATAATTTTGTGCGTAGACACAAAGAAACTTAGGTAAAAAAAATCAGAAAAAAACTTTCATGACAGTGGTCTCTGGGGCTTAGGGAGAGGTAATGGAAGGCAGTATTGCTGTGGTTCTTTCTGTGGTTTTGCAAATACCAGAGGAAGGTTTGGCTGTGTTTGCCATGCCCTGAACAATAGTGCAGCGCTGTGCGGGCTCCATGCTTCTGTCAAAGATGCTGGATATTGTGAAGTACCTCGCAGGTTCATGGGATTTTTATAAAAGGTGTGAAAATTATGGGATATGGTGACATTTATGGAATGAAGAAAGCGGCACGATGGGAATTTGACCTCTTGCTCCCAGTCACCCCTGCATGACTCAATTCTGTCCCATCAAGCTTTGCCATAATTTCCCAAAAGACAATGTGCCGGACAGCGAGTTGCTTATCCCTGGTGTGCCATGTTGTGCATGAAAACAAGCACTCCTGCTGAGCATGTGCAGTGCTGACCCAAGCAGCCACATATGCACATGCATGAGCAGCATCCTAACTGCAGCAGTTTTATGCTGGCCTAACTTGCATCGGCAAAAGTCTGTAGAGTAGACATGGCCTTAGGTGCTGAACTGTATCAGGCAGGTGAGGCTTAGCACAGGTGAAACGTGTGTGTGGGGGGGCAATGCAGGGCCAAGTCCTCCCCCCCCAAGGTTTCTGCTCGGCCTGCCATGGGTGGCGGCGGGAGAGGGGCTCTGGCCTTCTTCTGCTGTGCCTGCCTCCTGGCATGTTCGGCCCCTCTCCCTGGGAGACGGGCCTGGGCAGAGAGCAGAAGGGGTGGGACAGAGCCACTTCTCATGCAGGCTAAGGATGGGAGGCTGCTCTGGGTCACTGCTCTGTGTAGTGTGAAGGCTGCCTGTGAGAACCCAGCTGAGGAGGCTGGGGGCCTGCCCCCTCGGCTCTCCCTTCCCCCGCAGGGCCCAGCAGCCAGGAACAGAGGCCAAGCAAGCTGGAGCTTTCCATCCCCTCGGCACGTTTCCGGCTCTCTCAGTCCCTGTCCCAGGTAGCCACTGCTGCCTCCCCAGCTGGGCTCCTGGAACAGGCACCCTCAACCCACGTGTGAAGGTTGGACATATGACCAGGGAAGAGTATAAAAATATTGCTCGGGCATGTAGGAAAGATATCAGGAGGGCCAAATCGCACCTGGAGCTGCAGCTAGCAAGAGATGTCAAGAGTAACAAGAAGGGTTTCTTCAGGTATGTTGGCAACAAGAAGAAAGCCAAGGAAAGTGTGGGCCCCTTACTGAATGAGGGAGGCAAGCTAGTGACAGAGGATGTGGAAAAAGCTAATGTACTCAATGCTTTTTTTGCCTCTGTTTTCACTAACAAGGTCAGCTCCCAGACTGCTGTGCTGGGCATCACAAAATGGGGAAGAGATGGCCAGCCCTCTGTAGAGATAGAGGTGGTTAGGGACTATTTAGAAAAGCTGGACGTGCACAAGTCCATGGGGCCGGACGAATTGCATCCGAGAGTGCTGAGGGAATTGGCGGCTGTGATTGCAGAGCCCTTGGCCATTATCTTTGAAAACTCGTGGCGAACGGGGGAAGTCCCGGATGACTGGAAAAAGGCTAATGTAGTGCCCATCTTTAAAAAAGGGAAGAAGGAGGATCCTGGGAACTACAGGCCGGTCAGCCTCACCTCAGTCCCTGGAAAAATCATGGAGCAGGTCCTCAAAGAATCAATCCTGAAGCACTTAGAGGAGAGGAAAGTGATCAGGAACAGTCAGCATGGATTCACCAAGGGAAGGTCATGCCTGACTAATCTAATCGCCTTTTATGATGAGATTACTGGTTCTGTGGATGAAGGGAAAGCAGTGGATGTATTGTTTCTTGACTTTAGCAAAGCTTTTGACACGGTCTCCCACAGCATTCTTGTCAGCAAGTTAAGGAAGTATGGGCTGGATGAATGCACTATAAGGTGGGTAGAAAGCTGGCTAGATTGTCGGGCTCAACGGGTAGTGATCAATGGCTCCATGTCTAGTTGGCAGCCGGTGTCAAGTGGAGTGCCCCAGGGGTCGGTCCTGGGGCCCGTTTTGTTCAATATCTTCATAAATGATCTGGAGGATGGTGTGGATTGCACTCTCAGCAAATTTGCGGATGATACTAAACTGGGAGGAGTGGTAGATACGCTGGAGGGGAGGGATAGGATACAGAAGGACCTAGACAAATTGGAAGATTGGGCCAAAAGAAATCTAATGAGGTTCAATAAGGATAAGTGCAGGGTCCTGCACTTAGGATGGAAGAATCCAATGCACCGCTACAGACTAGGGACCGAATGGCTCGGCAGCAGTTCTGCGGAAAAGGACCTAGGGGTGACAGTGGACGAGAAGCTGGATATGAGTCAGCAGTGTGCCCTTGTTGCCAAGAAGGCCAATGGCATTTTGGGATGTATAAGTAGGGGCATAGCGAGCAGATCGAGGGACGTGATCGTTCCCCTCTATTCGACACTGGTGAGGCCTCATCTGGAGTACTGTGTCCAGTTTTGGGCCCCACACTACAAGAAGGATGTGGATAAATTGGAAAGAGTACAGCGAAGGGCAACAAAAATGATTAGGGGTCTAGAGCACATGACTTATGAGGAGAGGCTGAGGGAGCTGGGATTGTTTAGTCTGCAGAAGAGAAGAATGAGGGGGGATTTGATAGCTGCTTTCAACTACCTGAAAGGGGGTTTCAAAGAGGATGGCTCTAGACTGTTCTCAATGGTAGCAGATGACAGAACGAGGAGTAATGGTCTCAAGTTGCAATGGGGGAGGTTTAGATTGGATATTAGGAAAAACTTTTTCACTAAGAGGGTGGTGAAACACTGGAATGCGTTACCTAGGGAGGTGGTAGAATCTCCTACCTTAGAGGTTTTTAAGGTCAGGCTTGACCAAGCCCTGGCTAGGATGATTTAACTGGGACTTGGTCCTGCTTTGAGCAGGGGGTTGGACTAGATGACCTTCTGGGGTCCCTTCCAACCCTGATATTCTATGATTCTATGATTCTATGAAGCAGCTCCATCCCGCTCCCCGCCCAGGCCCAGGGCCAGCTGCCAGGGAGAACAGCCGAGCGAGCTGGAAATGTGCTGGGGGCAGGCACAGCGGGAGAAGGACAGAATCCCCCCTCCCCCACAGGTTACTCTGATGAGGTGGGGAGAGCATGCCAGTCCCCAGGCTGGGCGCAGGGCAGGGCGTCACTGGGGAAGGCACTGAGAGTTGGTTCCCTGGTCTCTGCTCAGCTGGAGGTAGGGACATTACCTGTGCCCCACCCCTCCCCTGTTGAGGTGTCCGTGAGCTGCAGGGAAACACTGGTGCTGTCAGTCTCCCTGAGCCAGGGCTGGCCCCAACCGGGCCCAGAGACATGGGCTCCTTGATCCTATGGCCCCAGTCCCCCAGGACCTGGTGGGATTGGCTGCCCAGGCCTATGGAGGTGCAAGTTCCTCCCGGAGGTGACACGTGGGATGGTCACGTGTCCCCCCCCTTTACATTGTGCCCCCTCAGTATCAGGAGGCATGAGTTATCTATGGGGCTTAGGCATGGATGGCAGGTATCATAGGCAGTAGGTTGTGCCTTCCCAAACAGCCTAGCATGCCCCTGCCCACCCTCTGCCCCCAGGCCACGTCCGGCCTCGGCTAGCCCAGGCTGGCTGGCCTGCCTCTGGCAGGGAGTCAGGATGGCTGGTGCTGGGGCTGCGTTGCTCGGAGCACCGGGGCTAGCCACGCCGCCTGGAGTCGGGAACTCTGCCACGCAGGACATCAGGGCTGGCCATGTCACCCGGCTTCCTGGAGCTGGGAGGGTGGCCACCCGGTGCACTGGGGCTGGCTGCGCCGCCCAGAGCACTGGGGCTGGGGCCTCGCCCCCTGGCCACCCAGCGCTGGGGCCTGGGCCCGCGGTGGGGGTGTACTATCAGCTCCTGCAGGGGAGAGGCGGCAGATACGGGCCTTTGTCAGGAGGGGTGGGGCCAGGGGCTAGCCTCACCCAACGGCCCGGGTGACCAGCTGCCCATGTGCTTAGGACAGACCCTTCTCATCAGCATTTCCCATTGGCAAGCTTAGGCTTCTCCCCACTTAGCTCACTGGCTTTTGTGGATTGAATTCTAAGGCTCCTCTCCTCGTTCATTGTATAGGCTAGGTCCTAGGCACTTGAGTCAGGCTTTGTGGGTCTCACCACTGTTCCTGTGACTTTCTAGGAATTAAAAAATTTGGTATTGCAACACTCAGCATCACAACTTCTAAGTCCCTTGGTGAATCTAGCCCTTAGGTCTTTTCCTCACTGCTAAGAAAAGTAATTGTTTTGTTTTGTGTAGAACTACAAATTCTGTGTTGAAAACTTGTTCACTATATGTAACAGAGACTATGTGGGGAAGTCTGCACAAGGAACAATGGTCGATTTTCTGCCTGGACAGCTTGTCTTTTGAAGGCATTCCTAAGTATTTCAAATACTGTTTACAATGCTTTGCACCATTTTTGGAGTTTTGTGTGCATTAAATGTTTGTTTGCTATAGAAACTGTATGGCCTAATCTACAATAGAAAAAGATTAATCAAGACATAACTATGCCTTCCCTCAGGGCTTTACATACAACAGCCCTGAGGTTTCATGCTGTAGAATGCTTTTCCAAAAAAAACCCCAACCTTTATGTCCAAATAAAAGAAAGAGATTTCGCATGGTAGCAAAATATGTCAGGAGTGCACCGCTCGTTCACAATATGCTACCCCTGGACCAGACTGCGACGGAATGACCCCCCATGTAGTAAATCATGACAGGTATAAATCTCCCCATCTGACACAATTTGCTGCTCCTGGACCTGGAGATGGGATGGTGGAGTAGCGAATTTCGACGGGAATATCCGTCTCAATTTGCTTCCCCTGCACTACACGACGGGAAAGAAGGCAGGGGCAGCAAATTTGACAGGGCGCAGCAAAAAAAACAAAAAACAACAAAAAAAAAACTAGTTGTCAGTAACTGCTAGAAATAACAAATTGGGTCACAAGGGAAGCAGTTTGTAAGTTGCACCATGGCTCCTCTGCGACCAGGATGGGGTGGGGGACACGGAGGAGCTTCTCCATGGTTGTGCCAGGGCCCCTCTGAGGGTGTTTGTGACACTCTGTGAGTGTCACTCTGGATGGGGAGGAAAAAAACCCTCCTAGGCTTGGATGGAAGAAAAGAAATGCAGATCCCTCGCTGTGACGGGGGTACACACACGGGGGTGGGGCGTGAGAGAGCAGGCCTGGGGCGGGGCTGGGGGAGGAGCTGGGAGTCAGGACGCCTGGGTTCTCTTAGCCAAAGGTGAGCTCCAGCTTGGGAAAGTGATGGGTCCCACTGAGAGTGTTGTTGCAGGCGGGGTTGGTGTTGAGGGACACGGGAAGGGGCTGTATCAGCGGACAGCTGGCTGGTGGTGCTGGGAGGAAGGAAGTGGGAGATGGGGAAAGCGGGGTCAGAGATCTGGTGCGGCAGCTGCTGCCCCTGGATTTGAGTGGTTAGCAAGCCGGGCTCTTGGAAGCCGGGGCTGAGCAGCTGCTGCTCCCACGCGGGTCTGGGACCGGGAGAGACCTGCATTACAGCCCCCTCTGTGCCCAGCAGCCCGGGGCTCTGTTGACATACTGAGCTGGAGACCGCCGGTGATGGGCACAGGGCTGGGGATGGGCCGGAAAGTGACTCTCTGTACAAAGGATCCCCGGGGAGCCTCAGACCTTGCAGCCCCTGGGAATCGACTCCCTGGTTGTGAATGCACCCGGGGGAGGGATATGAGCTGCCTGAACAGCAAGTGAGCCAATTTCCTCCGCGCATCTCAGAATCTGCTTGTTGTTGCTGCCAAGTCTTGTGATTTTGGTGAGCATCTCAGCTGTCATTTAAAAAAGGGCTTCTAGCCCCCAGGTTTGAAAACATGACCTGAGTGTAACCAGAAAGCAAAACAAAGTTATTATTAAACACCCCTCCCCCCATGTTTATAAGCCTATCTCATTATTTGTTATTATTTATTTTATTTATTATTATTTTTGTCCCGACTAGTGAGTTTTCAAAGTTTGAGGTTGCCAGTACTGTCTGCTCCAGGAACAAAACCAGAGAGGAGATGGCAGAGGGGTTTCAGGGAAACCATACATATTTGATGGAGAAAGCAAGCAGAATTTGTGTTTTTTAGGAGAGAAAGAGTTGTGAGGATAACTACATTAAAGATTGTGAGGTGCAGCTATGTCTCCACTCTAGACTCCAGAGAAGTACAAAAGGCCACAGACTCCTATAAATAACCATTTGAAAACTACAAGGAGTCCAGTGGCACCTTAAAGACTCACAGATTTATCTGCGCATAAGCTTTCATGGGTAAAAAACCCACTTCTTCAGATGCATGGAGTGAAAATTACAGAATGAAATGAATAGACAGCAGTGTTAAAACATATAATATAGTCCTGTACTTCTAAAAAGAAGTAGATAAATTCATGGAGGATGGGTCCATTAATAGCTATTAGCCAGGATGGGCAGGGATGGTGTCCTTAGCCTCTGTTTACCAGAAGCTGGGATTGGGCGACAGGATGGATCACTTGATGATCACCTGTTCTGTTCGTTCCCTCTGGGGTACCGGGCATTGGCCACTGTTGGAAGACAGGATCCTGGGCTAGACGGACCTTTGGTCTGACCCAGTATGGCCGTTCTTATGTTCCTATTTCTGGCGGCTGTGAGCGCCCCAGGATCTCACATTGCCTGGAAACTAATTTGTACGTTTCCCCCTATTCAACATGACTCTCATTTCCCATTCATGTAATAAAAGCTGAAGCCAACCTGCCCCAAGGAGAGGTGGCTGCATTTCTATGTGTAAGGATGGGGAGCAGGAAGAAAATTGAAGAGGTGCAGTAGGCTGAAGGGGCATATAAAGATGTCAGGCAGGAAGAGGCTGAGAGAGGCCTGGGGAAGTAGGGGATACAGAAGGGACACTGCTGTTAATTGATTTATCTCATTAGACTGACCTCACACTTGGTAAAGCAACCCTCATCCTTTCATGTATTTATACCTGCTACTGTATTTTTCACTTCATGCATCTGAAGTGGGTTCTAGCCCAAGCAAGCTTATGCCCAAATAAATTTGTTAGTCTCTAAGGTGCCACAAGGACTCCTCGTTTTTGGGTTTTTTTTTTTTTGACAGAGTAAAGGGAATCAGAGTGCAGGAGGATAAGGTGGGGCAACATGAATTTGCAGGGGAGGGGCAGAGGAAGATGAGGTGGCCACAGAAATCAGGTTGGCAGACAGGGAAAATGAGGGGTAGGATGCTGTGAAGGGAAATGGCAGGAAAATGGGGGAAGAGGAGACTGAGTGTGGAAGGATACCAGATGGGGAAGGTAGAGAGACAGGGTAGTGATAAGTGAAGAAAGTGGGGAGGGATACCATGGCAGCTCCCCCACCCCAGGGGATAGGAGAGGTTAAGGCAGTGGTCCCTAAACTTTTCACAGTTGCACCCCCCTTACCCCTGTCTGCAACCCGCTCCCCCCCTCCCCAGAGAGCTGGGACATGTCTGGGGGTGGGGGGCCCAGACAGGGGTAAGGACACAGAGGTTAAGGACACAGCTGGGGGAGGTCAGGGGCTGGGAACAGAGCCAGGACTGGGAGCCAAGGCTGGTGGCAGGAATGGGGCTGGGGCTGGGAGCGGAGCTGCGGCTGGGGGCCTAGGCTGGGGGTGGGGTTGGAGCCAGGAGGAGTGGAAGCCTTAGCTGGGCCACTGTTGGGGGTTGAGGCTGGGCCTGGGGCCAGGAGTCGGGGCTGGGACTGGAGCACAGCTGGTGGTGGAGTGGGGCTGGGTGGCGCTCCTGCTCCCCTTCCCCCTCCAGTGTGGGCTGGCACAGGCCCTGCTGCGTCCCCCTGAATATTCCTCTGTGCTCCCCTAGGGGGGTGCACCCCAAATTTGGGACCTGTGAACTAAGGGATGTGCCCTGCAAACAACCATTGGGAAATTTTGAACCTGAATGCTCAGACATGCTTTGTGGGTGGGCAGCTTCCCTCCAAAGTCTCAAAAACTAGAAGGCAAATTGCCACCCCCTATCCCGGCCTCTCTTCCAAATTATTATGGTTCAAGCCAAATTCATGATTTTGAGGACTGAATGCTAAATATCCGGGGTGGGCAACATTAAAAAAGGTCTTGGCCTCATCCCCCCTGGGCCACATGTCCAAGTCAAAAGAAAAGGAGTACTTGTGGCACCTTAGAGACTAACAAATTTATTAGAGCATAAGCTTTCGTGAGCTACAGCTCACTTCATCGGATGCGTCCGATGAAGTGAGCTGTAGCTCACGAAAGCTTATGCTCTAATAAATTTGTTAGTCTCTAAGGTGCCACAAGTACTCCTTTTCTTTTTGCGAATACAGACTAACACGGCTGCTACTTTGAAACATGTCCAGGTCAGATTCTGGTCTCAGTAAAACACTGGTGTCAAACCAGATTCATGGCAAGGAAGGACAGGGGCTGACTCCAGATCTGGAGGAGATGAGATCTGTGTCCATCCTGAGGTGGGGAAGAGGAAGGAGGCTATTTCATTTGCTTCTGCCACTGGAGGGCTCTGGTTATTATACAGGGAGGAGAGACACAGGTTTTCTGGGGTCTTTAGTTCCTGGGTCAGATACTGAGATGCTGCTGCTGGCTCCTGCTCCATTCTTGGTCATCCAGGAGCTTGGGCTGAGCCACTGCTGCTCCCCAGTGGGGTCTGTGTGGGGAGAGACCTGCATTAACCCCTGTTTGTGCCTAGCCCAGGGGGACTTCCTGCGGTGGCTGGAACCAGCCCGTGGGCAACCCCTGAGCCGGAGCCTGCAGGTGAGGAGAGAAACCTGGGGGAAAGGGCTGAGGCCAGGCAGGAAAGTGGCTCTGCACCTTGCCCCATCTCTTCTCCCCATGGGTCTGCCCTGGCTTAGCAGCTCTAAGAAAGCAGCAGAAGGGCTTGCCTCATTGCACAGGGCTGCAGGCCCCTATGCAGCATTAGGGGACATAAGAACATAAGAATGGCCATACAGGGTCAGACCAAAGGTCCATCCAGCCCAGTATCCTGTCTACCGACAGTCGTCAATGCCAGGTGCCCCAGAGGGAGTGACCCTAACAGGTAATGATCAAGGGCGGAAGGATAGCTCCGTGGTTTGAGCATTGGCCTGCTAAACCCAGGGTTGTGAGTTCAATCCTTGAGGGGGCCATTTAGGGATCTGGGGCAAAATTGGTGATTGGTCCTGCTTTGAGCAGGGGGTTGGACTAGATGAGCTCCTGAGGTCCCTTCCAACCCTGATATTCTATGATTCTATGAAGTGATCTCTTTCCTGCCATCCATCTCCACCCTCTGACAAACAGAGGCTAGGGACACCATTACTTATCTATCCTGGCTAATAGCCATTAATGGATTTAACGTCCATGAATTTATCCAGTTCTCTTTTAAACCCTGTTATAGTCCTAGCCTTCACAACCTCCTCAGGCAAGGAGTTCCACAGGTTGACTGTGTGCTGAGTGAAGAAGAACTTCCTATTAATTGTTTTAAACCTGCTACCCATTCATTTCATTTGGTGGCTCCTCGTTCTTATATTATGGGAACAAGTAAATGACTTTTCCTTATTCACTTTCTCTACACCACTCATGATTTTATATACCTTTATCATATCCCCCCTTAGTCTCTTCTTTCCAAGCTGAAAAGTCCAAGCCTCTTTCATCTCTCCTCATATGGGACCCGTTCCAAATCCCTAATAATTTTTGTTGCCCTTTTCTGAACCTTTTCTAATGCCAGTATATCTTTTTTGAGATCCGTACCCAGTATTCAAGATGTGGGCGTACCATGGATTTATATAAGGGCAATAAGATATTCTCCGTCTTATTCTCTATCACTTTTTTAATGATTCCTAACATCCTGTTTGCTTTTTTGACTGCCACTGCACACTGTGTGGATGTCTTCAGAGAACTCTCCACAATGACTCCAAGATCTTTCTCCTGATTTGTTGTAGCTAAATTAGGCCCCATCATATTGTATGTATTGTTGGGGTTATTTTTTCCAATGTGCATTACTTTACATTTATCCACATTAAATTTCATTTGCCATTTTGTTGCCCAGTTACTTAGTTTTGTGAGATCTTTTTGAAGTTCTTTACAGTCTGCTTTTGTCTTAACTATCTTGAGCAGTTTAGTATCATCTGCAAACTTTGCCACCTCACTGTTTACCCCTTTCTCCAGATCATTTATGAATAAGTTGAAAAGGATTGATCCTAGGACTGACCCTTGGGGAACACCACTAGTTACCACTCTCCATTCTGAAAATTTACCATTTATTCTTACCCTTTATTCCCTGTCTTTTAACCAGTTCTCAGTCCATGAAAGGATCTTCCCTCTTATCCCATGATGAAGGTCTGGGTGACTAGTCCCCAGCGAGGACTGGCTGAAATCACCCCAGCACCACAACAGAGGTAGCCAGCAGCATGACCCAGAACATCCCCCCCGATACACACATTCTGCCCAGAGGGAGAGCATCTGTGTGTGTGGGTGCGGGGCAGGGGACGCACCAGGAGAACACGTGGGGCGAGGGGGCAGCCTGTGATAGCAGGAGCCAGAAGAGGAAGGGCAGCGCATCCCCCCAGGAGCGCAGGGACCAGGCAGAGGCAGAAACTGGCTTTTCCTCTCCCTGCTCCTCACCTTGTCCCCAAGAAAGTCAATCTGCCCCGGGGTGCTGCGGGGAATGGGGCTGGGCAGGGCTGGGAGCCGGGAACGCCTCCCCCCACCCCGATTGCTCCTGCTGCCCCTTCCAGTCTCTCTGTCTTCTTTCTTTCCTCTCTACCCTCCCTTTCTGGTTGGGAGACATATTGTCCCATTCCTGGGGGTGTTTTCTGTCCCATAGCTGGATTGGTTTCTGGTCCTGGTATTGGTAACAAATGCCATTTGGATCTAGTGTGACTGGATAGCAAGTGTGAAAAATTGGGATGGCGGAGGAGGTGAGCGGGGGATGGGGGGAGGGACAACGCCCCAAATAATCGGGACCATCCCTATAAAATCGGGATATCTGGCCACCTTATTTGGATCCAAATTTTCTGCCCCTAGTCTTTGGGGGTGTGTGGGGGAGACCAGTTTCTCTAGCTATAGCACAGACACGGCATTGTAAGGGTTACGGTACCCAACATGCGCTATGCTTAATCTCACAGTTGGGATTCTGATGGAAGGGAAAGATTTATTTTTTAAAGTGGAATTAATATAAATTAACAGTCCCTAGGGTCAATCTGGTATAACAACATGCCTCTGATGAAGTGAGCTATAGCTCACGAAAGCTTATGCTCAAATAAATTTGTTAGTGTCTATGGTGCCACAAGTACTCCTTTTCTTTTTGCGGATACAGACTAACACGGCAGCTACTCTGAAACCTCCTCATGTAGTTAGTCCATGTGTCAACCTCTGGGGGGTGTTCTGAGCATTGGGAGCAATGACTGAAACGAATGGTTTTTTTTGTGGCTGAGTAAAAAGGCATGTTAATTTGAAATGGGTCCCATCCTATTACTAAAGCCCTTTCTGTTTCCTTGGGACCCATTTCAAATTAACATACCTTTTTACTCAGCCCGTCCTCTCCTGTTAACTTGCTGAAATGAAATCTTTTGTGCAAATTGGGCTGCACTATCTATTGCATGCCAGATGGCGTGTTTTTAAAAGTCCCTAATAAAAATACCAACCTAATGCTGGCCACTCTTCAAACAGAAGAGCCAGCCCAATCAAAGGCTCGATCCTGCCCGCTGACGACCGGGGTCTATCGGTGTTATAAGTGGGAGGTTGTGACGTTATTGACATGAACTTTGACCATATAGATCATTGCTGCAACCAAGGTGCTGCACCAAATCTTGTATGAAGGAGGCCATGTGAAGTGTCTATGAAAAGGTTGTAATTTGCTGGTTATGATTATGCTGTCTGTATGTATGTATCGTTTTTGTATTTGAAGTTATGCATATTGGATATGTACTTGTATCTCAATGTGTTGATTCTAAGTAGCATTAGTGAAGCATTTGGTCAGTTTCTTGAGAAAGGAATTTTCAGATTAAGTGCCCAATCAAGAATCACTTAACTCACAATGGACCGTGGGAGACTCCAATCCACGTATGAGAAACCTTCCTGGGAATGTTCAAGGTAGCATGTGAGCAATGGCTGCTCTACCTGTAAAGAACTGAGTCAAGTATGGACATGTGACTTGCCCATGTGACTCCAAACCTCACCTTGCTGCTGTGATTTTCCACAGTAAGAACAAAGGGGTCCTTCCACTCGGCAGAGGATATAAAAGGTCCTGGAAACCCCTCCATTTTGTCTTCAATCCTACTTCTTACCTCTGGAGGAACTTTGCTACAAACTGAAGCTCTGAACAATGGACTGAATGACCCATCCATATCTGTGGTTGTACTCCAGAGACTTGATTTGTGTCTGCAGTTTATTCCATCACTGCTACAAGCCTGAACCAAGAACTTTGCCATTGCTGTATGTAATTGATTCCTTTAACAATTTTAACTCTCATCTATATTTCTTTCTATTTATGAATAAACCTTTAGATTTTAGATGCTAAAGGATTTGCAACAGCATGATTTGTGGGTAAGATCTGACTTGTCTATTGACCTGGATCTGGGGCTTGGTCCTTTGAGAGAACCTTTTTTCTTTTACTGGGGTACTGGTTTTCATAACCATTCATCCCCATAAGGAGTGGTGCTGGTGGTGATACAAGGGAACTGAAATATCTGAGGGAATTACTTGTATGACTTCTGATTAGCCAGTGGGGTAAAACCAAAGTCCTCTCTGTATGGCTGGTTTCGTGTGCTTTAATAGTAAAGGACACCCAGCCTTGGGCTGTGACTGCCCGGCTCCAAGCAATTTGTCCTGAATTGATACTCTCAATACTGTCCCACCAGAGGCCGCATTATTACAGGGGTGGTCTGGGATTACAACTGGGAAGTATCTGAAGCTCAGGATGCACTTCCTCAGCTAGGGGAAGTATGTAACCCACTCACCTTCTGGGTGTGGTGGTGTGTCCCAGCTAGGGCACCAAGACCACTTAGAGGGAGAGAGAAAACGAGTCTTCTCTACAGCCTTAGGTAACAGCCAGATGGCTTTTAGTTCATGCTGTAGAGGCCCATGCACTAAACTCCAGAGGTCCCCGGTTGTTGGTTGTTGAACCCGACGGAACCCATCTTGAAAAGTCCCCATGTTTTTGAAATGCCCTTTCCTGGTTGCCCACCCTGGCCAGCTCAACTAGGCTCACCTCTGTTGTTTGCATCCAACCAACCGAGACATGATCATGACAGTGGGGGCTGGTCAGATCTGAGTTAGTGGCATTGTGACCTGATGAACAGGTTTGAAGCACCACTCTATCACATTTGGCCTGGCTACCCTCTCTATTCATGATGGAAGGGCAGCTGGGCCCAACCTGAGTGGTGTTGTGACCCCTTGTGCCATGTTGCAACAGCCGGAGTGTGGAGTAGAGCTCAGCCCCATGGGACAGGAGCTGCCACTGCAGGGTGAGTGAGGGGCAGACATGCTTCACAGGACTCCAGGCCTCCCTCCCGCCAGGGCACGACTTACTACCCCATTAACCTCCTGCTGCATGGATGAAATGAATAACAGAAAATTCCCCCCAGCCCACAACCTCCCCCCCCAAAACTGCAAAAATAAAGAGAATGTCCAGGCGTTCTATCTGTAAGTATTTGAAATTCTGTGTTATGTTAATGCTGATTGTTAACTGTTTTCATTGAAAAGTTTGGCTGAGGCAGGAAGAGGGGGGAACTGCACCTTTGAGAGGCTCTGGCTTAGTCAGTTGGAGCTGGTTGTTACAGGATACAGAGGCTTGTCAGGCCATGATGATCAGTCAGAGCTCAAACACTGACTGGAGGAGCGCTCCGCCAGACTCCCTGGCTACCAGGGGCATCTACACAGCAGCTGGGAGATGTGGTTCCCAGCATGGGCAGACGTACATGTTGTAGCTCTGCTCCAGATGGGTCACTGAGAGCAGCAGTGGGGTTGTAGTGCATAGGCAGCAGCTCAGGCTAGCCGCCCAAGTCACATCCCGCTGGACCGCCTAGGAACAAACCGCAGGTGGTTTGCCTGAGCTGCTGTGGCCACACTGCTATTTTTAGGCACTAGCTGGAGCAGAGCTAGCGTGTGTATGTCTACCTGAGCTGGGAATGACACCTCCCAGCGGCTGCTGTGTAGACGGACTGGGAGTGAGTTTTAAACACCACACCATTCCCTAGGGATGGGGGATACCCAAGGTCAAGTCCCTGATCTAAATCAGGCAGAGGAGGGCTTTAAACCTGGACCTCCCACATCCCAGGTGAGTGATCTCACCACTGGGCTATGGCAGACAAATGGAGAGATGGGATAACTCACATCTTGGTGGGATAACACACATGATTGGAGTACTGTCATGGATGGATATAAACTATTCAGGAAGGACAGGCAGGGCAGAAAAGGTGGGGGAGTTGCATTGTATGTAAGAGAGCAATATGACTGCTCAGAGCTCCAGTATGAACCTGCAGAAAAACCTGAGAGTCTCTGGATTAAGTTTAGAAGTGTGAGCAACAAGGGTGATGCCGTGGTGGAAGTTCACTTTTGACCACGAGACCAGGGGGACGAGGTGGACGAGGCTTTTTTCTGGCAACTAAAGGAAGTTACTAGATCGCAGGCCCTCCCTCCCTCATGGGAGACTTCACCCCAATATCTGCTGGGAGAGCAATACAGTGGTGCACAGACAATCCAGGAAGTTTTTAGAAAGTATAGGGCCCCTTACTGAATGAGGGAGGCAACCTAGTGACAGAGGATGTGGAAAAAGCTAATGTACTCAATGCTTTTTTTGCCTCTGTCTTCACAAACAAGGTCAGCTCCCAGACTACTGCACTGGGCAGCACAGCATGGGGAGGAGGTGACCAGCCATCTGTGGAGAAAGAAATGGTTCGGGACTATTTAGAAAAGCTGGACGAGCACAAGTCCATGGGGCCAGATGCGCTGCATCTGAGAGTGCTAAAGGAGTCGGTGGATGTGATTGCAGAGCCGCTGGCCATTATCTTTGAAAACTCATGGCGATCGGGGGAAGTCCTGGACGACTGGAAAAAGGCTAATGTAGTGCCCATCTTTACAAAAGGGAAGAAGGAGGATCCAGGGAACTACAGGCCAGTCAGTCTCACCTCATTCCCTGGAAAAATCATGGAGCAGGTCCTCAAGGAATCAATTCTGAAGCGCTTAGAGGAGAGGAAAGTGATCAGGAACAGTCAGCATGGATTCACCAAGGGCAAGTCATGCCTGACTAATCTAATTGCCTTCTATGACGAGATAACTGGCTCTGTGGATGAGGGAAAAGCAGTTGATGTGTTATTCCTTGACTTTAGCAAAGCTTTTGAAACAATTTCCCACAGTATTCTTGCCAGCAAGTTAAAGAAGTATGGGCTGGATGAATGGACTATAAGGTGGATAGAAAGCTGGCTAGATTGTCGGGCTCAATAGGTAGTGATCAATGGCTTCATGTCTAGTTGGCAGCCAGTATCAAGCAGAGTGCCCCAAGGGTCAGTCCTGGGGCCAGTTTTGTTTAATATCTTCATTAATGATCTGCACGATGGCATGGACTGCACCCTCAGCTAGTTTAATGATGACATTAAACTGGGAGGAGTGGTAGATATGCTGGAGGGTAGGGATAGGATACAGAGGGACCTAGACAAATTAGGGGATTGGTCCAAAAGAAATCTGATGAGGTTCAACAAGGACAAGTGCAGAGTCCTGCACTTAGGAAGGAAGAATCCCATGCACCGCTACAGACTAGGGACCGAATGGCTAGGCAGCAGTTCTGCAGAAAAGGACCTAGGGGTTACAGTGGATGAGAAGCTGGATATGAGTCAACAGTGTGCCCTTGTTGCCAAGAAGGCTAACGGCATTTTGGGCTGTATAAGTAGGGGCATTGCCAGTAGATCGAGGGACGTGATCATTCCCCTCTGTTTGACATTGGTAAGGCCTCATCTGGAGTACTCTGTCCAGTTTTGGGCCCCACACTACAAGAAGGATGTGGAAAAATTGGAAAGTGTCCGGTGGAGGGCAACAAAAATGATTAGGGGACTGGAACACATGACTTATGAGGAGAGGCTGAGGGAACTGGGATTGTTTAATCTGCAGAAGAGAAGAATGATGGGGGATTTGATAGCTGCTTTCAACTACCTGAAAGGGGGTTCCAAAGAGGATGGATCTAGACTGTTCTCAGTGAGAAAAGGAGTACTTGTGGCACCTTAGAGACTGACAAATTTATTAGAGCATAAGCTTTCGTGAGCTACAGCTCACTTCATCGGATGCATTTGGTGGAAAAAACAGAGGAGAGATTTATATACACACAGACACACAGAGAACATGAAACAATGGGTTTATCATAGACACTGTAAGGAGAGTGATCACTTAAGATAAGCCATCACCAGCAGCGGGGGGGGGGGGGAAGGAGGAAAACCTTTCATGGTGACAAGCAAGGTAGGCTAATTCCAGCAGTTAACAAGAATATCAGAGGAACAGTGGGGGGTGGGGTGGGAGGGAGAAATAACATGGGGAAATAGTTTTCCTTTGTGTAATGACTCATCCATTCCCAGTCTCTATTCAAGCCTAAGTTAATTGTATCCAGTTTGCAAATTAATTCCAATTCAGCAGTCTCTCGTTGGAGTCTGTTTTTGAAGCTTTTTTGTTGAAGGATAGCCACTCTTAGGTCTGTGATCGAGTGACCAGAGAGATTGAAGTGTTCTCCAACTGGTTTTTGAATGTTATAATTCTTGACGTCTGATTTGTGTCCATTCATTCTTTTACGTAGAGACTGTCCAGTTTGGCCAATGTACATGGCAGAGGGGCATTGCTGGCACATGATGGCATATATCACATTGGTAGATGCGCAGGTGAACGAGCCTCTGATAGTGTGGCTGATGTGATTAGGCCCTATGATGGTATCCCCCGAATAGATATGTGGACAGAGTTGGCAACGGGCTTTGTTGCAAGGATAGGTTCCTGGGTTAGTGGTTCTGTTGTGTGGTGTGTGGTTGCTGGTGAGTATTTGCTTCAGATTGGGGGGCTGTCTGTAAGCAAGGACTGGTCTGTCTCCCAAGATCTGTGAGAGTGATGGGTCGTCCTTCAGGATAGGTTGTAGATCCTTGATGATGCGTTGGAGAGGTTTTAGTTGGGGGCTGAAGGTGATGGCTAGTGGCGTTCTGTTGTTTTCTTTGTTGGGCCTGTCCTGTAGTAGGTGACTTCTGGGTACTCTTCTGGCTCTGTCAATCTGTTTCTTCACTTCAGCAGGTGGGTATTGTAGTTGTAGGAATGCATGATAGAGATCTTGTAGGTGTTTGTCTCTGTCTGAGGGGTTGGAGCAAATGCGGTTATATCGTAGCACTTGGCTGTAGACAATGGATTGAGTGGTATGATCTGGATGAAAGCTAGAGGCATGAAGGTAGGAATAGCGGTCAGTAGATTTCCGATATAGGGTGGTGTTTATGTGACCATCGCTTATTAGCACCGTAGTGTCCAGGAAGTGGATCTCTTGTGTGGACTGGTCCAGGCTGAGGTTGATGGTGGGATGGAAATTGTTGAAATCATGGTGGAATTCCTCAAGAGCTTCTTTTCCATGGGTCCAGATGATGAAGATGTCATCAATGTAGCGCAAGTAGAGTAGGGGCATTAGGGGACGAGAGCTGAGGAAGCGTTGTTCTAAGTCAGCCATAAAAATGTTGGCATACTGTGGGGCCATGCGGGTACCCATCACAGTGCCGCTGATTTGAAGGTATGCATTGTCACCAAATGTGAAATAGTTATGGGTGAGGACAAAGTCACAAAGTTCAGCCACCCCCCCCCCCCGCTGCTGGTGATGGCTTATCTTAAGTGATCACTCTCCTTACAGTGTCTATGATAAACCCATTGTTTCATGTTCTCTGTGTGTGTGTGTGTGTATATAAATCTCTCCTCTGTTTTTTCCACCAAATGCATCCGATGAAGTGAGCTGTAGCTCACGAAAGCTTATGCTCTAATAAATTTGTTAGTCTCTAAGGTGCCACAAGTACACCTTTTCCTTTTGCGAATACAGACTAACACGGCTGCTACTCTGAAACCTGTTCTCAGTGGTTCTCTGTCCTCAGTGACAGAACGAGGAGTAATAGTCTCAAGTTGCAGTGGGGGAGGTTTAGGTTGGATATTAGGAAAAACTTTTTCACTAGGAGGGTGGTGAAGCACTGGAATGCGTTCCCTAGGGAGGTGGTGGAATCTTCTTTCTTTGAGGTTTTTAAGATCAGGCTTGACAAAGCCCTGGCTGGGATGATTTAGTTGGGGATTGGTCCTGCTTTGAGTAGGGGGTTGGACTAGATGACCTCCTGAGGTCCCTTCCAACCCTGATATTCTATGATTCTAAGATGTAGTTCCTCCTCCTCTGGCCATGGTAGCCCTTCTTTTCCTTCACATTTTAATACAGGCTGTTAAAATGCCCAGAAACGAAACAAAACAGTTTATTCAACCTGAGATGACTCTTTTTCAATTTGCCAAAAATTCTGAACAGTTTCATTTTTGGTTCACCCCGACCAATTTTAAAAAAAATATTTTGGAATTGCCAGAGGACCAAAAACTCCATTCACCTCCCAGCTCCAATGCTGAGAGGGACCCAGTGTGTGCAGCTTTCCCTGAGGTGGCAGAGTGTTTTCTTGCAGATTATAGTCCCATCTCCTTTGCTATTTATTAATTATTAATTATTACTATTTGATTTGATTTGATTATGTTGTATTGATAAAGTGTGTTAATGCCCATTGCTGATTTGACCCCTTGGGCAGATCTTGTCTTTTGACTCAGGGGCTCAGAACCTTCGGGCAGGAAGCAGGTGTTGCTCAGCAGTTGTGCCCCAGGGACTCACAGCCAGGGATGTCAGGTATTTTCTAGGCTGTATTAGATCCAATCACATATTCATTGGGACAGTCCAGCATTCCAGGTTACCAAAGCCTTCAGCTCTCACCAGAAATATTCTAGAGGGCAAATCAGAAAGTCCCAGTTCTTGGGCTGAGATCAGGAGCTCCCTCCTCTGGTCCAGACTGCCATTTCCAATGCAAAGTGACAGGAATCCCTGTGCATGAGACACGTGTTGAGAAAGTTGGCTTGGGGCAGATCTCTGCATGGAATTACAGAGGAGGATTTCTGGATGATTTTTTAGGTGCCTGTGTTTGGTTTGGTTTGTGTAATTCCCTCTCTAGCCAAGCAGGCAGGGATGCAAGGGCAGATTTTCAGAGGTATTTAGGAGCCTAAAGATGCAGATAGGTACCTCGCAGGATTTTCAAAAGTACTAACACTGGTTAGCCACATAACTCCCATTGGTTTCAATAGCCCTTAAGTGCCTAACATCCAAGGGTTTCAATAGCCTTTGGGCACCTAACTCCCATTGGTTTTAATGACCCTTAGGTGCCTAACACCTATTGATTTCAATAGCATTATTGGGTGCATTACTTGGTTAGGTGCTTTTGAGAACCCCCCTAGGCATCTGTGTGCCTCTTCAGGCACTGCCGTACCTTTGTAACTCTGGCCCGTTGTGAAATTTCATGGGCCAAACTGGTCGGGATGTCTGCTTCTGTTAGACCTAGACCCCTCTGTGCTTCCTGTGCCCAGCTCTGTGAGAGCACAGGCCCTTCCTTCTGGGCAGCCAGTGGCCAGCCGCGGACCTCGCCCTCTGTGAGCTCTCTATCTCAGTGAGCACGTCCCGTTGCCTGCGACCTCAGGACCTGCTGTGCTTGTTCTTTCTGGCACCACAGGAGGCCCTAGGAAAAGCCAGACTGGGAGGAAAGCTGTGGATGGAGTTTATTGTTGCATAATGTTGCATTATTTTGAGTTACCTTGTGAATAGCAAAGTCCCAGGGAAGGGGTGAGTTTGAACCCACACAGCATGTGTAGACTTTGTTTGGAGCAGGGAGTTTACAGCATCCTGTCAGCAGGAGTTTATAGCTACTTGGACAGTTTCTAACCACCTGTCCAGTGACAGAAGGAGATCGTCCATCAGTGCCTCTAAAGCAGTTGCAGTTGCATGGCCTGGCCTCAATTCCGAGTGAACCATGGCTAGAGTTTGAGCTTCAGCTAGATGAGCTTGTGATGAGCCATTTGTGTGTGATGGGCCATTCCTGGCCTCATCTTGCTCAGGAATAGGAGGTCTGACAGTGGGTGATAGTTGGTTAGAACTGAAGCATCCATGGTGTGTTTGCTCAGTGTTGGTTGGACTATTACATGTCTGAAAGAGGGAGAGAAGATTCCTTCTCAGACTGAAGCCTTGGATGTTTAGGTGAGGAGTGGCTTCCCGCACTGCTGTTTGCAGCAGGGCAGGGACACAGAAGATAAAACATTGGGCAGCGTGCCCCAGCAACACTGTGAATTCTGTGGCAGACATGCTGAATTCCGTGGCATCGCAAGTCCACCGAACTGTGAGGAATGGAGATATTCCCATTTCTTTGTGGCATCATTTCAGGCTGTCTGCAGACTCAGGCAGATGTCACTGCATCACTTACACTCAGTTCCTTTTCAAGGTTATCTCTGCAACACAAGGGCTAGAAACAGGGTGCAAAACTGTGCTGGGTCTCTGGGATTTGCAGCACATAACTCACAGCTCTGGAGGAGAATGGCAAAGGTCGCTTGACACCACTTTTGCATCCTTGGGATTTCATAGATTCATAGATACTAAGGTCAGAAGGGACCATTCTGATCATCTAGTCTGACTTCCTGCACAACGCAGGCCACAGAATCTCACCCACCCACTCCTACGAAAAACCTCACCTATGTCTGAGCTATTGAAGTTCTCAAATCGTGGTTTAAAGACTTCAAGGAGCAGAGAATCCTCCCTCAAGTGACCCGTGCCCCATGCTACAGAGGAAGGCGAAAAACCTCCAGGGCCTCTCCAATCTGCCCTGGAGGAAAATTCCTTCCCAATCCCAAATATGGCGATCAGCTAAACCCTGAGCATATGGGCAAGATTCACCAGCCAGATACTACAGAAATTTCAGGCTGCTCTGGGGGCAGGAGGGGAGCAGAGCATCCCCCAGTGTAATTTAAGGTAGTCAGGGGAGATACCCTAAGTCACAGGAGCCCAGTGTGGGCTGCCTATGAGAGACCGCACTGTCAAAAATGTCCATAGTGCTAATAGTACGGACCTACTCCCTCTACCTGCAGCACATTCTCTCCCAGCCCCACTAGTCCCCAGCTGCACTCCCAGCACATCCCTTATGGTGGGGTTAGGGTGACCAGACAGCAAATGTGAAAAATCGGGATGGGGGGGTAATAGGAGCCTATATAAGAAAAAGACCCCAAAATCGGGACTGTCCCTATAAAATCGGGAAATCTGGTCACCCTAGGTGGGGCTTCCAAAGGGCCATTTGATGCAGAGCCTACCACTGTGTTGCACAGAGCTTGTATGGTGGAAATTCTTCCCCAGCAAGATATAGATTTTAACGGCCCCTGTACAGTGCCACAGTGGGCTGGGCCAAGAGCTTAGATTCTGGATGCCAGGGGCACAGCCGCGGTGAATTTGCTGGCCGTGAAATCATCAGGCCCTGGCCTTGCTGCCTTTCTGCAGAATGTCAGTGCGAGTTTGGAACGTGAAACTATTTCATGGGTTACCAAAGAATTGTGGTGACCGAGGCTCATACGCAGATCCAGCAGGTGAGGCGTGACCTTTGGAATGGCTTCCCTGTGTGTCTGAAAGAGGACACATCTGTGTGTAACTTTCTCTGTTTGTATTTGATTCTGTTTGCTCTGTGTGCACTTGGAGTCTATGCATGCTCTGGGGGTTGAGTCCATGGATAGAAAAAGTTTCTAAAAACAAAATTTCTGTGTTGTTAATTAATTGACTGCTTCAGGTACGGTAATAATACTAAATACTTATGAGTGAAGCATTTTGGAGCTCTGAAGTCTTAGGGGAAATATTTATTTGTATGCACTTCTACTCAGCTTTTTATAATTCTTCGCAAACCACTCAGACCAGATCTCTGGGCTGTGAGTCAGACATCGACAATGGCTTGTTGGTTACAGTCAGGATCCTTTAAGCAGGTATCTGAAGAGATCTGCAACTTTCTGATTCATTGCCTACAATGTAAATACCTCCAACTGACCTGAAATGCTCAGAGGAGTCACCTCTTTGCTTTGGGTTTTCTAGTAGTTGGAAAAGAACTTTTACTTCCTGTCCCTGTATTGGGACCAGCAGGCAGGAACCCCCCATCCATACCGAAGCAGGGTGCTACATTCTGCCCTAACGAAGCGGACTCCAGCAGATGCCCACAGCATGCAGGGAATGCAGATCAGAGATGGGAAAGACGCCCCAATTCTGGTGACTCTACCCAGTAAATACAATGAGAAAACTTCAGATGATGCAGCATGTGGCAGCCCATCTTCTACCCAACACTGGGGATGTGACCCCATTACCCTGCCATTCCCACCCCTGCCTGACTCCCACTAGGCACCAATTCTCAGAACTCCCTTCTCTCCCCATGCACCTGACCTGCCACAGCAGCTGGGACGACTGAATTGGGGACAGGGCCTGCTCAGTGACAGGTGCCCAGCTCTGGAATCCCCTTCCTCCCCCACCCCACACAACGGCCTTGGAGCAAATACACAAACCTAACCACTGTATTTTCCACTGAATGCATCTGATGAAGTGAGCTGTAGCTCACAAAAGCTTATGCTCAAATAAATTTGTTAGTCTCTGAAACCTAACCACTGTTAGAGCAAATTGCCTGGCCCAGCTCTGCACAGCAGCTCCTCACAGCGACCCCTGAGGGAAAGGGTAGGCCGTGTGCGCTAGTGGATAGGACACAGCACTAACAATCAGGTGTCCTGGACTCTATTCCCAGCCCTGGCTCTGACTAACAAGCTTCACTTGCTGCTCCTCAGAGGGAGAGCCACTGCACAGGATGGAGGCAGTCATTGGTCATGGAGGAGTCTTACAATGGTGATAAATTTGTTTGGGCAGCCAAACTTTGACATGATTTTCCACAGAGCCTGACAGAATTGACAGAGTCAAAGGCTTTGGTCAGATTAGGCAATGAATCAGAAAGTTGCAGATCTCTTCAGATACCTGCTTAAAGGATCCTGACTGTAACCAACAAGCCATTGTCGATGTCTGACTCACAGCCCAGAGATCTGGTCTGAGTGGTTTGCGAAGAATTATAAAAAGCTGAGTAGAAGTGCATACAAATAAATATTTCCCCTAAGACTTCAGAGCTCCAAAATGCTTCACTCATAAGTATTTAGTATTATTACCGTACCTGAAGCAGTCAATTAATTAACAACACAGAAATTTTGTTTTTAGAAACTTTTTCTATCCATGGACTCAACCCCCAGAGCATGCATAGACTCCAAGTGCACACAGAGCAAACAGAATCAAATACAAACAGAGAAAGTTACACACAGATGTGTCCTCTTTCAGACACACAGGGAAGCCATTCCAAAGGTCACGCCTCACCTGCTGGATCTGCGTATGAGCCTCGGTCACCACAATTCTTTGGTAACCCATGAAATAGTTTCACGTTCCAAACTCGCACTGACATTCTGCAGAAAGGCAGCAAGGCCAGGGCCTGATGATTTCACGGCCAGCAAATTCACCGCGGCTGTGCCCCTGGCATCCAGAATCTAAGCTCTTGGCCCAGCCCACTGTGGCACTGTACAGGGGCCGTTAAAATCTATATCTTGCTGGGGAAGAATTTCCACCATACAAGCTCTGTGCAACACAGTGGTAGGCTCTGCATCAAATGGCCCTTTGGAAGCCCCACCTAGGGTGACCAGATTTCCCGATTTTATAGGGACAGTCCCGATTTTGGGGTCTTTTTCTTATATAGGCTCCTATTACCCCCCCGTCCCGATTTTTCACATTTGCTGTCTGGTCACCCTAACCCCACCATAAGGGATGTGCTGGGAGTGCAGCTGGGGACTAGTGGGGCTGGGAGGGAATGTGCTGCAGGTAGAGGGAGTAGGTCCGTACTATTAGCACTATGGACATTTTTGACAGTGCGGTCTCTCATAGGCAGCCCACACTGGGCTCCTGTGACTTAGGGTATCTCCCCTGACTACCTTAAATTACACTGGGGGATGCTCTGCTCCCCTCCAGCCCCCAGAGCAGCCTGAAATTTCAGGCTGAGGTTTTCAGGTTAATGTGCAGCACAAACCCAACTAACCCCCCCCCCCAATTCTCTGGGATGATCACTTCACCCCTTCCCGCACCGTGTGGCTCACAGCAGGGATGATTTCTTTTCAGCCACAGGCAAACAGCCCAGCAGGCCACCTCTGAATGTCCCTTGAATAAAATTCCCCTATTTCAACCAGGTGACCATGAATTATATCACTCTCCTGAGGATAATACAGAGAGATAAAGAACAGATGTTGCTTGAATGCCAGCAAACACTGGGACCACACGCTGCCATGCTTTCTTATGTAATGATTCCAGACTACGTGCTACTGGCCTGGCATGGTAAAGTGTCCTACCATGGAGGATGCAATAAGGCTGCCCTCCCTAGAAACCTTTTGCAAAGGCTTTGGGAGTATCTCCAGGAAAGCTTCATTGAGATGTCCCTGGAGGATTTCTGCTCCATCCCCAGACAAGTTAACAGACTTTTCCAGTAGCTGTACTGGCCGCGAATGCATCCCAAGTCTTCAGGGCAAATTAATCATTAAACACGCTTGCTTTTAAACCATGTATTATATTTACAAAAGTACACTCACCATAGCTGCCTTCTCCACCTTCAAAGTCTGGGAACCCGGGTTGGGAGGTTTGGGAGGGTATTGGCTCCAAGGTGATAAACAGTTCTTGGCTGTCGGGGAGAATGGTTTCTCCACTTCCCTGGTATGTGCTATCTTCAACCTCTCCCTCCTCATCATCTTCCTTGTCCCCAAAATCCTTATTCCTGTTGCATGAGACTCCTTGCAAGACTCCATGTACAAGGGTGGGGCAGTGGTAGGGGCACCCCCTAGAATTGCATGCAGCTCATCATAGAAGCGGCATATCTGGGGCTCTGACCCTGATTGAGCGTTTGCCTCTTGGGTTTTTTGGTAGGCGCGTCTAAGCTCCTTAAGTTTCATGCAGCACTGCTGTGGGTCCTTGTGATAGCCTCTGTCCTTCATGCCCTTGGAGATTTTTTCAAATATTTTGGCATTTCATCTTTTGGAACGGAGTTCTGATAGCACAGATTCGCCTCCCCATAGAGCGATCAGATCCAGTACCTCCTGTTTGGTCCATGCTGGAGCTCTTTTGCGATTCTGGGACTCCCCTCTGCTGATGAGTGTTAGGGGGCTTATTCCTTCACCCACCTACTTCCCTGGTCCTTCTCGCATGAACAGAGAGCAACAATACCCGAAGGCCAAAGGTGCAAACAATTTGATGTTTATTGGGGTGAACTTCCAGCAAGCATGATTCCAGTTTCCTTCTTTAGTGTCCCCCTTCCCAGCTCTGACACCACAGAGCCTTACCTGTGTTCCTGTTCCCATTCCCCTGCTTAGCAAAACATGATTCCAATTTCCCCACCCCCATTCCCTGTTCCCATTGCCCCCCCAATTACTTCCTGATTGACTGCAGACTATATAGTAAAACTTGAGTTCTGCTTAGCTATACCTTAACCAGTCATTTTACTGAAATTTAACTAACCAATCCTAACATATTGTAACATGATTATTTAACCAATTATATCCCACCACCTTAATTAGTTTACACCCAACAAAATTAATTATACAGCAGACAGGAACAATCACAGAACCAGACAGAGATTATCCAGACAAACAATAGGGAAATGGATAGAACAACAAAGAAATGAGGATTTCACATCCCAGCTATTGATAAGTGAGTTCTTGCCAGACAGGATGCTATAAAACTAAATTTCCTTTCACATCTTCTAGGCACTTCCCTTTCTCTGGAGGTGATAGGCATGATCAGGACAGGATTGTATCCTAACAGCCCAATAGCACCTTATTTCAATGTGACTAGTTTGGAATGTGAGGAGGTGACTGGTCGCTTCCCAGCTTATGGCTGCCTCTGCTGCTTAACCAAAGACCTTAGCGTAAGAACAGGGCCTCAGACTGTCACAGTAAGAGAAGGCCCTTACACCGGCAGACAGTGATTTTGATTCTTTTACACCTCTGTAACTAGCTAAGTGATAAGAATACACCTAAATTAGACTATAGGCCTTTACAGACAGGCCTGAATATCTATATCCTAACAATGAGCTCTGCATGGTCACCTCTGCTGATCAGCTCACCACACTGACCAAACAGGAAATGAAATTCAAAAGTTCGTGGGGCTTTTCTTGTCTACCTGGCCAGTGCATCCGAGTTCAGAGTGCTGTCCAGAGTGGTCACAATGGAACACTGTGGGATAGCTCCCGGAGGCCAATACCGTCGAATTGCATCCACACTAACCCAAATTCGACCCGGCAATGTCGATTTCAGCACTAATCCCCTCGTCTGAGAGGAATACAGAAATCAATTTTAAGAGCCCATTAAGTCTACAAAAATAGCTTTGTTGTGTGGACAGGTGCAGGGTTAAATTGATCTAATGCTGCTAAATTTGATCTAAACTTGTAGTGTAGACCAGGGCTAAGGTTAAAGGCCACCATAGATGATCAGCACCAAGAGAAGATTGCATCAGAGTCTCTTTACTGGCAAAATGCTCTGAAAAGGCTCATTGCCACTGTGAGAATGCTTGCTATCCAAAATCTAGCACTGCGTGGCACTTCAGATCAGCTGTATGTGCCAAACAATGGAAACTTCCTTAAAATTGTAGAGCTGATGGCTGAGTTTGATGCTGTACTCCAGGAGCATCTAAGAAGAGTCACCACCCAAGAAATGTACACACACCACTACCTTGGAAAAACAATTCAAAATGAGATCATACAGTTACTGGCAACAAAAGTCAAACAGAAGATTGTGGCAGATCTGAAGTCAGCAAGATATTACTCTGTTATTCTGGACTGCACACCTGACATCAGCCATATGGACAAATGACTTTAATGGTGGTTTTGTAACAACAACAGAACCCAGTGAAAATGTCCCTGCAATGGTGACTGTCAGAGAGCATTTTCTGGAATTTATGGACATTGATGATACTACAGGAGCTGGTATGACAAATGTGCTTCTTAAAAAGCTGGAAGATATGGGAATTGCGATAAGAGGTCAGGGCTACGATAATGGTGCCAATGTGAGAGGAAAGAACAGAGGAGTGCAGACACGGATCCGAGAGTTAAACCCTCGAGCTTTTTTTGTCCCATGCAGTTTTCATTCATTGAACTTGGTAGTCAGTGATGCAGCATCAGCTTCTAGTGAGGTTGCTGAATTTTTTAATGTAATTCAAAGCATCTATGTATTTTTCTCTGCATCAACTCATTGATGGCGAATTTTGAAGCAACCTCTGGGAACATCCTCTCTGACACTGAAACCACTGAGTGCCACATGATGGGAAAGTCAAGTGGAGGCGATAAAGCCTATCAAACATCAAATTGGGAAGATAGGTGATGCCATAGTTGCCATTATGGAGGATAATGCTATGACAGGAACCGTTTGTGGGAGAACAGTGGCAGAGGGAAATGGAATCACCAGAAACATACATAACTTCAAATTTCTGTGTGGCTTCATGTTGTGGCATGACATACTTGAAATAAATGTTGTAAGCAAAAGATTCCAAGGTAGTGACCTTGATATATCTGGAGCAATGGAACAACTGGACAAAGCAAAGTCATACCTACAGTCTTACTGGTCAGATGAGGGATTTCAAAACGTTCTGAAGAGTGCACAGAAGTTGGCAGAGGAACTTCACACTGAAGCTATTTTCCTACCCATTCAAGAATACAAGAGTCACCGAAGAAGAAGACATTTTGATTACGAGGCATGGGATAATCCCATAAGAGACCCCAAACAACAATTCAAAGTTGAATTCTTTAACCAGGTGCTAGATTGTGCAATACAGTCAGTTGAAGAACGTTTCATACAGCTCAAGGAACACAGCAGTATATTTGGGATGTTGTATGATATTCCCAAACTCCTCACTATACCTGAAGAAGACCTAAACCAGCAATGCAGGGCACTAGAGATAGTGTTGATACATGATGACATGCGCGATTTTGATGCGAGTGATTTAGGTGATGAACTGAAAGCCCTCTCAAGATACATTTCAGCAGGATCAACTCCAAAGGCTGTTCTGGAATATATGTGCACAAATAAGATGACCACCCTTTTTCCAAATGCTTTTGTTGCTCTGCACATACTTCTAACATTTCCTGTAACAGTTGCCAGTGAAGAATGCAGCTTCTCTAAGCTGAAGTTCATAAAAATACATCTACGCTCCACAATGACACAGGAGAGGCTGGTTGGCATTGCAACCATCTCAATAGAGCATGAGCTGGTTCAGACTGTGGACCTTCAGAAAGCAGTTCAAATCTTGGCACCCAAGAAGACACGGAAAGCACCACTTTGATTATTCAAACAGATAAAAATGCCAGTGTTTACTATGCAGGCAAGAAAAGTTACATTTGCTGCTCAGGCTTTTGAAAGTTAAGTAAAAAGAAAAGGAGTACTTGTGGCACCTTAGAGACTAACAAATTTATTAGAGCATAAGCTTGAAGTGAGCTGTAGCTCATGAAAGCTTATGCTCTAATAAATCTGTTAGTCTCTAAGGTGCCACAAGTACTCCTTTTCTTTTTACGAATACAGACTAACATGGCTGCTACTCTGAAACCTGAAAGTTAAGTGTAACTTAAAATTTTTGAACAAGGCATTTTAAGTTGTTAGTTCTCCTTTATTGGGGTCGGTAGCAGAGCAGTACCATGAAAGGAGTAGAACAGGAAAAAGGTAGAATTGAGACCTTTCAAAGTTTTGGCCCAAGTGAGGGGGCACGGGGGCGTCATTTGAGCTCCCTGCCTCAGGTGCCAAAATTGTGGGCTGGCCTTCACTACAAAGTTCAAAGCGCTGCCATGGGTGCCAGTGCTCCTGGTAATCCACCTCGACTAGGGGATTAGCTCCAAGCACTGGGAGCTGAGCCTGTCCACACTAGCGCTTTAAAGCGATCAAACTTGCTGCGCTCGGGGGGTGATTTTTCACACCTCTGAGGCAGCAAGTTAGAGCGTTTTAACTTGCCAGTGTAGATAATCCCTGAGAGTTAATACAGTGAAACATTTTACATATACCCCCTCAGAAACAAAGAATCCCTTGTCACTGCATCTGATTGCATAAATTGCCTAACAGTTTCCCAAGTTGTCTTCTCTGCTGCTGGGATTCCCTGAATTCCCTACATTTTTAACTCTAATTTTTTCTTCTTATTTTTAGAGCAGATGTTTATTCTGTTGGATCATCTGACTTCCACTCTGACTGAATTTCTGGCCTAGTGTCAAAGTTTTGTTTTGATTCAATCCACCAATGGGGATTGCATTTTTGCAACTGTTATTTTGCTTCTCAATCCAATCCTTAGTGTTTTTCTGCATGCCATTGCTTGTGTGTACCACTTGATTCTCAAATATTCAATAAAGGCAGTATACTATCTCCTATGACATCTTTCTCAAAGGCAAAAATCTATTATAATTTTTGCTGAACATCAGAACTGCCATAGTGGGTCAGACAAATAGTCCGTCTAGTCCAGTATCCTGTCTTCTGACTGTGGCCAGTGCCAGGTGCTTCTAAGGGAATGAACAGAACAGGAAATCACTGAGTGAACCATCCCATTGTCCACTCCCAGCATCTGGCAGTCAGAGGATGGTTTAGGGACATGCAGAGCATGAAGTTGCATCCCTGATTATCTTGGTTAATAGCTGATGCACCTATCCTGAGGGACTGATCTAATTCTTTGTTGAACCCATTCATAGTTCTGGCCTTCAAAACATAATGAACACACAACTACAACCCCAAGATACCTTGACAACCACAAGAATTCTAAAAACATGAGTTATACAGCCTGAAGTCAAGACATTTTAATAAAGACATGATATTTTGTTCTTATGTGCCTCTTCGTTCCTGAGCCTTTAGGGTGCAGTATGGCCAGTTCCACCAAAGCTGGAGCCTAAACACCTGAATGAATCTTAGTCTACCCTCATCCTTTTCCTGGGCTAACTGAGAATATGAAATAAGAGAAATCCAAAGTATGACTCCAACCGGTTCCCTTACATACAGGTCAGTTGGCCCTTTGAATTGGTGGAAATGGATTTAATAGGGCCATTACTGGCAACAAAGGAGGGATATTGGTATATACTGACAGCCACAGTCTATTTTACAAGATGGGTTGAAGCATTTCCACTTCGAAATAAGCTGGCATGTGAGGTTTAAAAAAAATTGTATGAAATTATATAGCGACTTGGATGTCCACAGCATATACTGACAGATCATGGGCCAGAATTCAATAATGAGGTAAATACTTTTTTCTGAGGCTGTTTTTGACAATGTCCTCAACCACACTTTCAGATCACAGATAGTTGACAGTGAACATGGGCTTCATTGCTCTGGTGAGTTTTTCTTTACGGGCATTTTTACTGACAAGTTTCTATGAACTCCTACTCAGCTATGGCAAGGATTACTGCTGGTCACCCCATCCGGGTTGACATAACATTTTATTCTTTGGTTTCTTTTTACCCACCAAACCTGTACAAAGGAAAGTTTATGGCATAACATTTTTTCTTTCAGTATAACCTAAACATTTGCAAAAAATGGGGATACAGTGTAGCTTCACCAGTCCAAATCACCCACAAACCAATGGATTGGCTGAAAACACACAAAATAATCCATCAAAAGGTAATTTTATGGCTGAGAAAATTTGAGAATTAATAGCAAGGAGAATACACTATGACAGCTACAAACTGCTTCAAAATTGTAGTACATTGCAAGTCCACTTGTCTTTTATTTCAAGAAAAATTAATCGTACCAATAAACTAGAATGGCCTCTTTACGCCTTTTTATGCCTTTTGGATTACACCCTATGGTGTAAGAAACTGCTCTCTGTAGGAATCAGCTACATCAGATTGTAGTTTTTAGCAAAGTGGGACCTGTCCCTGCTACAGGTAGCAAATTCCTACAGAGAGCTGTTCTTACACCATAGGATGTGTGAAACTGTTCTCTGTAGGAATTAGCTACATCAGATAGCAGTTTTTATCAAATTAGGACAACAGCAAATAAGAACAACCTTATGTTCTTGGTGGTGATGGGGGACTTCAACTACACAGATATCTGTTGGGAAAATAACACAGCAGGGCACAGATTATCCAACAAGTTTTTGGAATGTATTGGAGACAATTTTTTATTTCAGAAGGTGGTGAAAGCTACTAGGGGAGAGGCTGTTCTAGATTTGATTTTGACAAAAAGGGAGGAACTGGTTGAGAATTTGAAAGTGGAAGGCAGTTGGGGTGAAAGTGATCATGAAATGATAGAATTCATGATTCTAGGGAATGGTAGGAGGGAGAACAGCAGAATAAAAATGATGGATTTCAAGAAGGCAGACTTTAGCAAACTCCAGGAGTTGGAAGGTAAAATCCCATGGGAAGCAAGTCTAAGGGGAAAAGCAATTGAAGACCATTGGCAGTTTTTCAAAGAGACATTATTAAGGGTGCAAGAGCAAAGTATACCACTGCATAGGAAAGATAGGAAGTCTGACAAGATAGATAATATCTTCAATTATCTAAAAATCAAAAGAGTCCTACAAAAAGTGGAAATTAGATCAAATTACAAAGGCCGAATATAAACAAATAACACAAGTATGTAGGGATAAAATTAGAAAGGCCAAAGTGCAAAACGAGATCAAACTAGCTAGAGACATAAAGGGTAACAAGAAAACATTCTGCAAATACATTAGAAGCAAGAGGAAGACCAAGGACAGGGTAGGCCCATTACTCAACGAGGAGGGAAAACAATAACAGAAAACGTGGAAATGGAAGAGGTGCTAAATGATTTCTTTGTTTCTGTTTTCTCCAAGAAGGTTGGTGGCAATTGGACACCTAACATAGTGAATGCCAGTGAAAATGAGGTTTCAGAGTAGCAGCTGTGTTAGTCTGTATTCGCAAAAAAGAAAAGGAGTACTTGTGGCACCTTTGAGACTAACGAATAAATTTGTTAGTCTCTAAGGTGCCACAAGTACTCTTCTTTTTTAGTGAAAATGAGGTGGGACTAGAGGCAAAAATAGGAAAAGAAGAAGTTAAAAATTACTTAGATAAATTAGATGTATTCAAGTCACCAGGGCCTGATGAAATGTGTCCTAGAATACGCAAGGAGTTGACTGAGTAGATATCTGAGCCATGAGAAATTATCTCTGAAAAGTCATGGAAGACAGGAGAGATTCCAGAAGACTGAAAAAGGGCAAATATAGTGCCCATCTATATAAAGGGAAATAAAGTCAACCTGGGGAATTACAGACCAGTCAGCTTAATTTGTGTACCTGGAAAGATAAAGGAGCAAATAATTAAGCAATCAATTTGCAAACATCTAGAAGAAAATAAGGTGATAAGTAACAGCCAGTATGGATTTGTCAAGAACAAATAATTTCAAACCAACCTAATAGCTTTCTTTGACGGGGTAACAAGACTTGTGGATGGGGGGGGGTATCATTTAAAAACTAATAACATACTGATCATCAATATTCCTGTATAACGTATGTACAAAATTTGTATTAGGAGTTATGAACATAAACTGAAATTATGACTACAATATACTTACCAGGCAAGTCTGGGGAGGGGGTAAACCAGTTTCTCAAAGACAAAGGACAAGCTGATGCCACTAGCCAGGTGTCATCAAAGCTGGTGGGCAATCACCTGTGAAGTGTCCATTCTTTGGCAATAAAGTGGGACAGGAACAGATCAATATGCATTTTAGCAAACAACAGCATGGAACCTCTTTCACCATGGGACTCCATGTCTCCTTCCTCACAGCTGGGATGAACTTGATCTAGGGGTAACCCTCATGAAACTGCATTTCAAAGAGTGACTGGACTATAAAAGTGAGGGGCAAAACAACACCCCATATCATCTCTCTCTCTCTCACACACACACCTAAGAAGACAAAGGAACCAGCCCTTTTATTTTGGGTGGAGATCCTGACCTGAGAATTTGGTCAACCCTGTTGCTAGGAATATGTGGTGGGATTTTACATTGAACCAAGTCTAGCTGGTTAAATTTTAGCTACTTGACAGCATTATTACTTTATCTCTCTTGTAATCATTTCTGCCTTTAATACCTGCCATGTACTCACTTAAAATCCTATCTTCTTTTCTTATTAAACTTTTCTTTTTATTTTTAATCTAAAGTAATCCAATATTGTGTTTAAATTGAATGGTTTGGTAACTCCACTTAAAGTAGCCAACTGTTGAATTTTACAGGGTCAACGGATCTTTAATATCTGAAATGTCCAGGAGAGGGCTGGGCAGCACAGAACACAGGTGTTTTGGAAAATTTAGGACTGAGCGTGTGTTGTGGTCACCCTGCAAGTGGTAACCCAGGCTGGTGGAAGCCAGAGTGTGACTACAGTGTTGCTGGCAGGCTGCAGCTACACACAGACACTCAGGGTGTGACCTGCAGAAAGTCTGGCTGTTTGTGAGGGGCCCAGGATCTGAGTTACAGCAGCAAAGCATTGTGAGGTACCGTTGGTTGGGTGCAGGTGGTGACACCTCCCCCCCCCCACTGATCTGGGTTGCACCCTGGAATATGACAGTGAGCCACACACTTTCAGGCACAAAAATCCTCTTCCCATCAGGGCAATCCTATTGCAGGATGGTAAATTTCCAGCCATCCCTGCTTCCCCTCTATGTATTTATGAATTTCATTCATTTGAGCAAATAATTTAGCTAACCTATTCTCCCCACTGTGGCTACAGCTTCCTAAACACACTGCCATGCACCTTTGTCAACCATAAATGACTGTTTCTGTGTGGACCAGCATTACCCAGAATAAGTTAGAGAAATAGATTCACAGCTGATAAGGCCAGAAGGTATAAGAACATAAAATGGCTATACTGGGACTGACCAATGGTCCATCCAGCCCAGAATTCTGTTTTCCGACAGTGGCCAATGCCAGGTGTCCCAGAGGGAATGAACAGAACAGGTAATCATCAGGTGATACATCCCCTGTTGTCCACTCCCAGCTTCTGGCAAACAAAGGCTAGGGACACTCAGAGAATGGGGTTGCATCCCTGCTAGCCCTGGCTAATAGCCACTGATAGACCTATCCTTCATGAATTTATCTAGTTCTTTTTTGAACCCTGTTATAGTTTTGGCCTTCACAACATCCTCTGGCAAAGAGTTCCACAGGCTGATTGTGCATTGTGTGAAGATTACTTCCTTGTGTTTATTTTAAACCTGCTGCCTATTAATTTCATTGGGTGACCCCTAGTTCTTGTGTTATATGAAGGAGTAAATAACATTTCCTTATTCACTTTCTCCACACCAGTCAAGATATTATAGACCTCTATAATATCCCCCCCTTGTTACTCAGGGTTCTTTCAATCCAAAGCTCTTGGTAACTTTTACTCTGTGTGAGGTGGTGTCAGGAAATAAATCAGGGGAGACATGGCCATCAGACAGCTAGATGGCTGGCACAAACAGGACAGCACAAGAGTTCTTTCACTTAAAGCTAAACTTTACTTAGTCTCAAGCACTTATACACACGTCTGCAACAGGTTAGTAAAACACCCCTAACCCTCAATAATTACTGAAGCTGAGTGTGGCTCTTGAGTGCACATATAGACAAACTTCCTGTTTTTTCTAAAATACATATATCAGCAATTTCAACATTCTTATCAGGAAGGATGTGGGGTCAAACTGCCCTTTCTGTGGCACCCAAAATCCCCTCCCTTCCTGCCTTGGTTATACTAAGGCTGCTTCATGGCCATTTTATGGCCTGCTGACTTGGCTGCTTTTAGCAATAAGCAATAGTGGTTCAGTACAGCCTGCTGGCTTGGCTACTGTTAGCAATAAGCAATTGTGATTCAGGCATTGTCACTTGTTTGCCAAGATCTCCCCGTACACCCTTAGTTGTCTCTTTTCCAAGCTGGAAAGTCCCAGTCTTATTAATCTCTTCTCATATGGAAGCTGTTCCATACCCCTAATCATTTTAGTTGCCCTTCTCTGTATCTTTTCCAATTAAAATATATCATTTTTGAGATGGGGCAACCAGATCTGCACATAGTATTCCATATGTGGGAATACCATGGATATATTTAGAGGCATTATGATATTTTTCTGTCTTGTTGTCTATTCCTTTCCTAATGATTCCCACCATTCTGTTTGCTTTTTTGACTGCCGCTGCACATTGAGCAGATGTTTTCAGAGAACTATCCAAAATGACTCCAAGATGTCTCTCTTGAGTGATAACAGTTAATTTAGACCCCATCATTTTGAATGTATAGTTGGAATTATGTTTTCTAATGTGCATTACTTTGCATTTCTTCTTCTTTTTCCTTTATGTTGCTTCTCCTGGTAAGTGTCATGGCAGCAGCATGGAGAGTAGGGAGGACCAGACCTTCTTTTCCTCTGCAACACATTTGAGCTCCTCCTGGGGGATTCCTCAGCATTCCAAGGCCAGCCAGAAGATATAATCCCTCTAGCATATCCTGGGTTGGCCTTGTTGCCTGCGCCCAGTGGGACATGCTCGGGAGAGTTCCAATGGAAGCCTCCCAGGGGGAATCCTTATCAGCTGCCTGAACCACCTCAACTGGCTCCTCTTGGTCCAGAGGATTAGCGGCTCTACTCTGAGGCCCTCCCGAAAAGCCAAGCTCTTCACCCTATCTTGAAGAGTAAGCCCAGCCACCCCGCGGAGAAACCTCATTTCTGCTGCTTGTACCTGTGATCTTGTCCTTTCGGTCATTACCCAAACTTCATGACCATATATGAGGATGGGGATGTATAGCGACCTGTAAACAGAGAGCTTTGTCCGAGAACTCAGCTCCCGCTTCATCACCCGGATCGGTACTGTGCCTGCATCACTGCCGCTGCCGCATCAATCCACTGATTGATCTCACACTCCCACTTGTCATAACTCATGAACAAGACCCCTAGATACTTGAACGCATCCACTAAAGGCAGCTGCTTACCCCTCACTTGGAGAGAGCAGTCCACTTTCTTCCAGGAGAGGAGCACGACTTCGAGGGTGTGTCGGAGATTGCAGTCTGAAAAAGCAAGGACAACATCATCTGCAAACAGCAGAGATGCCACCTCCGAGACCCAATACCATATGCACTCCACATCTCAGCTGCGCCTTGATATCCTGTCCATGATAATCACAAACGGGTGGGGACAAGACACACCATTGGCAGAGTCCAACGTCCAACTTGAATGAACTTAACTTAATGCCAAGAATATGAATGCAACTCTCACTTCAAGAATAGAGGGACTGAAAAGCAGGAAAAAGAGACACCGGCACCTCATGCTCCTGCAGCACTTCCCACAAGGCATCTCAGGGAATGCGGTCATATGCCTTCTCCAGGTCTACAAAACCAGATTAGCAAACTCCCACGACCACTTGAATATTTACGAGAAAGAAAAGAGCTGGTCTGTTGTTCCACAATCAGGACAGAATCCTCATTGTTCCTCCTGAATCTGAGGTTCAACTAAAGAGTGTAACCTCCTCTCCAGCACCCTTGCATAGGCTTTGCAGGGGAGGCTGAGGAGTATGATCCCCCTATAGCTGGAACACACTCTCTGGTTTCCTTTCTTAAAGATTGGGACCACTACCCTGGTTTGCAAGTCCAGAGGTACTGCACCTGCCTTCCATGCAACATTGAAGAGGCGCGTTAACCACAACATCCCAACATTGTCCAGTGCTTTCAACATCTCTTGGCGAATCTCATTCACCCCTGCTGCCAGAGCCGTTCCTAGGGTACAGCAAATCGGGGCCATCACCTGTGCCTCATGCTTTAGGAGGCCCCGCGCTTCAGTCGGGGAGGTGAGATGGGAGACGGGTGGGTGGGCGAGTGAGTGGGGTGAGGAGCCGAACAGGGAGGCAAGTGGCAGGCAGGCAGGCAGGCAGGCAGGGGGGCAAGCCCCCCTACTAGAACCTCCCCCTCCCCCCAGCACCTCCTGCCTGCCAGTGGGCCCTGCCAATCAGCTCCTCCTCCTCCCTCTCAGCACCTACCACCTGGTGCGGATCAGGTTTTGCAGTGTCAGGAGGCGCTGGGAGGGAGGGGAGAGGAGGGAGAGTGCAGCATGCTTGGGGAAAGGGGTGGAACTGGGCGGGGAAGAGGTGGGGCAGGGGCAGGAAGGGGTGGAGAGCACCCCCCGGCAGATCAGAAACTCGCGCCTATATCACAGGCTCCACACTCCCATAGAGATGTCTCTGCCTGCTGCCTTACCACTATGAAGACAGTTTACTGCAGTATCGACCTCAACATCAGAAATAGATCTGATGTCACTGGAGGTTTCCAGTGCTGCCTTCTGGAAGGGGGACATGTCCATCGGGTTGAGGAGTTCCTCAAAGTGCTCCTTCCACATCTCAACAATCTCCTCAGTTGAGCTCAGCATTTCATCACCTTTACTGAGTACAGCCTGGGCAACATCCCACCAACCCCTCCTAAGGTGATGAATGGTTTGCCAGAATACCTTTGAAGTCATCTGGAAGTCTTTCTCCATGGACTCTCCAAAATGCTCCCAAGCCTGGGCTTTCTCTTCAACAACTGCCACAGCCGCAGCCTTCTTAGCTATCCGATACCTCTCAGCTGTGTCAGGAGTCCAGTTTGCGAGCACTGCTTGGAAGGCCTCCTTCTTTGACTTGACAGCTTCCCTCACCACTGTAGTCCACCAGCGGATCCTAGGGTTGCCACCATGACAGGCACCAACAACCTTCAGGCCACAGCTTTATGTGGCTGCCTCAATGATTGAGGCCCTGAATGTGGTCCACTCAGACTTAATGTCCAAGACCTCACCCGGAATGCAGGCAGAGTTCTTCTGGAGGTGAGAATTGAATTCTTTCCACACAGGCTCCTCCACCAGATGTTCCCAGCCGACTCGCACTGTTCATTTGGGCTCCCATGTCTATCCGGCTGGCATCCCATGCATCGGATCCAACTCACCACCAAGTGGTGATCGGTTGTCAGCTCTGCCCCTCTCTTTACCCAAGTGTCCAGAACATATGGCCTTAGGTCCAATGAGATGACTATGAAGTGGATCATTGCTCTTCAGCCCAAGGTGCTTTGGTACCAAGTACATTTATGAGGAATCTTGTGTTCAAACATGATATTCATTATGGACTACCCATGAGTAGCACAGAAGTCCAATAACAACTCACCTCTTGGGTCCAGACCAGGAAGGCTGTTCCTCATAATCACTCCCCTCCAGGTATCTCCATTGTTCCCCACATGAGAGTTGAAGTCCCCCAGTAGAACTACAGCTTCGCTAGGTGCCACTCTATTGAGCACCGATCCCACCGTTTCCAGAAAGGCCGAGTACTCTGAATTGCTGTTAGGTGCATAGGCACAAACAGTAGTCAGGGTTTTCCTCTCTGATACCCGAAGTCTCATCAAGGTGAGCCTCTTGTCAACTGGGACAATCTCCAACTGCACAGCACCCAGCCAGGGACTTGTGAGTATCCCCACATCTGCCCAGGGCCTCTCACGTGGGACCACTCCTGAGTAGGAAAGAGACCATCCTTAATTGAGAAGTTTGTTTCCAGAGGCAATGCTATGTGTGGAGGCGAGGACAATTATATCTAGTCAGTATCTTTCCACCCATTCCACCAACTCTGGCTCCGATGAAGTGAGCTGTAGTTCACGAAAGCTTATGCTCAAATAAATTTGTTAGTCTGTAAGGTGCCACAAGTACGCCTTTTCTTTTCACCAGTGACGTGACGTTCCATGTCCCTAGACCCAGTTTCCATTATAGAGGGCCAGTTCATCATGGTCCATCCCTCCTGCTGCCATTCTGGCATTGTACCTGACCCTCAACCTTTGCCTTGCGGGTGGTGAGCCCACAAGATGGGTCCACGTCATCTTTTTGGGCTGAGCCTGGCTCAGTTACATGGGTAGCTCAATCACCAGATGCTCACCAGACACCACCACCAGGAGTAGGTCCCAGTATTCCTAGTCCAGATGAGGTTCGCATGGTCATTTTTGGGCTTTCTTGAGGTGGATTGGTTTTAGTCTGCAACCTCCCCCCAGAGCTATTCACCTAAGGTGACTCTACCAGGAGCACTAGTCTCCAGACAACATAGCCCTGGTGTTTGCTGGAACACGCAAGTCCCTCCACCACAACAAAGTAATGATCCTTAACATTGAATTTCATCTGCCATTTTGTTGCCCAGTTAGCCAGTTTTGTGAGATCCATTTGTAACTCCTTCCAGTCTGCTTTGGATTTAACTAGCTTGAGTAATTTTGTATTGACTGCATATTTTGTCAACTCACTGTTTACCCTTTTTTCCAGAGCATTTATGAATGAACAGTACTGGAGTGAACAGTACTGACCCCTGGGTAATCACTATTTACCTCGCTCCATCCTGAAAACTGACCATTTATTCCTACCCTTTGTACCCTGTCTTTTAACCAGTTACTGAGCCATGAGAGGAACTTCCCTATTATCCCATGACTGCTTACTTTGCTAAAGAGCCTTTGATGAGGGACCTTGTCAAAGGCTTTCTGAAAGTCTACTATATCCACTGGATCACCCTTGTCCACATGTTTGTTGACCCCCTCCAAGAGTTCTCATAGATTGGTGAGGCATGATTTCCCTTTACAAAAACTATGTTGACTGTTCCCCCCAAAATTGTGTTCATTTATGTGTCTGATAATTCTGTTCTTTATCATAATTTCAATGAATTTGCCTGCTACTGAAGTTCGGTTTACTGGCCTGTAATTGCCAGAATCACCTCTGGAGCCTTTAAAAAAATGGTGTCACATTAGTTATCCTCCAGTCAACTGGTACAGAAACTGATTTAAATGATAAATTACATATCATAGCAGTTCTTCAATTTCGCATTTGAGTTCCTTCAGAACTCTTGGGTGAATAACATCTGGTCCTGCTGACTTATTACTGTTTAGTTTATCAGTTTGTTCCAAAACCTCCTATAACGACATCTTAATCCTCCTATAATGACACCTCAAATTCCTCAGATTTGTCACCTAAAAAGCATGGCTCAGGTGTGGTAATCTCCCTCACATCCTCTGAAGAGAAGACCGATGCAAAGAATTCATTTAGTTTCTCCGCAATGGCCTTATCGTTCTTGAATGCTCCTTTAGCATCTCTATCGTCCAGTGGCCCCACTGATTGTTTAGCAGGCTTCCTGCTCCTGATGTATTTAGAAAATATTCCCATTCTGATAATCTAGTCTGGCCTCATGTTTTTGAGCACAAGTCAGAGAACCTCCCCCAGAGATTCCCGCATCATACACTTGTGGCTGAATTAGAGCAGATCTCTGAGAGATACCCAGCAATGATTTAAAGACTCCAAGTGATGGGAAACCCATCACAACCC
This sequence comes from Dermochelys coriacea, assembly GCF_009764565.3. Taxonomy (NCBI): domain Eukaryota; kingdom Metazoa; phylum Chordata; order Testudines; family Dermochelyidae; genus Dermochelys; species Dermochelys coriacea. The sequence goes on from NC_050081.1 coordinate 30,851,119, forward strand.
TTGGTAGGTTGATCCAATGGTAAATCCTTCTCATAGTAAAACATGTGAACCTTATTTCGAGCCTAAACCTGTCTAGCTTTAACTTCCAGCCATTAGATCTCACTCTTCCGCTGGATTAAAGAGCCTCTCCCAGACCTGCCTTCCCTCTGCAGGGCTCATAGGATCAAAAGGCAGAAAAAAACATCTCTTAGTAACTAAAACCGGCAGCTCTGAGTCTGGGCTCAGTGAAGAATTCACTTTGACAAATGAGGGAGATCCAGAGAACTCAGACACTCCAACATGGTATATGGCAAACCAGGACAGAGACTGTATTGAAGGGTGCTGCTCTCAGAGCAAGAGGGGCCATTGATCACCATATGCCAGAAGACAAGGCAGGAGAGAGAGAAAGCAGGAGGGTCTCTGCCTTGCCTGAAACGCTGACCAGACCTCAGAGTCACTGAAGGGGTGAGGTCAGACATAGGAGGTTTGGGGCAGTTTGTCATTTTGCGAAGGTCTATAACTCTCCAGTACTTTTCACAAGTACAAATGCCATGGGTGGCAGGTATAATATGCCGGGGAGGCTAAGCCTCCCCAAACAGGATGCTGTGCACGTCCCTTTTGAGGCGTGCTGCTAATCCACTGCCTTTGTAGCGCTGCCACTGAAAGCATGCCTGGGCCATGGCCCCACCTATGCTTTGCCCCCGGACCCCACTCCTCCTCTTCCCTCCCCCACTCCACCCCTTCCCCCAAGGCTCCCATCACCTGCCGCTCACTATTCACTCCTCTGCTTTGCCCCCTCCCACAAGGTCCCCACCATTTGCCGCTTGCTCCTCTCCTCTCCCCCTTCCTCCAGTGAGCGGTGAGGGCTTTGGGGGAGGGGACAAAGGAGAGGAGGAAGCAACGGTAGTGGGGTCTTCGGGGGAAGAGGCAGAGGAGAAGAGCAAGTGGCATGTAGTGGGTGGGGGGCCTTGGGGAAGGGGGTCTAGTGGGAGCGGGGTCTGGGGTGGAGCTAGGTGGAGTGTGGGCAGGGCCTCGCACCCAGCCTCCCCAAATGCCAAAGTTACATGCCACCATGTCCTTTGCTTAGCCAGTGTTCCCAGCTCACCTGTGCGCGCAGAGCGAGCTGGAAATCTGCCAGAGCGTGTATAAACAACTGGGAGCTTGGGAGGGCTGAGGTGCTGGTTCTGGGGGCTAAGCCAGCTGGGGTGCAAAGCACACATGCCAAAGAAGGGTGGCAGACATGGGGTCTGCAGCTGGGAGTGTATCTGAGAGGCCCAGAAGCACCTGGGATCTTGTGGTTAGGCCCACTCACAACAGAGTGGATCTGCCCAGAGAGGGTGTGACACAGAGCCCTGAAGGGATTTAATTAGCCAACAATAACACCCTACCTTAGACTCATCGGTAGCCTTTGACATGGGAATCACAGTGTGAGAGAAGTGGGATTCTTTGCAAACCTCACAAAGAGCTTTGGTATCCTCCTTACAGAATCATGTGAGCCCCTTCCCATGTTATTCACTGACATTCCCTTTCCTTCCCCGTTGTCCTGGCTTTAAGGACAGTTGTGCGATGGATGGTACTATGCTGCCCAGCTGCGTGTTAGACCTGAAGGGTCTTTTCTGGAATGTTTCTTCACACTGAGGACAGGAGTGTCTATCCACTCCCTGACAGCGCTGGGTGATGTAGCACCGGCAGAAGTTGTGCCTGCACTGTATCATCACCGGGTCTGTCAAATAATCCTAACAGATGTAAGAAATGGCATCTTCTAGCCCTTTCCCAGCTAAAGATGTTGGGGCTGGGGGTTCCAGACCCTCAGCCTTACGTTTCCCATTCCCTGGTGGAGCAGGTGTTCCCATGACTGCTGGGCTCTCAGTCTGTCTGTCTCCTTCCCCTGCACTGTGTGTTCTGGTGTCACTGGTGGGAGGTGCCTGCTGCTGGCCTCTGCCCTGCTCGGTGCAGGGTGAAGTGGAGGGAAGGGAGGGGGAAGAGGAGAAGGGAAAACAGAAGAAAGGGGAGGAGGAACTGACTGGGACAGGAGGAGGAATAACAGTTAGAAAGGGGGGGAAAGCAGCTCTGCCAGATGCCCCCTCAGCAGTGAGCAGGAGCAGGGAGAGGTTTTAGCTCCGTATTCAACACTGGTGAGAGAATCTGGAACACAGCGCCCAATTCTGATATCCACATTCGGAAAAGGATGTTCAAAAAAGGTGGTGAGGGTACAGAAAAGAACTACAAATGTGATTCGAGGGCTGGAGAAAATGCCCTATGGGAAGAGACTGAAAGAGCTCGATCTGTTCAGTTTATCAGAAAGAAGAGTGAGAGGTGACTTGATCATGGTGTTTATGTGCCTTCACGGGGAGAAAATCCTGGGCATTCAAGGGCTCTGTAATCTAGCAGACAAAGGCTGGACAAGAAACAATGGCTGGAACCTGAAGCCAGACACATTCAAATTAGAAATAAGGCACCATTTTTTAACAGTGCCGGTGATTAACGAACTCCCAAGGGGCTAGATTCTCTATCCCTTTATGTCTCCTGATCCAAACTGGGGCCTTTCTGAAAGGATGTTTTAGTCAAACACAAGTCTTTGGGCTCAGTAACCAGGTGAAATTCACTGGCCTGTGTTATAAAGGTCAGACTAAATCCAATGGTCCCTTCAGGTTTAAAATATATGAATCTATGAATTCTGGCTGGGCTGAGATCACCCGAGGCCTCAGTCCTAGAGAAACAGCATGAATAATAATACCACACTAAGTAGGTTGTGGGTAAAGTGTGCCCATCCCTAGGAGCTATCCTGCAGGTCCTTGAAAATGCAGGCAGAAGCTAGGGAAGAAAACGCATGAGTTTGAGGGTTTGAGACTAGCACAGTGCTTCCAAGGGGACAATGAATGTTCACTGGCCTCTGTTTACATTCAGTTTCCATCCAGTTGTGATTTTGTGTTCACATTTAGAATAAAATATTGATCATTGCACCATGACCTGAACCAACAAGAACATTCTGTTATTCAGTAGTGCTGGGGCCTGGTTTTCCTGCTCCTAAAAACAGACAAATAAGTGTGGTCAGTGGTCACAGCCAAGTTCGGTTCAGTGTTTCCTCACCCTCCCTGCCCACACCTGTGCTGGGAGTCTCTGTGTAGATTGTGAGCTTCTGGGCCAGGGATGTCTCTTTATTACACATCTGTGACTGGGGTTCCTAGGCACTAACACACCATCACTGATACTGATAACCATTAACAGCAAACAGGGCAATAAACAAATGTGCTTACTGTACTATGGCCAGGCTGGTTCATTCATCATTAACTCACCTCAGAGTAATACAGCACCCCCCCCAGCTCCTGAACTCCCCAGAGAGGGGCCCCAGGGGCCACTGGCACAGATGTGGACAGGGGAGCTGGGTTGGGCAAAGGGAAGGTATTGGAGGGATTTACTGAGCTCCCGGGGACAGACACGTCCAGCTCAGCATATTGTGGAGAACAGGAGAGGGCAGGGAGCCATTAGCTCAGTTGTAAATAGGGCAGAGATTTCCTGCTCTAACCACTGGGCCTGCTGTCTCTGCCTAGCTCTTTTCTAGCAAGGTCACAGAGAAAACACACATGGTGACAACACAGCCTGGTACACCCACTCTGGCTGCCTCCACACCTCTTCCCCCGGACTCTGCTCTGCCTTGCTCCTATCGAATGTGGCAGCTGCGTTATAGACACACGTTATAGCTCAGCAATAATGCCTGTGTGCCCAGCACCACATGTACCTGTTGGGCTCCCCGCTGAACTCCTCCTCTTCTTCCCTCCCTCCCTCTTGCTGTTCTCTGCTACCCCTGACGTACCCAGCATGTGCCCTTACACATCACAATCGTGCAGGGAATACGGTGTTTTGCAGTTTGTTATTGTACTGCAGTCTGGAGTTGATTTCCAAAGAGCATTGTTTTTCATTTACATTATATAGATAGAACTAGCTACCTCCTTCAAATCTACTAAACCTATCTTACCATTTGTTGAGTCTCTGTATACGCCCTAAAATTTTCCCAGAGCCTGCGTGTCTCTACTTTACAACCTTGATGGTTATAACTCCCATTAGGGACATTCCTGAGGTGGGGGTGCTTTATCAGCAGCAGAATATTCTTTTTTTCAATTTTAGTGGTGAACTCCCTGAATTTCACCCAAGGCTGGTTTACTATGGGGAGGGGGGTTGATCGGATCCCAGGCCTATATCCTGGTCCATGTCCTGCCCCCCATGGCATGCTGCCCAGGGCAGGTACAGAGTTTGGGGTTCCCCACAGTAGCCCAGCTCCAGCTTCTGACCTGGCCTGGGGAGGGGACCTCAGGAGGGAGAGGAGGAGCATGGGGCAGGGCCTTGTAGTGAGGCCCACCTCAGCCCACCCACCCCCAGGAAGAGGCTGGTGCAGCCCCTGAGCCTTGGGCAGGCACACAGCAGTGCCATAGGGAATCCAGGACAAATGCTGTCCTGGAGTCATTCAGCCCAGGACTGGGACTTGAACTCTGTATGTCAGGACTGTCCCATCCAGTTCGGGATGGGTGGTCACCCTACTTTATTAGTCAATGCTCTTTGAATGTTACTGCAAATGCTTGGTGAGGTGCCTTAATCCCTGAAAAGTGGACAAGTCTCCATCAGGAGTCTATCTCAGCTGGATTCCCTGAACAGGGCTCCTGATGTGAAGCAGGAGTGCTGAAGGTCCACAGGTCCAGTCTTAGGAGGCAGTGAAGCCGCGTGTCTTATCCTGGGAGAAGAGTGAGATCTCTAGGGGTCTGGCACATCAAAGGGCTTCCTCTGAGAGACTGTTCCAAAGCTGGAGCATGGCACCAATCCTATATGGATTCATGAGAGGAGGAGAGGGGACATAAGGGCAGCTCTATGCAATGACCCCTGCTTGCTGCAACAGGAGGGGCTCTGGGAGATCTGTCCATGTAGTCCCAGCCAGGGCCTAGCTGGCCCCTTGGCTCCTCTCCTTCCCAAGGAGCCATTGAAATGGGTTTCTTCCATAGGCACTGGGAGGGGGGCAAAGGGCCATTGCCCCCCACTTTTGAGAGGGGAGCAAAGGAGCCTCCTTGGGGGAATCCAATCTCCTGGGCAGGCTGACTGAGTCATGGGACACTTCTGGCTGGGGGAGATGAGGCAGGAGTTAAAATAACTGGTGCCCCCTGGCAATTCTGACACCTCCCCTAGAGGAAAACATGCAAGACCAGTTCTGTTATTTACTATTAGCCTTTTTTTAGAGTAAAATACCAATAAAATACCCCTCCAAAATGCTCTGGATGCCTGAACAATTCATAAGGGTCACAACAGCTCATGACGCCCACCCAGCAGGAAAACATTATCCCACACAAATGATGAATGAAGTCAGCCAGCCAATGAATCAGAGGAGCCCTGTTAGTCCCCCAGGAACAACCCTCAACCTTCCCCCCGTAAGTCTATCACATAAAGAAGGTCCTGTTAGGCTCAGCTGAAGAGGCTGGTCCCTTCTCGCGTACCCTGGAGATAGAGAGGGCCTTTCTGCTTAGAAGCCAGCTCTGGAGGTATGAAGATATTGGTTGGGTTACAGCACATGCAGTGGGAGCATGCCAGCTGCTGCACCCCTTTGTAGGCTGCCCTGCCCTAGTCTTACCAGTACAGGGTGCGGGGGGATTTTATGTAGGCCATGCAAGGAGGGAGGGAAAGCTTCTCTGTGCCCTCTGAGCTCACATTAAACACCTGCATGAAGGCCAGGCAGAATATGGCTCTTGGTGTTTATTGCTCCACTGTGAAAGGAGAATGTGGCCTATCTCTCAGAGTTTGTTTTATTTTGCACCAGAAAACTTGTGAATTACTTGGAACTCCAGGGAGGCCTTTCCTGCCTTGGCCAAGGACTATTACAGAGGTATGATTATTAACTCTGCACCCTGGCACACTGCTTCAGTCAGAAAAGTGTAGTGCTTGTGGTGGCAGAAAGCCTTGGCATGTGTGTACAACAGAAATACAATTGATTGTTATGACAGTGACTCTGAGGGAGCAGGGAAAAGCCTTAAAAACTAAAACTGTCACCCTCCAAACCAGGGAAAATTGCATCTGCTCTCCATGAAATTGTCACCTCCCTGGGACCGTGTGTGTGTTTAAGTCTTTTATCTCTGCATACCATAAATGGGCTTTCTGTAACTTTGGTTTCACTTTCATTCGAAAGCTGACAAAATTGCTGTAAATTAACCAGCAATAGCTGTATGAACAGACTGGAGTCAGACGTACCTAGTGGGAAATGCAGCTATAAATACAGAGAAGTTTGCTTGTAATGCAGACCTGGCAGTTCTGAAGCTGGGAACCCTTCCTCTGCCGCTAGCCTGTGCACTTGCCTGTAGGATCCATCGGGTAGGTGAGTGTCAGCCCTCAGTTGCTCTGAGTGAGGCTCTATTATTCTTCACAGGAACTGTTCCTATGGCAGGGAGTCCATCCAGGGCTCTCACTTTCCTACTTTAAATATTGCTGCAGAAATGTCTAAAATGCTCAGAGATCTTTGCAGCCCTTTTCCGTTACCCTGTAACACAGACTGAAATAGTGTCTGTTTATTCGCTCTTCTGCATGATATCCTGGAATTACATTTACACTCCAGCACTTCTGCTCTGGTGACTTCCCTGCAAGCTGTGGTCGGAGGAGTTTGTGGTCTCTCGTTCTCCTTCTCCATTGACTGTGTGTATTTGCCATCAGCTCATGCCACTGAAGTTCTACTCTAAGAGATTAGAAGAAGGGAAACAGCGTAGGCCAGATTAAATATGGCTGCTGCAGAGAGGGGTTGGGCCATGAGGACCTTTCTATGCCAGGGAGAGGGGGGAGTTACCCAGGCAGAAGGCTGATGGTGTTACTTCTGCTGCTGTCCTTAGGGTTCTCCCAGGAGAGGGTTCAGATTTAACAACTGCTAGAGCCCCATCAGCAGGAGTCACTGAGTGCAGGGGTTAAGCCACTGCATTCCCTGGCAGCCCTGGTTGTACCCACTTCCCTCAGCAGCACTGACCCTCAATGGCTGCCTGAATGCAGGAGAAATTAGAGATCCTCAGTGCTGGGGCGGACTGAGGTCCAACTGTGTTGGAATTGCCAGCTATCATTTTAAGGGCCATGGAGGGGGGGTGGCGGGAGAGGGAGGAATTCCATGGTCCCATTTGCAGGCTAGAGGGCTCTGCAGCTAAGCATGTGACTGTGCCAGCAGTCACTTTGCAGACAGACAGCTTAAAGTAAAGTGGGGAGAACTGCAGCTCTCTGTTTTAGGGAGCAGACTGCTTTGTCTCTCTTCTTAGTGCTGGGTTCTTGTGTGTTCTGAAGTCTAAGAAAAAAACTTACATTTTTATTTAACTTCTCTGTGTGTGTGCTGTCAACACAAGAAGTGCCACTGTAAACTGGATTCCTGGTAAAACCTCCACCATCAGAAACCCTTACCAGGATATCAGATGGCATAAATCAGCGTGAGCCCTGGAGGACAGCTGGAGACATAAGCAGTTTTTGTTTAAAGCCAACTTTTACATCCTCTCTAAATTTCAAAAGATAAGTCAGCTCAGCCTGATGGTCGTGGGGGGATGGACCGGGGGGGGGGGAGGAAGTAGGGAGGGAAGTGAGATCAAGTTTGTGGGAAAATCTGGAGTTAATTGAGCTAGGGCACCTTACAAGTGAGCTGATTTCAACAACCCACAAGTCTTTGAATGCTTTTTTACCTACATCATAGGAAAAAATGTAGACCCCTCCTGGGACCCCCCTGATCCCCAAGAGAGGGACAGCCCCTTATTCCTCCTGCTGCAGGAGCTCTGTGACTCAAGGTAGGACCAATGGGCCCTGAGTTCTTTGCATGTGGTGCCTCCATCTTGTGTCAAGGTGCATGCTGGCCAATATTGTCTCGTTTCCTAGTGCTCCCCCATTTGTTTGTCTGGCAAGTGTACTACATGCTAAAAGAGAGGAGGCACTTAAACTCACGCCACTGGACTCCCACTGCTGAGATCTACTGTGTGGGTGTGAGACAATGCACCCTGTGTTTACACCCTACACACTATTGTAATAATCTTTGTACAAAATATGTCTTGTGAGGTATCATTTAAAAACAACTCAATGGTCAATAATATCATGGTGAAATGTATGTTGCAACATTATATGTAAAGTTATGACATCCCTCTGGATTAGCACATATTCAAAACCATAGAGATCAGCCTATACAAAAGTTGTTCAAGAGGTCTATCTTAAACAAAGGAATGTGTGATTATGTCAATTTACAAAGTAGTGTTGCATGTCTGAGTTAATGACTCAAGACTGTCGAAAAACAGGCTCAGTTGGAATTATTTAATCTAAGATTATCAATCAGAGATTAGTACAGCATTATACAGAATTCAGAAAGAAAGAAATACATTACCACTCTTTGTTGTTGTTAGACCAAGAGCTGGATCTGTGTCTCTGCTTCACTGTATCTGGTGGGAGGCTCAGTTTTCACTCTCCAAGTTCCCATACCATTTGTCATGGAGTGCACAGGCACGGTGCTCTGGAACACTCTGAATGAAGTTCAGACAGGGACTTCTTGTAGTGTGACTCCCCTCAGGACACACTCTCACTAGGACAAGCCTCCTTCAGTGCCTCCTGGATCTGACCTCGGAGCGTTCAGCACCCGTTTCACTCTGTGAGCTTTCCATAGTGAGTCCACCTGGGGAAGCCTTACACTCCCCCCAAAGGGGCCCTGCACCCCAATTCTGCAGTCAGCAGTGACTCTCAGCCAGTGTTGTAAAACAGAAGGTTTATTAGTTGTTGGAAACACAGCATAGAACAGTTCTTGTTAGCGCAGAAAGTAGGAAGATTCAGCAAAGTCCATCTTGAGGGGATCCAGAGCTCAGAGCCCTGGGCTCTCTCCCCAAGTCCCAAACCAAGAGCCTGTCCAGCTTCCAGCAGCCCACCCTCAGTCATGCTCTGTTGCCCCTCCTCTGTCCTTTGTCTCTTTCCTGGGCAAACTGGTCACCTAATCTTCACCTCTTGCTTTGTTCTCCAACTCCTTCGGCTGGTTCCTTGCAAAATATGGGGCCTGGCCATCAGTTGCCGGGATACAGAGTGTCCAGCTATTGCCTGGGGCCAGGGAGCAAGGCAGAAGCCACACCTGCCCTCTACATTCTCTGCAATAATCACACACCCTTATTCCACCACCTAGATATTTGTGCAACACATAGGGGAAACTGAGGCACACACAAAGTATTCAAACAAAACATTAAGAGAATCCCCACTTCATCACTCCAGTATCATTGTATAGGGTTGTAGACAAAGAAACTCTCTTTGCCAAGACTCCCAGAAAAATATGTTTTGATGTCATTTCTATACATTTTTATTTTACCTGATTTATGTGTGAAGGCATGATTATTTACATCTGAGGGGACTAACAATTCTTCAAGATAACATCTCTCAGTGGGTCATTCTTACTCTGCAGTCATTCTTCCCTGGGGATTCCCCAACAGAAAACATCTGCTGTAACAATCATCCCTTATTAGTTTCCCAAGTTTATATATGCTTATATAACAATTATCTATATCTATATTTATTTATAATGGAGATGATTTCCAAGAATATCTGAAGTTTTATAGACATGAAAGTGCCCAAGATTGTTAAAATATAGCATAATGTATAACATTCCTGAATATGGTTACTTATCAGAGAAGGACCAGTATGCTGGACCTTAGAGTTCGGACATACTCTGTTGAAGACAAAGATTCTAAAGATTCTAATAATAGAATAATAGAAATGTGAGACTGGAAGGGACCTTGGGAAGTCATAAAGTCCAGCCCCTTGCACTGTGGCAGGACCAAAGTAAACCTAGACCATCTCTGACAGCTGCTTGTCCAACTTGTTTTTAAAAGCTTCTAATGATAGGGACTCCACAACCTCCCTTGGAAGCCTATTCCACAATTTAGCTACCCTTGTAGTTAGAAAGCTTTTCTAATATCTAACCTAAATCTCCCTTGCTGCAGATTAATCCCATTACTTCTATCTATAAATAAAGAACTGAAAGGGTTAATATTTACTAATAGGTACACTAGTAAAAAGGGTCCTCAAGACCGAGGGGGGGGATGGCAGGAGACAAGCCAAATCTGCATTTCAGCAAACACGGGTGAGAAGAAGAAGCATGGCGCCTACTTCACCCCAGACTCTATGTTGCCTTCTTTACTGTTTGACCAAACTTTGTTTTGCTTTGAAGAATCCACTTCAAAGATTGTCTGGACTATAAAAGAGGCAAAACCATCCCAGTTCGTGTCTCTCTCTCCCACCTAAGAAAACAGAGGAACTAGCCCTTTGACTTTCCAGGTAGAGCCTGACGTGTGATTTTGTTCATTCCTGTTGCTGAGAATATGTGGTAGGATTTTACCTTGAACCAAGTCTAGCTTGTTAAATTTAACTACTAGTAAGCATTTTATCTTTATTTTTCTTATAACCATTTCTGACTTTAATCCTTATATTTGTACTCACTTAAAATGTATCTCTTTATAGTTAAATAAACTTATTTTATTTTTAATTTAAACTAATCCAGTGTTGTGTTTAAACTGAGCTGTTTGGTAACTCCAGTTAAAGTTATAAAATGTTGTGCACTGACCCCTTACAAGGGCCATGAATCTTTAATATCTGCACTGCCCAGGAGAGGGGTGGGCAGTGCCGAACACACATTTTTGGGAAAATTTGGGACTGGAAGTATGTTGGGGTCACTCTGCAGGTAGTAACCGAGGCTGATGGAAGCCAGCGTGTAGCTGGAGTGTTGCTGCCAGGCTGCTAGGGTCACAGTTGTTGGACCAGGGCTGTGGTGATACACAGACATTCAGGGTGTGACCTGTATGTTGGCAAACTGATTGTGAGCAGCCCAGATTGGGATCTACAGCGGAAAGGCATTGTGAAGTACCCCAGGTTGCAGAGCAGGCAGTGACACATCTCACTGGTATGGACTGCATCCTAGACTGTGCCAATTGGACCTGAACCAAGGACCATAATTAAAATAAGAAGCCATTATGCCTTATTTTTCAAACCACAGAATGAGACGGCCCAGTGCTAATCCTTAAATAGTACAGAATCTCAGCTTTTGTTTTCAATAATTCTGTTTTAAACCTTTGTGATATATCAGGGTACAATCCAGATCAATGAGCAGCAGCATCACCCCTGCCCTGTAACCTGGGGGCCCTCTGGAATGCCTTGCTGCTGTAGCCTCCAACCTGGACTGCTCACAAACAGCCTCCAGTGTGTAAGTCACTCCCAGCTATGTCTGTGTGTGCTGCAGACAGCCAGCCAGACCTTGGCTCTTACTGGCCTTAAAATTTACCATCGGGTGATCCCAGCATTCTCTCAGTCCCAGGCTGCCTCCCAGAAAAGTAATGCCCAGCCCTCTCCTGGAGAGTACAAATATACTAAGTCCATTATTCCTTTAAGGGAATAATATAGCAGTTTATTACTTTAAATAGAGTTATCCAGACACTTCAATTTAAACACACTGGATTAGGTAAAACATTAAAACAAGCTTATTAGCTACAAAGAAATAGATTTTTAGTGAGTGCAAGTAATGAGGCATAAAAGTCAAAAATGGTTACAAGAAAAATAAAGACAGAAAGCTTACTAGTGTCTAATTTAACAAACTATATTAGATTCAAGCCAAGTTTTTCATTGATACTTTCAGCGGTCTTACAGACCAAACTCTTTAAGTCAGGACCCCTCCCCCAGAGTCCAACTGTTGCTTCCTATGTCTTTTCAGGTATAGAGAATGTGATTGGTGGGGGAAGAGAGAGTGGAGGGACCCTAGGGGTGTCTACCCCTCCTCTTTATAATCCTGTCTCCCCTTTGCGAAGCATTTCCAGCTGGGAGCAAGGCAACAGGCAGTCTGTGGATGTAACTGCATGCTTTTTCTTTGCCAGGATGTAGATTTTTGTCCTGCCCCTTTGCCTGCCAAAGAATGGCCACTTAGCAGGTAATTGTCCATCAGCCTTGTTTTCATCTGGCCAAGGCATCAGCTTGCCCTTTGTCTCTGAGGAACTGGTTTGTCCACTCCCCAGACTTACCTGGAAAATGAACTTTTAGTTATGATTTTAGTTTATGCTGAGAACTTCACATGTAATGCTCCTATGTGCTGTATTTTGCCATGATGTGATTGGTCAGCAAATGATGAGTTTTTAAACGATACTTCAGAAGGCATGCCTTGTACAAACATTATTGCAATGGTGTGTAGGGTGTGAATCTGGACAAAAATCTGAATGATTTTTGTCATTACCTTAGCATTAACTATTTCACCACTGTCCATTTTAGCCACTGGGATAGGGAAGGGGGTGGGTTGGAAGCTGTGGAGGTGAAATGGTGGTAGCTGACTGGAAATAATGCTGAGCAAGGACAGGAGGAGACATAAAAAGTAAGGGAAGAGAAAGAGAAAGAAAAAAAGAAAAGGGAGGCTGGGGAAGGAAGAGGAACAACAGACAGAGAGAATGGTGGTCACAATTGGGACCATTTTCCCCACTGCGTGATGCTGAGCATGATAACAAGGCCCTGAAGAAGTACCACACTGTGATGATAATGAAAAGTGAATTTACTCTATAAAGGCTGCATTCTGTTCTTAATATCTCTTTGGGGTTGGTGAGGGCACCACTTTGGAAGGAGGAGACTGGTGAGTCCTAAATGGATGCCCTGGCCCAGAGATCATAATAAAAATGGAATTTGGCTAACTGCACAGAATGAGTTTAACACCCCAGGCTAGAGGGAGGTGTACTGGGCTGGGAGCCAGGAGACCATGTGGTCCAGTCTCATGCCTGGTGTTAATAGTCCTCTACACTTCACAGTCTGAGTATTGATCAAGGCTGCATGGGCTAGATTCACAAAGGCACTTAGGGTATGTCTACACTACGAAATTAGATCGAATTTATAGAAGTCGGTTTTGTAGAAAGCGTTTTTATACAGTCGAACGTGTGTGTCCCCACACAAATGCTCTAAGTGCATGTAGTCGGCGGAGTGTGTTCACAGTACCGAGGCAACCGACGACTTCCAGAGCTTTGTACTGTGGGTAGCTATCCCACAGTTCCCGCAGTCTCCACCGCCCATTTGAATTCTGGGCAGAAATCCCAGTGCCTGATGGGGCTAAAACATTGTCGCGGGTGGTTCTGGGTACATATCGTCAGGCCTCCATTCCCTCCCTCCCTCCCTCCGTAAAAGCAAGGGCAGACAATCGTTTTGCGCCTTTTTTCTTGAGTTACCTGTGCAGACTCCATACCATGGCAAGCATGGAGCCCGCTCAGCTAACCGTCACCGTATGTCTCCTGGGTGCTGGCGGACATGGTACTGCATTGCTACACAGCAGCAGTTTATTGCCTTTTGGCAGCAGACAGTCCAGTATGACTGGTAGCCGTCGTTGACGTAGTCCTGGGTGCTCTTTTAACCGGGCGCCTGGGCAAACATGGGAGTGACTCAGCCAGGTCATTTCCCTTGTTTCATCTCATGGCGATTGAGTCCTACCGGCAGTGCACTGTCTTTTAATCTGCAGCCAGCAGAAGATGATGGCCAGTAGTCATACTGCACCGTCTTCTGCCAAGCACCCAGGAGGTGACGATGGCTAGCGGTCGTACTGCACAGTCTGCTGCCAGCAAGATGTATAAAGATAGATGAAGTGGCTCAAAACAAGAAATAGACGAGATTTGTTTTGTATTCATTTTCTCCTCCCTCTGTGAAATCAACAGCATGTTAAACTCAGTTTTAAGTTCTGTCATTGAGGTTTTGAGTTCTATCCTTGAGGCGGCCATTCAGTTTCTCGCAAAGCCACCCCCTTTGTTGATTTTAATTCCCTGTAAGCCAACCCTGTAAGCCATGTCATCAGTTGCCCCTCCCTCCGTCAGGGCAACAGCAGACAATTGTTCCACGCCTTTTTTCTGTGCAGACGTCATATCACGGCATGCATGGAGCCTGCTCAGATCACTTTTGCTATTAGGAGCACATTAAACACCACACATATTATCCAGCAGTATATGCAGCACCAGAACCTGGCAAAGCAAAACCGGGCGAGTAGGCGATGTCAGCGCGGTTACAAGAGTGATGAGGACATGGACACAGACTTCTCTCAAAGCACATGCCCTGGCAATGTGGGCATCATGATGCTAATGGGGCAGGCTCATGTGGTGGAACACCGATTCTGGGCCCGGGAAACAAGCACAGACTGGTGGGACCACATAGTGTTGCAGGTCTGGGATGATTTCCAGTGGCTGCAAAACTTTGCATGGAACTTTGTGACTTGCTTTCCCCTGCCCTGAGGTGCAAGAGTACCAAGATGAGAGCAGCCCTCACAGTTGAGAAGTGAGTGGCAATAGCCCTGTGGAAGCTTGCAATGCCAGACAGCTATCAGTCAGTTGGGAATCAAATTGGAGTGGGCAAATTTACTGTGGGGGGTGCTGTGATGCAAGTAGCCAACACAATCAAAGATCTGCTGATATCAAGAGTAATGACCCTGGGAAATGTGCAGGTCATACTGGATGGCTTTGCTGCAATGGGATTCCCTAACTGTGGTGGGGCCATAGACGGAACCCATATCCCTATCTTGGCACCGGAGCACCAAGCCAGCGAGTACATAAACCGCAAGGGGTACTTTTCAATAGTGCTGCAAGCACTGGTGGATCACAAGGGATGTTTCACCAACATCAACTTGGGATGGCCGGGAAAGGTACATGACGCTCGCATCTTCAGGAATTCTGGTCTGTTTCAAAAGCTGCAGGAAGGGACTTTCTTCCCAGACCAGAAAATAACCGTTGGGGATGTTGAAATGCCTATACTTATCCTTGGGGACCCAGCTTACCTCTTAATGCCATGGCTCATGAAGCCATACATAGGCAGCCTGGAGAGTAGTCAGGAGCTATTCAACTACAGGCTGAGCAAGTGCAGAATGGTGGTAGAATGTGCATTTGGATGTTTAAAAGCGCGCTGGTGCAGTTTATTGACTCGGTTAGACCTCAGCAAAATCAATATTCCCACTGTTATCACTGCTTGCTGTGCGCTCCACAATATCTGTGAGAGTAAGGGGGACACGTTTATGGCGGGGGGGAGGTTGAGGCAAATCGCCTGGCTGCTGGTTACGCACAGCCAGATACCAGGGTGGTTAGAAGAGCACAGGAGGGTGCGGTACGCATCAGAGAAGCTTTGAAAACCAGTTTAATGACTGGCCAGACTACGGTGTGAAAGTTCTGTTTGTTTCTCTTTGATGAAACCCCCCGCCCCTTGGTTCACTCTACTTCCCTGTAAGCTAACCCCCTCCCCACCTCCCTTTGATCACCATTTGCAGAGGCAATAAAGTCATTGTTGCTTCACATTCATACATTCTTTAATAATTCATCACACAAATAGGGGGATAATTACCAAGGTAGCCCAGGAGGGGTGGTGGAGGAGGGAAGGACAAGGCCACACAGCACTTTAAAAGTTTAAAAGTTTAAAACTTATTGAATGCCAGCCTTCTGTTACTTGGGCAATCCTCTGGGGTGGAGTGGCTGGATGGCCAGAGGCCCCCACACCGCATTCTTGAGCATCTGGGTGAGGGGAGGCTATGGAACTTGGGGAGGAGGACAGTTGGTTACACAGGGGCTGTAGCGGCAGTCTGTGCTCCTGCTGCCTTTCCTGCAGCTCAACCATACACTGGAGCATATTAGTTTGATCCTCCAGCAGCCTCAGCATTGAATCTTGCCTCCTCTCATCACGCCGCCGCCACCTTTCAGCTTCAGCCCTCTCTTCAGCTCACCACTTACTCTCTTCAGCCTGCCACCTCTCCTCCCGGTCATTTTGTGCTTTCCTGCACTCTGACATTGTCTGCCTCCATGCATTTGTCTGTTCTCTGTCAGTGTGGGAGGACAGCATGAGCTCAGAGAACATTTCATCGCAAGTGCGTTTTTTTCGCCTTCTAATCTTCTCTAGCCTGTGGGAAGGAGAAGATCCTGTGATCCTTGAAACACATGCAGCTGGTGGAGAAAAAAAAGGGACAGTGGTATTTAAAAAGACACATTTTATAGAACAATGGGTACACTCTTTCACGATAAACCTTGCCATTAACATTACATATGTAGCACATGCGCTTTCGTTACAAGGTCGCATTTTGCCTCCCCCCACCACGTGGCTAACAGCGGGGAACATTTCTGTTCAGCCACAGGCAAACAGCCCAGCAGGAACGGGCACCTCTGAATGTCCCCTTAAGAAAAGCACCCTATTTCAACCAGAAAAGGAGTACTTGTGGCACCTTAGAGACTAACAAATTTATTTGAGCATAAGCTTTCGTGAGCTACAGCTCACTTCATCGGATGCATTTGGTGGAAAATACAGAGGGGAGATTTATATACAGACACAGAGAACATGAAACAATGGGTTTTATCATACACACTGTAAGGAGAGTGATCACTTAAGATAAGCCACCACCAGCAGCGGGGTGGGGAGGAGGGAGGAAAACCTTTCATGGTGACAAGCAAGGTAGGCTATTTCCAGCAGTTAACAAGAACAAGATGTGTTTATCTCTGCTAGTGATTCTCAGCTGAGGGAAGATAAGTGCTTCCCCGCCTAACTTGGGTATGGGGCTAATCTGGGCTCAGAGGCTGCTAGTGCCACACAAAACAATCATTAGCCCAGGAGCTCGGAAGACACGCCTGGAATGTGGGAAATCCCTGGTTTATATCCCCCTCTCTCCTGGAGGAGGAGCAGGGATTGAATGTGGCTCTGCCATCTCTCAGGGCATGCTCTAACCACCATAGAGTGATTGTCACACTTTCCTCTGGCCCCATTAATATTTAAGTGGAACAGCTTAAACTAGAATATACTATAGCCTGAGGCTGTTATCGGAGACTTGGTCAAATCTCTACTCTTCTGGCAGAGGGGGGATTTGAATTGGAGGTCTCCCATACCCATGATGTATGCCCTAACTAGGGGCTAAACATTGTGAAGGAAATGAGCTTCCCCCCCATTCCACAATTGCTTTGTGTGGAGCTAGGCAGCCTCTCAGCATGCCTCCCAGATCAGGTCTAATACACAAGATAGGTGCTCCTCTGCTTATCTTCCCCAGGTTGTGGATTGTTTTGGGGGTTAGCAAGGAGATAGACATCTGGAAACCTTGAGGGAGTCAGTAGTGCACATGAACAGAGGCAGAAACTTAGGCACCTGGGGAATTTGTGCTGCAAAAACTTAGGTGCTGAGCAGCCAAGTGAGTTAAGGCACCTAGAGGGTTGGGCAGCAGCCAAGCAGCGGTTTCGTGGGTCACAGCAGTGCCTAAAAATGGGACTCAGGCACCTAAGTACTTTTGTGAATACCACCCCATGTCCTTATTCTCGGATGCCAACAAATGTCATTCCCCCCCTTCTAATAGAGGCAGTAACTGAGGACCTGAGATATTACCTAAGGTCAGTTCTAGCAGAAAAGAAGCGGCATGTTTGGGGCTCTGGAAAAGAACGCAGGTCTCTCCTGGGGCAGACCCAAGTCACTCCCACTTAGCCATACTGCCTTTTGGAATGAGTGAGCTAAATCTATGTGCTTAGCTATGCTGTCTGTACAATATCTGCCCAACCATGTGAACGAGGCAAGAAGCTGCAGGAAGAGCCAAACATTGGGCAAGTCTCATAAACCAGAATGTTCAGAGGGTTAGACTAATGGGGGGAGGGTTGGTGCTGTGCCAGGGATGGGGTATGTGGGGCAGGCCTTGAACCTCTGATGTTGAGCATGCGGGGAGTAGAGGGGCCAGGCAGCCATAAAAAATGGGGTTTGTGTTTGTTTTTATGCTATAAAGCAGCAAAAAAAGATGTTTTTAAAACTCTTCCAGGTTGTTATAATTCAGCAACCACTTGTCCAATTCACATCAAATTTGGTAGAAATAATTTGCCTCAGCCCCAGACCTAATGTTCCAATTTTGAGGCTGATAGGATCTTCCTGTAGTTTATAGATGTAGAGTCAAAAACCAGGGTTATAAAGAAAACTATTACAGTCTTAACTATGGAATGACTACCATCATTCCAGGGTGGAGCAGCCTCTTCCAAAGTGGGAATGACTCTGCTCAAACTGGGATGTGCATGAGGCTAAACCTGCTGGGTTTAAGAGAATAAGCACATTCTTGAGTGCAGGTTTCCATAAGGCTCTTTAATTTCATATCACCATCTAAATGATAATGTTGGCTTTCTGCTTTACAATTTCACTTGCATCTTCAATCTTGCTACATGCAGGAGAAAAGAGTAAATTCTGCTGCTATTTAAAAAGCATTATCATAAAATCGCACAAGGACAGACGATACTGAACTGAATCTCTTTTCCTAAATGATTTTTGCTTTATACCGTAACTTTAATTCTTTCATTGTAAGGCATCTCCTGGACTAAGGGTCCATTTCACTGACTGTAGAGAAGCTGGAAATGTCCCAGTGATCCTGTAATTGCTGAGAAGTTTCTCCTGGGCTCATGAGGTAGGTGGTAGGAAGTTCTCATCCTTTCATTTGTTTTTAAAATGCTAATTTTTCTACTTGAAAGGGTGCATTAATGACTTTAGATGATCTGTATTTATCCAAGTGACACAGACCCAGAAATTGCAATGCCTTTTCTCACACTGCAGTATAAAAATAGATACAAAGTACATTAAGGGTTTTTTTTTCTTCTTGACAGGTTTCAGAGTAGCAGCCGTGTTAGTCTGTATTTGCAAAAAGAAAAGGAGTACTTGTGGCACATTAGAGACTAACAAATTTATTTGAGCATAAGCGAAGTGAGCTGTAGCTCACGAAAGCTTATGCTCAAATAAATTTGTTAGTCTCTATGGTGCCACAAGTACTCCTTTTCTTTTTTCTTCTTGGCAACTTTCTCTTTGTCATTTTACAACCAGACTGTTACTCTACAAAAGTTAGTGATTTTTGTGATAATATTTTTCAATGAATTTTGAAAATGCTAGTATTAAGGCCTTTGCCCAGAATATTGGACTATAATTTGAGATGGTGAACGGGGAAGCCCAAGTTTTGCTTTGCCTTGTAACGTCTTATGACAAAAACAGTAGCAAACATGCACATTTTGATGCAATTATTAACTAGCACGAGTCCTAGGGTTCATGTTGTGCTCAATGAATTTTGCCCAAATTATAGCACGTTGCTCACTCGGGATTTGTTTTTTCTTTTTCTTTCTGATGTCTGGATCCAGTTACAATCAAGATGAGGATTTCCTTCCACTCCCACTGTGCCATGAGCAACCCCTCTCTGTGCAGTTACCTCATTTTCTTTTTTACGCTCCATGTTCCTACACTGGAATCAGGTAGGAAGCCTCTTGTCACAGAGTGTATTCTGCTTTCTCTCAATAGTTTTAATACCATTGATCTTTTGTTATTTTGAAACAATTCGTAATAAGAGCATTTTATGTAAATTTGAGCAATAAAATCCTATTTTTGGAGGGGAGGAAGGGGAAAGATATTGATTTTTCTCCCTTTTTACTCCCCTTGGTCTCAGTGTAACTTGTACTCAGTGGACTTTTACATCGTATTTCACCTTAAACTTTCCTCCTGCCTCATCTTAAACTTCTGCAACTCTGCCTATCACTATTCAATATTTTCATTAATGACTTGGATAATGGACTGGAGAGTAAGTTGATAAAATTTGCAGATGACACTAAGCTGGGAGAGGTTGGTAGCACTTTGGAAGACAGGATTAGAATTCCAAATGATCTGCACAAATTGGAGAATTGGTCCAAAATCAACAGGATGGAATTCAATAAGGACAAGTGCAAAGCACTTCACTAAGGAAGGAAAAATCCAGTGCACAACTACAAAATGGTGAATAAATGACTAGGTGGTAATGCTAGTAAAGGATTGGGGGCTGAAAAGGATCTGGGCTTATGGTGGATCATCAGTTGAATATGAGTAAGGCTATGAATCAGTGATGGAGGTCACAGCTTCCATGATTTTATGAGACCTCCATGACTTCCTGAAAATTATGATTCAGCTCAGGAAGAGCTAAAGTTTCAGCCCTGGGAAGTGGAGCTCAGGCTCCAGCCCCTCATGGCGAGGCTTGGGCTTCCATGATTTATTGTTTATTGCCCATGTCCTGCCCGTGACTTTTATTAAAAATATCCATAGCAAAATCTTAGTCTTAAATATGAGTCAACAATGTGATGGAGATTGCAAAAAAAAGGCTAATATCAATCTTGGGTGTGTCAGCAGGAGTGTTGCATGTAAGACACAGGAGGTAATTGTCCTTCTCTGGCTGGCACTGGTGAGGGCACAGCCTGAGTACTGTGTCCAGTTCTGGGTGCCACATATTAGGAAAAATGTGGACAAATTGGAGAAAGTCCCGAGGAGAGCAACAAAAATGATACATGGTTTAAAAACCCTGACCTGTGAGGAAAGGTTAAAGAAACTGGGCGTTTTCAGTCGTGATAAAAGAAGACTGAGGAGGATGTAATAGTCTTAAAATATGTTAAATTCTGTTATAAAAGGACTATGATAAATTTTTCTCGATGTCCAAGGTAGGTGTGACATATCAGGGTACCATCCAGACAAATGAGTAGCAGTGTCACCCCTGCCCTGTAACCTGGGGTGCCATTACAATGCTTTGCTGCTGTAGCCCCCAACCTGGACTGCTCACAAACAGCCTCCAGCATGTAGGTCACTCCCAGCGTGTGCAGATTTAAAGATTGGCTCTTACCAGCCTTAAAGATTGCTACAGGGTGACCCCAACACACTCCCAGTCCCAGATTTTCCTTCAGAAATGTATGTCCTAAAATATTGTTTGTTATTCCTTAAAGGGAATAATATACACACAACTTGTTACCCCACATAGAGATACCCAGACACTTCAACTCAATCACACCAGGTTAGATAACACAATAAAAGAAGTTTATTAACTACAAAGAGATAGCTCTTCATTGAGTATAATTATTGAGGCATAAAGGTCAGAAATGGTTACAAGAAAAATAAAGAGAAAGTACTCAGCAGTGCCTAACTTATCAAACTATGTTAGATTCAAAGCAAAGATTTTTCATCACATGCTTTCAGCAGTCTTAATGACCAAACTCTTCAGGTCAGGACCCATTCCCTAGAGTCTAATGGCTGCTTCCTTTGCATTTTCAGGTGTAAAGAATGTGATGGGCAGGGAGAGAGATAGGGGTCTCTTGGGGTGTCTGCCTCTCCCCCACTTTGAGAAGTATTTTCAGCTGGGAGCAAAGCAACAGGCAGTCTAATGAAGAAAGGAAACTCCACAATGTTTGGTTTCAGAGTAGTAGCCGTGTTAGTCTGTATTCGCAAAAAGAAAAGGAGTACTTGTGGCTCCTTAGAGACTAACAAATTTCATCAGATGAAGTGAGCTGTAGCTCACGAAAGCTTATGCTCTAATAAATTTGTTAGTCTCTAAGGTGCCACAAGTACTCCTTTTCTTTTTCCACAATGTTTCTTTGCTAAGATGTAGATTTTTGTCCCGCCCCCTTTCCTACCAAAGAATGGCCACTTAGCGGGTAATGGTCCATCAGCTTTGTTTTTACCTGACTGAGGCATCAACTTTCTCTTTGTCTCTGAGGAACTAGCTTAGTCACTCCCCAGACTTAACTGGAAGTTATGATTTCAGCTTATGTTTATAATTTCACATGTAACGCTCCCACGTGTATTTTGCCATGATATTGATCAGCAAATTGAGTCTTTAATTATACCTCACAAGGCATACCCTGCACCAAGATTATTACAATAATGTGTAGGGTTTAAATACAGGGATGTATTCCGTTATAGCAGGACAAGAAGTAACAGTCTTAATCGTCAGCAATGGAGATTTAGGTTATGTATTAGGAAAAACTTTGTAACTATAAGTTCTGGAATGGACTTCTAAAGGAGGTTGTGGAATCCCCATCACTGGAGGATTTTAAGAACTGGTTGAAACACTTGTCAGGGATGTTCTATGTTTACTTGGTCCTACCTCAGCACAGGGATTGAACTTGATACCCTCTAGAGGTTCCTTCCAAGCCCTATATTTCTCTGATTCTATGATTTTTTTCAAAATTGAGCTTGTATGTCACTGTTCCACAGATCTGTATACAAATCTACTTTTTACTTAAAGAATTGGAGAGATACAAAAAGAGAACTCAGAAAGAACAGAAAATATGGTTATTCATACATTCATAGATGATAAGACCAAAGGGACCATTGTGATCATTTAATCTGACCTCCTGTATAACACAGGCCAAAGAACTTCCCTGAATTAATTCTTGTTTGAACTAGAGCCGATCTTTTAGAAAAACATCAAGTCTTGATTTAAAAAATTGCCAGTATTGGAGAATCCACCATGACCCTTCATAAACTCTTCCAATGATTAATTCCCTCACTGTTAAAAATTTGCACTTTATTTCCAGTCTAAAGGCTGGGCAAATTCTATATATTTTACAAAACTTCTTCAAAATTATATATAAGAACATAAGAATGGCCATACTGGGTCAAACCAATGGTCTATGTAGATCAGTATCCTGTCTTCCAACTGTGGCCAATGCCAGGTGCTTCAGAGCAAATGAACAGAACAGGCAATCATCGAGTGATCCATCCTCTGTCATCCAGTCCCAGCTTCTGGCAGTCAGCGGCTAGGGACACTCATAGCATGCAGTTGCATCCCTGACCATCTTGGCTAATAGCCATTGATAAATCTGTGATATATCACACACAAGTAACAAAATGTATGCTTCCCATTTATATATACAGCTGCAATTCAAGAAAATAGACCATTGGAAGAGATATCTAAAAGCCACAAGAATTAATTCATAGCTTCATAGATTTCTAAATTCCAAGGCTTGTAATCCTCTGTAAAATACAGGCCAGAGAACTTCCCCAAATTCCTTAAAAACAACATACCCTTTTTTAAAAAAAAATAATCTGATATTGATTTAAAGATTCCTAGTAATGGAGAATCCACAATACCTGTTGGTAAATTGTTCCAATGGTTAATTACTCTCACTGTTAAAAATGTACACCTTATTTCTGGTCTGAATTTGTCTACCTTCAACTCATAGACATAGAATCACAGACTCATAAACTTTAAGGCGAGAAGGGATAATCATGATCGTCGAATCTTCCTTCCTGCACATCACAGGCCACAGAACCTTGCCCACCTTCTCCAGTAATAGACCCATAGCCTTTGGCTGAGTTACTGAAGTCCTCAAATCATGGTTTTAAGACTTCAAGTTACAGAAAATCCACAATTTACACTAGTTTAAACCTGCAAGTGGCCCATGCCCCTGCTGCAGAGAAAGGCAAAAAAAACCCCAGGGTCTCTGCCAATCTGACCTGGGGAGAAATTCCTTCCGAACCCCAAATATGGTGATCCGTTAGACCCTGAGCATGAGGGCAAGACCCACCAGCTAGACACCAGGGAAAGAATTCTCTGTAGTAACTCAGAGCCTTCCCCATCTAGTGTCCCATACTGGCCGCTGGCGATATTTGCTACTAGCAGTCGCAAATCAACTACATGCCATTGTAGGCATTCTCATCATACCATCCCCTCCATGAACTTATCTAGCTCAGTCTTGGTACCAGTTAGGCTTTTTGCCCCCCCTGCTCCCCTTGAAAGACTGTTCCAGAACTTCACTCCTCTGCTGGTTAGAAAACTTCATCTAATTTCACGCCTAAACTTGTTGATGGCCAGTTTATATCCATTTGTTCTTGTGTCCACATTAGCACTTAACTTAAATAACTTCTCTTCATCTCTGGTATTTATCCCTGTGATGTATTTATGGAGAGCAATCATATCTCCCTTCGGCCTTCTTTTGGTTAGGCTAAACAAGCCGAGGTCTTTGAGTCTCCTCTCATAAGGTAGGTTTCCCATTCCTCTGATTATCCTAGTAGTCCTTCTCTGCCCCATTACACTTTGAATTAATCTTTCTTAAACATGGGTACCATTACACACAGTATTCCAGCTGGGGTCTCACCAGTGCCCTGTATAATGGTAATAACACTTCCCTGTCTCTACTGGAAATACCTCGCCTGATGCATCCAAGGATTGCATTAGCTTTTTTCATGGCCACATCACATTGGCGGCTCAAGGTCATTCTGTGATCAGCCAATTAGATCTTTCTCCTCCTTTGTCACTTCCAACTGAAAAGTCCCCAACTTATAGCAAAAATTCTTGTTGTTAGTCCCTAAAATCCCAAAGTGCATGACCTTGCACTTTGCACTATTAAATTTCATCCCATTTCTATTACTCCAGTTTACCAGGTCATCCAGATCTTTTCATATGATATTCCGGTCCTCCTACATATTGGCAATACCTCCCAACTTTGTGTCATCCAAAAATTTTATTAGCACACTCTCACTTTTTGTGCCAAGGTCAGCAATAAAAATGTTAAACAGGATTGATCCCAAGACTGATCCCCGAGGAACTCCACTAGTAACCTCCCTCCAGCCTGACAGTTCACCTTTGAGTATGACCCACTGTAGCCTCCCCTTTAACCAGTTCTTTATCTACCTTTCAGTTCTCATGTTAATCCCCATCTTCTCCAATTTAACTAATAATTTCCAATGAGGAATTGTATCAAATGCTTTATTGAAATCTAGGTAGATTAGATCTACTGCATTTTCTTTGTCTAAAAAATCAGTTATCTTCTCAAAGGAGGAGATCAGGTTGGTCTGGCACAATCTGCCTTTTATAAAACCATGTTGTATTTTATCCCAATTACTGTTTACTTCTATGTTCTTAACTACTTTCTCTTTCACAGTTTTTTCCAAGACCTTGCATACAATTGAGGGTCAAACTAACAGGCCTGTAGTTTCCCAGATCACTTTTTTCTCCAATTCTCCAGTCAAAGGGTATGATCCCCAAGTTTACAGATTCATTAAAAATCCTTGCTATTGGTCTTTCAATTTCATGTTCGGTTCCTTTAATATTGTTGGATGGAGATTATCCAGGTCCCCCAGTTTAGTCCCATTAAACTGTTTGAGTTTGACTTCCACCTCAGATGTGGTCATTTCTACTTTCATATCCTCTTTTCAATTAGCCACCCTGCCGCTACCCCTCATTACTTCTCATTACTTTTATTAAAAACTGAGGCAAAGTATTTGTTTGTGTTAGGCTATGCCTAGATTATCTTTAATCTTCACCCCATCTTCAGTGCTTAGTGGTTCAATTTGTTCTTTCCTTGTTTTCTTTTTATTTATTTGACTATAGAATATTTTACTATTGGTTTTAATTGCCTTTGCAAGCCCAACTCTGCTTGGATTTTGGCAGTTCCTACTTTTCCCCTACACTTTCTGACCTCGTTGCTGATTGTGACAGAGATCCCTGGGGTACAACTTGGAACTGTGGGACTGCTGTGCCACCTTAACTATTTAGCCTGAGTTGTCTCTCATAAAGCTATGCTAGTGAGAAGCAGCAACACACCTCCGGGCACTGTGATCATTCAGCTATCAACATGTGAAGCCCTACACCCAGATGTATTACATGAATGCTCCCTGAGCTACTCATGAATCATACAGAGAGAGGCGCCAGTCAATCACCTCAGCCCCCTAGCCTTTCACCCCAGAAATATACTGTTACACTGCTTAAGGCTCCCTTGGGCAGTGCAAGCTCACTAATAAATTCCCCACTTCCTCGTAGGAAAGTGGACGTGCACCAGCCTTTGTAGTCTGAGCTGAGATTTCCAAAGCACTTCAACCAAAAACACACTGTTTTAGGTAAAGTATAAAACATTTATTACCTACAGAAAGATAGCTTTTAAGTGATTATAAGTAGCAGGCACAGAGATCAAAGTTGTTTACCTAAGTAATAAAAATAGAAACACAGTCTAAATTTTAACTTTAAAACACTAAATAAGATTTGAATCAAGCAGTCTCTCACCCTGATGTTACAGGCAGCTCACAGTTCCTCAATACATGGACTGGACACCCTTCCAACCTGGGACCAATCTCCCTAGTTCAAAGTCTTTTGTCTTCCAGATGATCTTCCAGGAGTTGAGATGGAGATGGCGGGGAGAGAGGTCAAGTAATGATGTCACTGTCTCTCTTTTTTCCAGCTGCTACACAGATCCTTGCTGTGACATGGGTTAGGCTGCCCCATTGCATACATGCCTTCTCTGAGAACTCTCTGGGATAGTGGGTTGGGTGTTGATGAACCATTAAAAATCTGTCTGGCCAGTGATTGGAGGCTCTTTTGTCCCTTCTGAAAGGCCAGCAGTGGGCATCTCCTAACCTCACAATATATTTCAGTAACACATATAGTAATGCTTCATAACTTCACATCCAATGATGGACCTTAATATGTTGTTGGATTTTATGTACTAACAGATCCAGACTTTTAAAATGATACCTCACAAGGCATACTTGTACAAAACAAACCATAATCATATGGCAGTGGTGAATATAGAGGTTCCAGGGTGCTAATTTGAAGTACAGAGTGTCACAATGATTCATCCCCTCTTCCATTCCTTGTAGGCTTTCTGCTTTCTCTTAATAGCCTGTTTGAGATGCTTGCTCATCCAGCTTGGTCTGTAACCCTTCCCTACAAATTTTTCTCCTTGCTTGGGATTCAGGCTTCAGATAGCTTCTTCAACTTTGAACAGGTAGTTCTAGTGCTAGTTGCTCTCTTTTGTTACACAGGCTCCTTGCATTGGTGTACAAACATCTTAACTGTTGCTGCTTGGCTTCACTCAGATTCCTCACCTGATTGAGTACAATTATTTTACTTACAGTATTGCCTACCTGACTGTTAGCTTCATTGGTATTGGCACTATCTTTCCTCTTACTGTCTATTCTCCTACCTACTGCTCTTCCTTTCTCCATTGGTGTATTCTCTCTTGATTTTCTTCCCAGTCAATATTAGGATAAGGTGTGGGGATTACATGAGCTTCTCCCAGCTGTCTACCCACAAGTTCCTAGTTTAATGCTCTGTTAATCAGTTGTGCCATCTTCCATCCCAGAAGTCTGTTTTCCTCCCTACTCAGGTGGAGTCCATCCCATGAGAACAGTCCTCTGTCCATGAATGCCTCTCATTCATGAAATATCCCAAAGCCCTCCTTATTGCACCACTGCGTGAGCCATCTATTGATCATCATAATTTTGTCTTGCCTTCCCTCTCCTCCTCTAGGGACAGACAGAATCTCACTGAAGATCATCTGAGCCTCCATTTCTTTAAGCATCTTCCCCAGCTTGGCATAGTCTCCTTTGACGCGTTCCAGTGAGAATCTAGCTGTTTCATTTGTTCCCACATGAAGGACAATCAGTGAATTCTTTCCTGCTCCTATTAGAATCCTCTTCAGCCTCAGATCCACATTCTGTATCTTAGCTCCTGGCAGACAGCACACCTTTCTATTCTCTGGATCAGTTCTGGTGACAGATCGTTGAAACGGATCTTTAATAGCCCACAGCTGGGCAGATTGCTACCAGCACCAGTAGAAATTCAGAAAACAATATGCTTAATGCATAGTAATTTATTTGAGAAAGAATCACACAAGCAGTAAGGGTTACATAATGCACCTCTCCTTAATAAGCTTCAATTCCCCAAGCATAAATGTTCAGTAACTATGTTGGCCTTACACAGTATCCTGATTATCAAACAAAGCAGGTATAGCTACTGATTCTAGATGGAGACTTCTTTTCTTCTGTTCTTTCCCCCTCAGGTACTTGGTCTGTCAAATGTCCCCCGGAAGCAGGGTCTTGGTTACCCCACGGCCCTCTGGTTCAAAAGTCCCACAAAAGTCCCTCGAAATAGCGTCATGGTTACCCCGAGGTTTTCTGTCTCACAGCATCATGAACCTCTTCAGATGTTAATTGGAGAACTAACTTAACTAATTTACTTTGCTTGGCATTTATAACTTTTGTTCTCAAAGGAGTCACATTTCCCAGAAATATGCTCTGTGGGCGTTCATTACCGGTTTTCTCTAATTAATATTTTAGAAGGGACTGCAAAATAGGTACAGACCAAAGATCAATCAATTTTTATCCTCTCATCAATCATTCACTTAAGCTTTTAGCATGATGCCATCCAAAAAGGGTCATTTTGACCCTATGTCAGCCTGTACCAAGTCCACTGATCACATGATTTTATGTCGTCTTTACTTTGGTGAGCTGGTTGCCCCAGCTGATATATTCCAAAGTTTGATGTTGACACATATATGCAGCTAGAGCTTTTATTAACTATTTAAGTACAGTTTCAGCACTTCCAGTACATTTTCCACACCATCTATATAGCAAATGCAAATGCTTCTCCCAGAATCCTCTAGCAAATTCAGACATACCAAGCCATATCAAACTCATGCTTGCCACATTTATTCATATCAGTCACAGCAATTCATAATAATTCAGCACTGTCCCAACACAGGCCTTGTCTGTTCTTCTTAGTAGGGAGTCCCCAATCATATAGACCTGCCTTTTCCTGGTGTTGGTGTGATTTTCCAGCCTTCCTCCTTTTCCTTCTGGCTGCAAGTCCTCTTGTCTTTTGTTCTCCCTTGCAATCTTAGCACTTCTTAGGAATGTGTATTTTTGCAATATTAGCCCTGTTCTCGCCAGATTCTGTGAGCAGGTCCTGCCTTGTACCAGGTCTCTGATACAAGGGCTTATGTCTCAGGCTCTCTTCCTACTACAGGTTCAAGTCTAGCAAACAGTCTTCCACAGGTTAATTGTTCTGGTTGCAGGCATTAGCCAGGTCACAAAATTTAGAGACAGAGCTCACTCATTTTTTAATCCTCTCTGGATTGGTCTTGACTAGGAAAAGTGTCTGAGTTTAGTGCAGGGTCAGCTAACACGTGCTAGCTAAGCCTGTCCTAACTTCACCTGTTTTCCAGTGCAGATACAGTGAGATACCATGAGTTCAGTTTTAGCTGGTCAAGTTGCAGTCTAAGTGGTAGTGAGAGATCAGCATGCATTACCTATGAAAGCAATCCAGCTCCCCTCTGGTCTAACTTTCTGTGTGTCTCGCTTCCCTTAACAGTGAATTTTGAGGTGATTGGACCTGATCATCCCATCACGGTCTCTGCAGGGGAAGATGCCCTGTTACCCTGTCACCTCTCCCCCAGCATGAATGCTCAGGAGATGGAGGTGCGCTGGTTCCAATCCAAGTTCTCTGAACTTGTCTATCTGTATCAGCATGGAAAAGATCAGACTGAGCTGCAAACATCAAAGTATCGGGGCAGAACAGAGCTGCTGAAGGACGGTATCATGGATGGAAGAGTTGCCCTGCATATACGCAACATTACCCCCTCTGACCAAGGACAATTTATCTGTTTCTTCCGATCACCCAGCTTTTATGGGGAAGCCACTCTGGAACTGAAGGTGACAGGTCAGTAACTTGGCTGCTAATTTGAATTCCCAGAAGAAGAAGAAGAAGAATTTATTTTGAGGTGTAATTTAATGTGTCTCATTTTCATGTCAGTATCCAGAATTCCCTTCTATCTGTCTAGCAAAGAAAGGTACAATACAAGCTAGTGGCTGGAAGTTGAACCTAGAGAAATTCAGACCAGAAATAAGGCATAATTTTTTAATAGTGAGAGTAATTAACCATTGGAACAATTTACCAAGACTTGTGGTGGATTCTCCATCCCTTGCAATTTTAAAATAAAGATTGGCTGTTTTTCTAAAAGATCTGCTCTCAGAATCATTTTGGGGGCAGTTCTCTGGCCTGTGTTATGCAGGAGGCCAGACCAGATGATCACAGCGATCCCTTCTGGCCTTGGAATCTATGAATAAACCTATGAAAGCTTTTTTAAAGACTATTAGATCTTTAATCTTAGAGAAAAGAGCAAGAGGAGATAAAAAGGTGAAGAAAAATACTTTAAAATCAGCTCTTGTTTCTTGCTGCACAACTTCTAAGGGCATGTGCAGGAGTAGGATGGCTGATACTCACTGGTGATCCAGGTGCAGTGCATCACAAGAGGGGCAGTTGGCCTTCACGTGCCTCAGCTCATTACATTTAAAGCATCACCCAGCTGACTGTGGGCTGGGGCGAGGTGGGTGGTTGGAGAGTGGAGAGATGGAATGAGAGAGCATCTCCCTGGCTGTGTGGAAGGCTCCTCCTTGTGTGGTGGGGCCTTGGGCTGACCCCAATAGTAGGGTGTTGTTTCAGGTTGCCCTTTCTGGTATCCTCTCCAACTGCTACTAGCTTTCTTCTTCTCTGCCACCTCCACCCATTTGGCTCCAATCTCCACCGCCTCGATTACAGTTTGGGGCTTCCTATCTAGGACGTACCTTTCTATTTCCTCAGGAACACCCTCTAAGAATTGCTCCGTTTACAAGAGGAGAGACAGATCTTCCCGAGATTTAACACTTACTCCTCATATCCAGGCATCCCAATTTTTCACAATCTGGTAGGTGTGTTGGGAAAATGCCATGTCTGGTTGCTACCTTAGGGCTCTGAACTGCCGACGGGCATGCTAGGGTGTGAGCCCCATTCTAATTCTGGCCTTTTGTTTAAAAAGTTCATACTCGTTCATGTGTTCTTTAGGCATTTCAGCTGCCATCTCAGCTAAGGGTCCACTGAGTTGCGGGCTCAGCTCCACGATATACTGGTCTGTAGGGGTGTTGTACCCAAGGCAGGCCCGTTCAAAATTTTCTAGGAAGGCCTCTGTATCATTGCCTACCTTGTATGTGGGGAATTTCTTGGACTGGGGAGCAGTACCTGGAGAAGGACTGTTAAGGTTATGGTTGGTTCAGCTTAGCCCTTTCCAGCTCTAAGCGCTTCAGCTCCATTTCCAAGCGCTTCGCCTCCGCCTCCAAGCGCTTCATTTCCATGCGCTTCTCCTCTCCTCTGCCTCCGCCTCCAAGCACTTCATCTCTAGGAAGAAATTCCTGTCTTCCGCAATCAGAACGTGATCTGGATTAAGGGCATCCCTCCAGCTTGGCTCCCTGATCTCAGATTGGGGAGGGCTGACCCTTCCCCCCTGGGAAGTCTCCGGTCCCCCATCCCTTCCCTGGATTTCCATCATGGAGCTGGATGTCTGGGCTTGATCTGGGTCTGTCTTCTCCGTGGCATGCCACTTTGGGAAGACTGGATTTTCTATGGTTTTGGTGCCTGACCTCAACCTCATGCACAGGCTGCCCTACTCCAGCCTAACTATTTCATTGCCACAAAGCTAGAAAAGAAAAATATATATATATATTGCTTGTTGGACTCCCTGGCTTTGCAGGCTAATCCTTTGGCATGCCTGTTCCCCCTCAGGAAGAAAAGAAAAGAAAAGAAAAGAAAAGAAAAGAAAAGAAAAGAAAAGAAAAGAAAAGAACAGAAAAGAAACCTCTCCCTGTCTTTCAAGCAGCCAGAAGGAAAAATGTGTCCTTTTAAAATCCTGACATCTGTGCTTCTGGTTCAAAATGATCTCACCACTCTGCCACCATGTCAAGGCTGAATCCCCACTCTGGCACTTCAAGTGGAGAAGGTAGTGGCCCACAAGGATTTAAAAAAAAATGAATACTTGCTACTCCAGGCTTGAATTAAACTCCTAAGGTTACAGCTTTTCTCTGACCTTGGCTTGGTAAACACTGCTACCACCCAAAAGCGAAAACCCGTTTGGACTCAGGAAGGAGCACTTGAGAATTCCTCCCTGTGGGGTACCCTTAAGCCCTTTCACACCTCCCCTGGGGAAGAGGGGAGAAGGAAAACAAAGGAAATTAGCTGTTGCTACCAGCTAATCAAAACAACATGCACAAACCTCTTAAGACACCAAAAAAATCCAATCGTGTTCTTTAAAAAGGTAAATTTTATTAAAAACAAAAAGAAAGAAAATACATCTGGAACTTAGGCTTTTGCTGTATTTTAAAACAGCAATTCCAAAAATTAAGCACCCAAAATAGCTTTCTTGGGAGTTCAGCTTAAAGGTTACAAGCAAACAAAAGCATCAGGGTTTAGCACAGAGGAGATCCACAAGCCAAAATAAGAAATAAAAGAAAATAACCTAATCACTTCTTTCCAAACATTTCTGAACTACTTATACATCTGGGTTTCAGATAAGTAGGTTTGAGGTATGAACTGGTGTTTTTTCGTACCTGGTTTTAAAATTGCTTACAGCATAACTTCAGCCCTGTCCTGCTCTGTCCCCTCTCTCTGGAGAACAACCAACAACAGACAAAGGAAAGTTTTTTTCTCCAACTTTAAAAAGTTCTAGCCCTCCCATTGGCTTTTTTGGTCAGGTTCCCATTCCCCCCCCGCTTTTTTTTTTTTTAAAAAACCTCGGGGACTTTTTAGCCCTTTACAGGTAAAGCAAGCAGAGAACAGCTAGCAAGAGGGATTTTACAGCTAACCGGCTGGCTGGGTGTTCATAAAAGGGAGCTATGCCCCCCCCTTCATTTATCACACCATCGTTAGAGGGTTTTAAGGCCCGTCTTGACAAAGCCCTGGCTGCGATGATTTCGTTGGGGTTAGTCCAGCTTTGAGCAGGGGGTTGGACTAGATGACCTTCTGAGGTCTCTTCCAACCCTGATATTCTATGATAACTGTTGCTAATCATATCGAGGCAGCTATCGTGGAGGTGAAAATAATGAGTTCAAGTACAGCAGGTGTGATGTAAGCCATGCAACCACTACAGATGTGGACTACAACAAGACAGTTGAAAAATCACAATGTAAATGAGAAGTCACAGGCCCAATGATTTCAAAACAACACAAGGAAAAGAATGTCACCACTGTGAATGTACACACCACACTACAAACTACACAGGAAAGCTTCCAGTGGGAGCTTAGTGCACTGCAAAAAGAGGGGACATTTTGCTAAGGTATGCTGAAGCAAACCAGCCTAATCAACAAGTACATGCAGTTACTGTGCCCGAGGTTAGTACATTGTGTGTGGATGAACGCAGATCCACATACATTGTAGATAAAATAGCATGTGCTGTTCATGTCTCTGCTGCAGCAGGCGTGAAGCCCCAGGTGGTGGAATGAATGTTGGACACTGGCTCAGCAGTTTCTATACTACCTGAATCGATTTGTCTGCAATACTTAGGACATGTGCCACTTACAGAACTGCGCTTACACCTGGTGTGTTACTTGATGAACTTGTGGCACCTTAGAGACTAACAAATTTATTTGAGCATAAGCTTTCGTGAGCTACAGCTCACTTCTTCGGATGCATTCCTGTTATTTCGACCTTCAGGAGGAGTCCACCCAGAATCCTTCTTTTTGTAGTGTTGGTAGGAAGGTCCCTGTGGGTTCATACGTTGGTTAGAGGTGTGTTGGAAATATTCCTTGAGTCGGAGACGTCGAAAAAAGATTCTAGGTCACCACAGAACTGTATCATGTTCGTGGGGGTGGAGGGGCAAAAGGAGAGGCCCTGAGATAGTACAGATTTTTCTGCTGGGCTAAGAGTATAGTTGGACAGATTAACAATATTGCTGGGTAGGTTAAGGGAACCACTGTTGTGGCCCCTTGTGGCATGTAGTAGTTTCGAGAGTTTAGTGTCCTTTTTCTTTTGTAAAGAAGCAAAGTGTGTGTTGTAGATGGCTTGTCTAGTTTTTGTAAAGTCCAGCCACGAGGAAGTTTTTGTGGAAGGCTGGTTCTTTATGAGAGTATCCAGTTTTGAGAGCTCATTCTTAATCTTTCCCTGTTTGCTGTAGAGGATGTTGATCAGGTGGTTCCGCAGTTTCTTTGAGAGTGTGTGGCACAAGCTGTCAGCATAGTCTGTGTGGTATGTAGATTGTAATGGATTTTTTACCTTCAGTCCTTTTGGTATGATGTCCATCTGTTTGCATTTGGAGAGGAAGATGATGTCTATCTGTATCTGTATGAGTTTTTTTATGAAGTTGATAGATTTCCACTCCATATGGCTAAATTCAGTGCCTTGCATAATAACAGTTTTCAGAGTAGCAGCTGTGTTAGTCTGTATTCGCAAAAAAGAAAAGGAGTACTTGTGGCACCTTAGAGACTAACAAATTTATTTAAGCATAAGCTTTCGTGAGTGCATCCGATGAAGTGAGGCTTATGCTCAAATAAATTTGTTAGTCTCTAAAGTGCCACAAGTACTCCTTTTCTTTTTTGCGAATACAAACTAACACGGCTGCTACTCTGAAACTTGATGAACTGCATCCCTGTGCTTGGTTGACTGCGTGCAACCATGACTTTTGATACAGAATTCTACCGGTATGCATTATATCTTATGCCTAGGGGTTCTGCTATGCTAAACAGTGATTTGTTTCCCTCACTAAACATGTAGGCAGTCAACGGGCACATTGCTTTTACCCCACCTGCCACCACTACCATACAAACTCCAGTCTCTGCTCTTAACAAGGATGGTACAGAGGAGCGCCTTGGCTGTGCGTTTGGATTTGCTCACGAAATTAAACTTTGCGCTCAGGTGACACCTACACAACAGAATTTACCCCCTCTACCATTCTCAGTCAGGGATGCTGTATCACATGAGGTTAAAAAATTAGTACAGAATGGTGTTATTGAAGAGATTGCAACATGTGCATGGGTCTCACCAATAGTGGTGACAAAGAGAAAGACTGGAGGTATTTGTCTTTGCATAGACATAAGGGAGCCTAATAAAGCCATTGTGATTGACAGCTATCAACTCACACATAGAAGAAACATTGGCGGATCTTTGTGGCACAAAGATATTTTCTACTCTCAATCTACAGAATGCATATCACCAAGTTATACTAGAGGAAGAGTGAGAGATCTCATAGCATTTATTATGCTTGAGGACCTATTCCACTTGAAACATGCACCATGCAGACTTGTATTGGAACCCAGCACTTTCCAAAGAATGACATCAGTGATTCTGAAGAATCAGCCTGGAGTCCAGTGTTATTTGGATGAAATTATTGTGTTTGGGAAGACTTGTGAGAAACATGAAAAACATTTCCATGCAATACTACACCACATCAGAACAGCAGGGCTGAAACTGAATTTGGCCAAATGCCAGTTCAGACAAACAGAGTTATTTCTGGGGCACATAATTTTCCAAACTAGACTGAAACCCTGGCTTGGACCACATCATGGTGGTTACAAAAGACCCACCTCCAAGATACTTATAAACCTTACATATTTTCATAGATTTTACATCATGGTATGCCAAGTTTATTCTGAACAACACCTCAGTCACCGTTACAAACATATTTCAGGGAATCTCGACCGTGGCCTGGATGGCTATTGCAGAAATTGTTTCGCAACAGTGAAAGATTTGATTGCAAATAGTCCAGTACTTACACTGTTTGATCCTGCCTCAGAATATGGATTGGAAGCAACACTTACTCAAATACATGACAACATGGAGGAGACCAGTGCATTTGCATCAAGAACACTTGCAGAAACTGAGACGGAGTATTCATCTGTTGAAAAGAAAGCACTTGCTTGCCTATCGGCTGTGGAAAAATGGAGAACTTACTTCTGGGGCCATACTTTCAAATCGCATACCCATCATAGCTCTTTGATGACACTGTTAACTTCTAGCAGACTCAGACAAGTGGAAGGCCAAATTGTCAGATGGTCAGCAAGACGACTGTTTTTCCACGTATGTCACAGAGTAAAAGCTAGGAATTTAAAATGGGATGGCTGATTGCTGATCCTGCCTGCCCTTGCCTTCACGTGACAGACAGATGATGACAATGTAGTTGCAGTTATAACAGGCACTCTCACAGCTGTTATACAAGAACAATTCAAAGCTGCTTGCTTAGCATGCCCCATTCAACAAAAATTGCAGGAACAGCTGATAACAAAATGGCCACATGACCCCAAATTTTTGATCCAGCTTTGCAACTTTACTGTAGAGTACTCAAAAAGTTTCTATACAAGATGGATGGGTATTATGAGGTACTGACTGGCTGATTGTACCAGACACACTGCAGACAACATTCATACATCTGGCACGTGACACCTATCAAAGGATTGACACAATGAAACAGTGTCTATGTGACCTGTATTGGGGCTGGGAATAGATGCTCAGGTTGAAGCAGCTGTAAAAACATGCATTACTAGCCAGTTACATGACAAGATGATGGTGATGCATGTGCCACCATTACAGCCTGTTCCTCTTCCGGATGCAGCATGGGAAAAGCTTGCCATTTATATTATAAGTCCATTCAACAATACACCAAGTGACTATCATTATGCTAGGTTTCAGAGTAGCAGCCGTGTTAGTCTGTATTCGCAAAAAGAAAAGGAGTACTTGTGGCACCTTAGAGACTAACAAATTTATTAGAGCATAAGCTTTCGTGAGCTACAGCTCACTTCATCGGATGCATTTGGTGGAAAAAACAGAGGAGAGATTTATATACACACACACAGAGAACATGAAACAATGGGTTTATCATACACACTGTAAGGAGAGTGATCACTTAAGATAAGCCATCACCCACAGCAGGGGGGGGAAAGGAGGAAAACCTTCCATGGTGACAAGCAGGTAGGCTAATTCCAGCAGTTAACAAGAATATCAGAGGAACAGTGGGGGGTGGGGTGGGGGGGAGAAATACCATGGGGAAATAGTTTTACTTTGTGTAATGACTCATCCATTCCCAGTCTCTATTCAAGCCTAAGTTAATTGTATCCAGTTTGCAAATTAATTCCAATTCAGCAGTCTCTCGTTGGAGTCTGTTTTTGAAGCTTTTTTGTTGAAGTATAGCCACTCTTAGGTCTGTGATCGAGTGACCAGAGAGATTGAAGTGTTCTCCAACTGGTTTTTGAATGTTATAATTCTTGACGTCTGATTTGTGTCCATTCATTCTTTTACGTAGAGACTGTCCAGTTTGACCAATGTACATGGCAGAGGGGCATTGCTGGCACATGATGGCATATATCACATTGGTAGATGCGCAGGTGAACGAGCCTCTGATAGTGTGGCTGATGTGATTAGGCCCTATGATGGTATCCCCTGAATAGATATGTGGAATTAATTTGCAAACTGGATACAATTAACTTAGGCTTGAATAGAGACTGGGAATGGATGAGTCATTACACAAAGTAAAACTATTTCCCCATGGTATTTCTCCCCCCCACCCCACCCCCCACTGTTCCTCTGATATTCTTGTTAACTGCTGGAATTAGCCTACCTGCTTGTCACCATGGAAGGTTTTCCTCCTTTCCCCCCCCTGCTGTGGGTGATGGCTTATCTTAAGTGATCACTCTCCTTACAGTGTGTATGATAAACCCATTGTTTCATGTTCTCTGTGTGTGTGTATATAAATCTCTCCTCTGTTTTTTCCACCAAATGCATCAGATGAAGTGAGCTGTAGCTCACGAAAGCTTATGCTCTAATAAATTTGTTAGTCTCTAAGGTGCCACAAGTACTCCTTTTCTTTTTATCATTATGCTATCACCCTGGTCAACTACTTCAGTAAACAGCCAGAAGTGGTGTACATGTCACAGGTCACTTCTGCTACACTCATCAGGTTCTTGCCTACTGTCTTTTCCAAATTAGTGTTGGACAATGGAACAAAATTTACCTGACTGGAATTTGAAACTTTTCTGGCAGAGGGGATCGTTAGAAATAGAAGATCATAGAATCATAGAAGACTAGGGTTGGAAGAGACCTCAGGAGGTCATCTAGTCCAACCCCCTGCTCAAAGCAGGACTAACCCCAACAAAATCATCCCAGCCAGGGCTTTGTCAGGCTGGGCCTTAAAAACCTCTAAGGATGGAGATTCCACCACCTGCCTAGGTAACCGATTTCAGCCCCATGGACTTGTGTATGTCTAGCTTTTCTAAATAGTTCTTAACCTGTTCTTTTACCAGTGAGGGCTGCTCACCTCCTCCCCATACTGTTATGCCCAGTGCAGCAGTCTGGGAACTGACCTGGTCTGTGAAGACTGAGGCAAAAAAAAGCATTGAGTTCTTCAGCTTTTTCCACATCATCTGTCACTAGGTTGCCTCCCCCATTCAGTAAGGGACCCACACTTTCCCTGACCTTCTTCTTGTTGCTAACATACCTATAGAAACCCTTCTTGTTACCCTTCACATCCCTTGCTAGCTGCAACACCAATTGTGCTTTGGCCTTCCTGATTACACCTCTGCATGCTCGAGCAATATTTTTATACTCCTTCTTAGTCATCTGTCCAAGTTTCCACTTCTTGTAAGCTTCCTTTTTGTGTTTAAGCTCACCGAAGATTTCTCTGTTAATCCAAGCTGGTTGCCTGCCATATTTGCTGTTCTTTCTGCACATTGGGATGATTTGTTCCTGTTCCCTCAATAAGGCTTCTTAAAATACAGCCAGCTCTCCTGGACTCCTTTCCCTCTCATATTAGCCTCCCAGGGGATCCTGCCCATCAGGTCCCTGAGGGAGTCAAAGTCTGCTTTTCTGAAGTTGAGGGTCCGTATTCTGCTGCTCTCCTTTCTTCCTTTTGTCAGGATCCTGAATTCGACCATCTCACTGTCACTGCTGCCCAGGTTGCCACCCACTTCTACTTCCCCTACCAATTCTTACCTGTTTGTGAGCAGGAGGTCAAGAGGAGTACAGTCCCTAGTTGATTCCTCCAGCACTTGCACCAGGAAGCTGTCCCCAACACTCTCTGAAAACTTCCTGGATTGTCTGTGCACTGCTGTATCGCTTTCCCAGCAGATGACAGGGTGATTGAAGTCCCCCATGAGAACCAGGGCCTGTGATCTGGAAACTTCTGAAGTTGTCCAAAGAAAGCCTCATCTACTTCATCCTCCTGGTCTGGTGGTCTATAGCAGATGCCCACCACGATATCACCATTCTTACTTTTGCCTCGAAACTTAACCCAAAGACTCTCAACAGGCTTTTCTCCAGTTTCATATTGAGCTCTGAGCAATCATACTCCTCTCTTACAAACAGTGCAACTCCTCCACCTTTTCTCCCTGACCTGTCCTTCCTGAACAGTTTATACCCATCCATGACTGTGCACCAGTCATGTGAGTTACAGCACCAAGTATCTGTTATTCCAATCACATCATAATTCCTTGACTGTGCCAGGACTTCCAATTCTTCCTGCTTGTTTCCTAGGCTTGTTGCGTTCGTGTACAGGCACCTAAGATAACTAGCCAATTGCCCTACTTTCTCAGTATGAATCAGGAGGCCTCCCCTGGTTGCACTCTCGTTCTTGTGTTTCCTCCTGGTATCCCACTTCCTCACTTACCTCAGGGCTTAGGTCTCCATCCTCTGGTGAACCTAGTTTAAAGCCCTCCTCACTAGGTTAGCAAACCTGCCTGTGTAGATGCTGTTCCCTCTCTTTGTTAGGTGGATCCCATCTCTTCCTAGCAATCCTTCTTCCTGGAAGAACATCCCATGGTTGAATAATCCAAAGCCCTCTCTCTGACACCACCTCTGCAACCACACATTTACCTCCACAATTCAATGGTCCCTACCTGGGCCTTTTCCTTCAACAAGGAGGATGGACGAGAAAATGACTTGTGTGTCAAACTCCTTTATCCTTCTTCCCAGAGCCACATAGTCTGCAGTGACCCACTCGAAGTCATTCTTGGCAGTATCATTGGTGCCCACGTGGAGAAGTAGGAATGGGTAGCGGGCTGAGGGCTTGATCAGTCTCAGCAGACATTCCATCACATCCTGAATTCTAGCTCCAGGCAACCAGCACACTTTGAGTTTCCTAGTCTGGACAGCAGATGGATGACTCCATCCCCTTTAGGAGGGAGTCCCTGACCACCACCACCTGCCTCCTTCTCTTGGGAGTGGTGGTCGTGGAACTCGCATCCCTAGGACAATGCATCCGGGGCGGCAGGTTTGTATAATTTTTGATGGTGCCCAGAACAGGTCCAAGTCCCACCCCCCACACCTGCCTTGTAAGCCAATATACAGTAACTCCTCACTTAAAGTCATCCCGGTTAACGTTGTTTTGTTGTTACTTTGCTGATCAATTAGAGCAGTGGCTCTCAAACTTTTTTTCCCGCGGACCACTTGAAAATTGCTGAGAGTCTTGGCGGACCACTTAATGATCTTTCCAAAGGTTGTTTGTACCGTTAGCTAACTATTGTAAAGCACTTTGGATTAAAAAACCCCTAAATAATAAACTTTATTTGTTCTACACATAAAAGCACACAACTCATTTTAATATCAGTAGTCTTACCTTTCTAATGTGATGGATATGCCCTCTCTCCCCCACCACAGCAACCCCCAAGCTGGGGAAGAAGGGGGGGTCTCTCCCTCTCTCCCCCACTGCAGCAGCCCCTGAGCTCTGGCAGGAAAGGAGAGGGGGTTCTCTACCTTACCACAGCAGCCACTGAGCTGAAGCTGGGAAGGAAGGGGGGGTGTCTCCCCCGCAGCCGAAGCTCTGGAGCCTCTTTCTCTGGCCGCCGTAGCCCTGCACGTCCCAAATTCCCCCCACCCCCTCTTCTCACACCACTGCCCCCTCCTACCTACCCCTTATTCCCCCCAAGGCCACCACCTCCCCTTACATGTGCATCTTGTCCAGGGTCCAGGTACCTAACGAGAGGAACCACACCTGCGCAGTTCCACTAATTAAGTGGGTGGCCCTTCATTCTCTCACGTGCAGTCACCCAGGAGTGCACCTTAGAGGAAACTATGTGCAGACCACCTGAATGGAGCTTGCAGACCACAGGTGGTCTGCGGACCACAGTTTGAGAACCTCTGAATTAGAGAACATGCTCGTTTAAAGTTGCCCGATGCTCCCTTACAGTGTTGTTTGGCAGCCGCCTGCTTTGCCCATTGCTTGCAGAAAGAGCAGCCCATTGGAGCGCTAGTGGTGAGGGCTTGGAACCATGGTGGGCCGACAGCCTCCCCATCAGCTCCCCTAAGTTCCCTGTGCAGCTGCTGCCCAGCAGGCTACCAATTGCTGGGCAGTTCAGGTGTCCCTCCTGCACTGCCCTGTGCGGCTCCTGCCCTCTGCCTTGGAGCTGCTCTGGGAGCCTCCTGCTTGCTGTGCAAGTAGATTGACCAGATGTCCCTATTTTATAGGGACAGTCCTGATTTTTTGGTCTTTTTCATATATAGGCTCCTATAAAACCCCACTCCCATCCTGATTTTTCAAACTTGCTGTCTGGTCACCCTATGTGCAGGTGGGGAGGAGGAAGAGGGGTGTTGTTGTCAGGGTGTCCCCCTCCCCTGTTCCTGCCCCCCCATCTCCACAGAGCAAGGGGGGTCACGGCAGGGCTCAGAATGGGGGGAACTTGCTGGCAGCAGCTGCTGTCTCAAAGTCTCTCTCTCACACACAGGGTGTGTGTCTCTGTCTCTCTCTCTGACATGCTGTCTTCCCCCCTCCATTCCTGCTGCCTTATAGAGTGAGGCTGCATTAACAGCAATGTGTAAAACCTTGGGGGCTCAGCCGAGTGCTAGTTCATCATTTAGCAGTAAGGCATTCCCTGGGAAATATCCCACCCTCTGACTTCACACCTCAACCAAGCTTCATAATCATCATTGCTGTGTACAGTATTACATTGTTTGTTTAAAACTTATACTGTGTGTATGAGTCTTATCTGGCAAAAAAAAAATTCCCTGGAACCTAACCCCCCATTTACATTAATTCTTATGGGGAAATTGGGTTTGCTTAACATCGTTTCACTTAAAGTAGCATTTTTTCAGGAACATAACTACAACATTAAGCGAGGAATTACTGTATATTTTTTAAAATAGTGTAAAAATGTGAGGGCTCTGGGGTGGGACTGGTGATGAGGGGTTTGGGGGGTGTGTGGGGGGCTCAGGCAGAGGGCTGGGGTGAGGGCTGTAGATGAGGGGTTTGGTGTGTGGGAGGGGGCTCAGGGCTGGGGCAGAGGGTTGGAGTCCAGGGGGTGAGGGCTCTGGGGTGGGACAGGGCTGGGGATGAGGTGTTTGGGGTGTAGACAGGCTGCCCTGGGGCAAGGGCCAGAGAGGAGGATTCCCCCCCAGCCCTCTCCCCACAGGCAGCAGTGAGCTCCAGGGGAGGGCCTCCTCACTTCCCCCCTGCACCACACTCACCTCGCACCACTGCCATTGCACATGCTCCTAGGGCCCCTTTCAGGTACAGGAAGCCCCCTCGCTTCCCCTGCAGTGGATGCCGTGGGGGTGGGGGACTGCCATCACATGTGCACTTCCTCCCCTGCTGCTGCCCTTCACTGTAGCTTCACTGGGGGTGGGGCTGCCCCTTGTCCAGCATGGGGCCGGAGTGGTGACTGTGGGTGGAGGGGCCCTCTGTGCTAGTGGAGGGTCCCTTTGGAAAATGAAAGTGCCTGAGGGGGAAAGGCAGGTTCAGGGTCAGCCTGCCCTGGCAGTGGAGGTGGGGGGCACTAGGACCCTGCGGCAGCAGTTGATGCAGGGAGGCAGCATTGAGCTTGGGGCAGCAAGGGGAGGCTGGGGGACCCTCAGGGAAGGTGCAGGGGGGGTGGCAGGCGGGGCCGGGGGAAGAGCCCCTGGGCTCTGAATATTGCTGGAGCCCAGGCACCACGGGCCCATATAACTTGCTGCCTATGAATGCATCCCATGTCTTCCGGTTGATGGGGTCTTCTTCTGATCCCTGCCCTCAGATGACTCTTCCAAACCATTCTTCACCATAGTACCTGTGCACAGAGCCTGAAAACAGTTTCTTACTTCTATCTGCACTGGGGGTACATGGGTACTCCTCTTTCTTCTTCTGGAGGTAACTTGCTCCCAATTTTCTTCCCCGTTCTCCACTGCCCTCTCTGATTCTTCAGAATGCTGCGCCTGCAGTACGAAACACTGACTTCTATCCAAAAAGTCTTCATTTTCTCTGATGCAATGCAGGGTTGATATTTGGTAATTGATAATCCTTTAACCTTTAACCTGATAATCCTTTAACCTTCTCTTCCAATATGGAGACCAGCTTGCACTTCATACAGACGAAGTTGCTTCTACCCTGTGGGAGAAAGAAACATGGCACATCCTGTGCAGGTCACAACAGCTGATTGCTCACTATCCATATTGTTTTCCTTCTAAGAGCCTCTTCAGATGTTGTATTTACTGCTCACAGAAACCTGAGAGGCAAAAAACTCTGTGGGATCTCCCCCAAGGGGAGCTCCCAGGCAAACTCACTCCATTTGCTTCCCCTCTGTTTGCAGCTCATTCAGTTCGCAACTGGCTGCCTTTTTATAAGACTGCTGGCTCAAAACAGTTGCTCTGGTTCAAAGCCTTTCCTCCAATTAAGCACTCAAGGCCCACCTGGAACAAAGAACTCCCAATTCACAATCATCATGTATTACCCTCAAATTGATGGAGAAATTGAACAATTCCATAGAAGTTTGAAAGACAGTCTGCAGACAGCTACGCTGGAAAGAAAAGTGTGGACGACCTTCACTACAGATTACTTATAAATCTACAGGACTACATGTCATGCCACAACGCAAAAGTCATCTGTTGAGAGATGCATACTAAATTAAACATTGCTGGATTACATGGGCCTACATCTGCTATATCATTGCTGCTGGATATCCAACAAACAGTTCAATGGAAACAACAAAAAGATAAGTTTCAGAGTAGCAGCTGTGTTAGTCTGTATTCGCAAAAAGAAAAGGAGGACTTGTGGCACCTTAGAGACTAACAAATTTATTTGAGCATAAGCTTTTGTGAGCTACAGCTCACTTCATCAGATGCATTTGGTGGAAAATACAGAGGGGAGATTTATATACATACACAGAGAACATGAAACAATGGGTTACAGTGAGCTGTAGCTCACGAAAGCTTATGCTCTAATAAATTTGTTAGTCTCTAAGGTGCCACAAGTACTCCTTTTCTTTTTGCGAATACAGACTAACACGGCTGCTACTCTGAAAACTGTAAGGAGAGTGATCACTTAAGATGAGCCATCACCAGCGGGGGGGGGGGACCTTTCATGGTGACAAGCAAGGTAGGCTATTTCCAGCAGTTAACAAGAACATCTGAGGAACAGTGGGGGGTGGGGTGGGGGGGGAGAATAACATGGGGAAATAGTTTTACTTTGTGTAATGACTCATCCATTCCCAGTCTCTATTCAAGCCTAAGTTAATTGTATCTAGTTTGCAAATTAATTCCAATTCAGCAGTCTCTCGTTGGAGTCTGTTTAAGATATAGATAAATGTGAGGCCAGAGAACTGAAATTCAAATGTGGTTTGTTTGTAAGAGTATGGAAATCTGTAATGTTATGAAAAGGAGAACCCAGGTTCACTTCTCCACAGAAAATTATTGCTAAAAAGGATTGTGACATTCTGTACCTCAGAGTAACACCCTGGAACTTCCATATTCACTACTTTCATATAATTATGATATGTTTTGTACAAAGTATGCCTTCTGAGGTATCATTTTAAAAGTCTTGATCTGTTGAACATTAATATCCTCTTGGAGTGTATGTGCTATCATGGTATGGGAAGTTGTGAAGTTTTGTTATATGTGTGTTACTGAAATATGTTGTGAGGTTGGAAACACCCACAACCAACCTTTCAGGTGCAACAATGGAGGCGGCAAACAGTGGTTAATGGCTCATCAACACCCATCAAGGAAAGGATCCACTATCTCAGAAACTGTATACAATGGAGACTTCTCAGAGAGAACAGGTAGACAATGGAGAGTGCTTGACCAATGGAGACTACCTGAGCCCCACATCACAGCAAAAAATCTTTCCAGAAAACTGGAAGAAACTATAGATTCATAGATACTAAGGTCAGAAGGGACCATTATGATCATCTAGTCTGATCTCCTGCACAACGCAGGCCACAGAATCTCACCCACCCACTCCTACGAAAAACCTCTCACCTATGTCTGAGCTGCTGAAGTCCTCAAATCATGGTTTAAAGACTTCAAGGAGGAGAGAATCCTCCAGCAAGTGACCTGTGCCCCATGCTACAGAGGAAGGCAAAAAACCTCCAGGGCTTCTGCCAATCTGCCTTGGAGGAAAATTCCTTCCCGACCCCAAATATGGCGATCAGCTAAACTCTGAGCATATGGGCAAGATTCACCAGCCAGATACTACAGAAAATTCTTTCCTGGGTACTCAGATCCCACCCCATCTAACACCCCATCACAGGCCATTAGGCCTATTTACCATGAATATTTAAATTACCAAAACCATGTTATCCCATCATGCCATCTCCTCCATAAATGTATCAAGTTTAATCTTAAAGCCAGATAGATCTTTTGCCCTCATTG
The DNA here is from genome assembly GCF_009764565.3 of Dermochelys coriacea. Classification (NCBI taxonomy): domain Eukaryota; kingdom Metazoa; phylum Chordata; order Testudines; family Dermochelyidae; genus Dermochelys; species Dermochelys coriacea. The sequence continues at coordinate 30,895,985 of NC_050081.1, forward strand.
CTTCCCTTGGAAGGCTATTCCAAAACTTCACTCCTCTGATGGTTAGAAACCTTCATCTAATTTCAAGTCTAAACTTCCTGGTGGCCAGTTTATATCCATTTGTTCTTGTGTCCACAATGGTACTGAGCTGAAATAATTCCTCTCCCTCTCCTGTATTTATCCCTCTGATATATTTATAGAAAGCAATCATATCTCCCCTCAACCTTCTTTTAGTTAGGCTAAACAAGCCCAGCTCCTTAAGTCTCCTTTCATAAGACAAGTTTTCCATTCCTCGGATCATCCTAGTAGCCCTTCTCTGTACCTGCTCCAGTTTGAATTCATCCGTCTTAAAAATGGGAGATCAGAACTGCACACAGTATTCCAGGTGAGGTCTCACCAATGCTTTGTATAATGATACTGAAACTTCCTTATCCCTACTGGAAATACCTCTCCTGATGCATCCCAAGACTGCATTAGCTTTTTTCACAGCCATATCACATTGGTAGCTCATAGTCATCCTACGATCAACCATACTCCAAGGTCCTTCTCCTCCTCCATTACTTCTAAATGATGCATCCACAGCTTATAACTAAAATTCTTGTTATTAATCCCTAAATGCATAACCTTACACTTCTCACTATTAAATTTCATCCTATTACTATTACTCCAGTTTACAAGGTCATCCAGATCCTCCTGTATGATATCCGGGTCCTTCTCTAAACTGGCAATACCTCCCAGTTTTGTATCATCTGCAGACTTTATTAGCACACTCCCACTTTTTGTGCCGAGGTCAGTAATAAAAAGATGAAATAAGATTGGTTCCAAAACTGATCCTTGAGGAACTCCACTGGTAACCTCCCTCCAACCTGACAGTTCACCTTTCAGTAAGACCTGTTATAGTCTCCCCTTTAACCAATTCCTTATCCACCTTTTAATTTTCATATTGATCCCCATCTTTTCCAATTTAACTAATAATTCCCTATGTGGCACAGTATCAAACGCCTTACTGAAATCTAGGTAAATTAGATCTACTGCTTTTCCTTTGTCTAAAAAAATCTGTTACTTTCTCAAAGAAGGAGATCAGGTTAGTTTGGCACAATCTACCTTTTGTAAAACCATGTTGTATTTTGTCCCATTTACCATTGACTTCAATGTCCTTAACTACTTTCTCCTTCAAAATTTTTTCCAAGACCTTGCATACTACAGATGTCAATCTAACAGGCCTATAGTTACCCGGATCACATTTTTTCCCTTTCTTAAAAATAGGAACTATGTTAGCAATTCTCCAATCATACGGTACAACCCATGAGTTTGCAGATTCATTAAAAATTCTTGCTAATGGGCTTGCAATTTTGGGTGCCAATTCCTTTAATATTCTTGGATGAAGATTATCTGGGCCCCCCGATTTAGTCCCATTAAGCTGTTTGAGTTTCGCTTCTACCTCAGATATGGTAATATCTACCTCCATATGCTCATTCCCATTTGTCATGCTACCATTATCCCTAAGATCCTCTTTAGCCTTATTAAAGGCTGAGGCAAAGTATTTGTTTAGATATTGGGCCATGCCTAGATTATCCTTGACCTCCACTCCATCCTCAGTGTTTAGCGGTCCCACTTCTTCTTTCTTTGTTTTCTTTTTATTTATATGTCTATAGAACCTTTTACTATTAGTTTTAATTCCCTTTGCAAGGTCCAACTCTACTTGACTTTTAGCCTGTCTCACTTTATCCCTACATATTCTGACCTCAATAAGGTAGCTTTCCTTGCTGATCCCTCCCATCTTCCACTCCCTGTATGCTTTCTGCTTCTTCTTAATCACCTCTCTGAGATGCTTGCTCATCCAGCTTGGTCTACAACTCCTGCCTATGAATTTTTTCCCCTTTCTTGGGATGGAGGCTTCTGATAGCTTCTGCAGCTTTGATTTAAAGTACTCCCAGGCCTCCTCTACCTTTAGATCCATAAGTTCTTCCACTTCAATCCACTTCCCTAACTAATTTCCTTAATTTTTGAAAGTCAGCCCTTTTGAAATCAAAAACCCTAGTCGCAGATTTATTTTTGTTAATCCTTCCATTCAGTTTGAACTGAATTAGCTCATGATCACTTGAACCAAGATTATCCCCTACAACCATTTTTTCTATGAGATCCTCACTACTCACCGAAACCAAATCTAAAACGGCATCCCCTCTAGTCGGTTCAACAGCTACTTGATGAAGGAATCAGCTATCGCATCTAGGAAAATCTGAGCCCTATTATTATTACTAGCACTGGTCCTCCAGTCTATATCTGGGAAGTTAAAGTCTCCAATGATCACAGAGTTTCCATTAGTATTTACTTTATTAAAAACATTAAAAAGGGCTCTATCCATATCCAAATTAGATCCCGGCGGTCTATAGCACACCCGAAGCACTATCGTAGGAGAGGCTCTAATAGTTTTATTCCCCAATGTAATTTTTGCCCAGACGTACTCTGTCTTATCCATTGCATCGCTTCTTATTTCTTTACATTCTACCTCATCATTGATATACAATGCTACTCCACCACCTTTACCTTTATTTCTGTCTTTCCTAAACAGCACATACCCTTCAATATCTGTAGTCCAATCATGACTGCTATTCCACCATGTTTCTGTTATCCCTATAATATCTGGTTTCACTTCCTGCACCAGTAGCTCTAGTTCCTCCATTTTGTTACCTAGGCTCCTCGCATTGGTGTACAAACATCTTAATTTTTGTTGTTTGGCCTTGCTCACATTCTGTACCCTATTAGGCACAGTCATTCTACAGCCAGCATAACCTATTAGACTGGTATCCACACTGCCCTCGCTCCTTATATACATTCTCCTACCCACAGCTGTCTCCTTTCTTACTTTGTTTTTTTCCCTCTCAATGCTAAAATCTGGTGTGGAGATTACCTGGACATCTCCCAACCATCTCCCCCAAATTCCTAGTTTAAAGCTCTCTTTATCAGTTGTGCCAGCCTTGATCCTAGAAGTCTATTTCCTTCCCTACTCAGATGAAGTCCATCCCGAGAGAACTGTCCTCTGTCCGTGAATGCCTCCCAGTGGCCATACATCCCAAAGCCCTCCTTATAGCACCATTGCCTAAGCCATCTGTTGATAGTCATAACCTTTGTTGCCCTTCTCTAGGAAGATGCAGAATCCCACTAAAGATCACCTGAGCCTCGATTTTCTTAAGCGTCTTCCCCAGCCTAGCATAGTCTCCCTTAATACTTTCCAGCAAGAATCTAGCCGTATCATTTGTTCCCATATGAAGGATAATTAGGGGATTCTTTCCTGCTCCCTTTAGGATCCTTTTCAACCTCAGGTCTACATCCGGTATCTTAGCACCTGGAAGACAACATACCCTTCTATTCTCTGGATCAGCTCTGGTTACAGGCCTGTCTATTCTTCTCAATAAAGAGTCCCCAATCACATAGACCTGCCTTTTCCTGGTGACAGTGCTATTCTCCAGTCTCTCCCCTGTTCCCTCTGGCTGCAAGTTCTTTCCATTCCTATTCTCCCTTGTAATCCTCTTCATCCATCCTGTATCCTCCTGGGGCTCATATTTGGTGTAGTCTCCCTTGACTCTTCCCCTTTTCCTATAGGACTAGCTGCTCTTCTCTTCTTCCTTGCCCTTCCACCTTCAATGACTATCTGCTGAGCCCCTTTATTTTCCAACTCTGCAAACCTGTTCTTGGGCTCTATTTCTCCTTCAATAGCCCGTCTTTTCCTCTGCCTGGTTCTTTTAGTCACATGCTTCCACTGACCACTTTCCTTGCCCAGTCTCCCCTCAGAATTCCCCAGTCCTGCTTCCATCTGCAAGTCTGAGCTTTTCCATTCAGATACCTCATGTCTTTGCTCCATAATCTGCTCAAACCCCTTCCTAAACTCAACCAGATTTTCCACTTGCATCTCCAAACCTCAGATGTTTTCCTCCATCAGCTCTATCAGACAGCATTTCATGCAGACAAAACTCTTACCAGGTACCCCCTCCAGGATCATGTACATACTACAGCTTCCACATCCAGTCATCTTCATTGTGTCTTCCACAACATGAGTCACTCCCACTGCTGCCTCTGTATCTGTCATAGCCTTCCCACCTAAATCCTGTTAATCTGGGAAACACAAACCACACCAAAACTCCACCCCCCACAGAAAAAACAGACCCCAAACAAGCACTACAATAAAAACTTCCCTTGCAAGCTCCCACTGAAACTCCCCTGTTTGCAGCTCTGTTTGCTGGCTTCAGTGCCACTGCAGCTGTCTGTGCCACTGCCTGACTGGCTGGCTATCTTTATAGGACCCCTAGTCAGAGAAGCCCCGCCCCCTAATCAGGGCTCAGCTTCTCTCCCAGCACAAAGCCCCTACAAGCCTCTACACATACAAATACTACAAATACAAAACCAAATACAAAAACCTTCTCCTCCAGCAGAACTCCCACTCAAACTCCCCTGTTTACAGCTCTGTTTGCTGGCTCCTGTGCCGCTGCAGCTATAAAAGAGTGGAAGTGACATCATCCCTTGGCCTCAATCCCCCCACAACTCAACACCTGGAAACATGTTTGGAGGACAAAGACTTTGTATGCGGGAGGGCGGGTTCAGGCTGGAAGAGAGTCCCAGCCTGTGTATTCACTCCGATTGTGAATATACATTTATTTCTTATATACCCAACTTTGATCTCTACATTTGCTACTTATAATCACTTAAAATCTATCTTTCGGTAGTAAATAAATCTGTTTTATATTTTACCTAAAACAGAGTGTTTTGGTTGGAGTGCTTGGGAAATTTCAGCTCAGTTTAGAAAGGCTTGAATGTGTCCTCTCCACATAGAAGGAAAGGCAAAATGGTACAGCTCTGGGGTGCAAGGCTAGAGAGCTGGGGGAATTGGCTGGAGCCGCTCTATTGTCGGTTCATGAGTGTCTGGGAGAAACATTCATGTAACTCTATTGGGTGTGTCCCTGCCTGTGGATGTCTGTGTAAGCGTAGTGCCTGCCAGGGGTTTATGGCTTGACACAGCATAACAGTGTGAGGGGCACCCCATGTTGGACAGACAGAGGGCTCAGTGGTCCCACAGTCCAGGTTGCACCCCCCAGGGACCCCGTCACAAGGACCTCACACTTACAAGCTGTCAGATGGTTGGTCTGGAGCACTATTCATCTTACCCCTGCTTACTAAAAGCAAAGTGCAATGTTTCAGATGGCAAGAAGCGGCGCTGGTTGCAGGGAGGTGCTGGCTGCCACTTCCTGCAACTCCCATTGTCCAGAAACGGTGAACCGCTGTCACTGGGAACTGCGGGCAGCTGTGCCTGGGGACAGTCAATGTAACAAACTGACTCATGGCCTGGCAGCGGATTACCCTGAAGGGCCACGTGTGGCCCGGGGGCCGCAGGTTGCCCACCACTGATCTAGATCCGGCTGAGAGCTGTAGTCTGTGAATTTAGAAAATCAGCAGGAAATGGGAAGTGTAAATGTGTTTGTGATGTTCCCCTTTGGTGTTATCCAGACCGGTGATCTGCTAGGTCACTCCAGTCCTTGACTCTGGGAGCCAGCTTTACCCTGCTCTGCTGTGAAAACCCCCACTCCTGGGCTGTTCTTGCACAGCCTCTGGCATGTAAGTTGCTCCTTGGATCATACAACCGAATGACACTAGCTAATATCTCTGGTCCCAGACACAACCCTAGGAACCTCCATCTTGCAGTGTCCGGTTATGCCCGCCAGATGCTGGAAGCTTATATGAGTTCATCAATTTAACAAAGAAATTGATGTGTATCAGGCTTGTTATCCCAAGGGGAGCCTCTGACACACTTCAAACAAAACGCACTGTTTCAGGTAGAATAAACAAACAAATTTATTAACTATAAACATAGATTTTAAGTGATTATAAGTCAAAGCATAACAAGTCAGATTTGGTCAAATGAAATAAAAGCAAAACACATTCTGAGCTGATCTTAACACTTTCAATGCCCTTACAAACTTAGATGCTTCTCACCACAAGCTGGCTGGTTGATCTTCAGCCCGGCTCTCCCCTTTGATCAGCGCTTCAGTCGCTTTGTGTGGTTTCTGTAGATGTAGGTGGAAGAGAGAGGAAGAGCATGGCAAACGTCCCTTCCTTTTATCATGTTGTGATGTTGCACTTCATATGATTTTATGAAAATATCTAATGAGTGTGAATATAATGTAACCAGAATATGCTTAATGCAAAAGGTCTCTTATAAGGTATCATTCAAAGCTTATAATCTACTAAGTGTGTTCATCCTATTTGTATGACTGTATCATTCTTGTATCTGAAACTAGAAATGTAAAATATAACTCTGAGGTCCTATTGTAGTTATGTAAAGTGTGGGTTATTAATGGTGGTTTGGAGTCTTGATGGCTCCCATCAACTAGGACAATTGACGTGGTTCAGACCTGGGTCTGTGTTTGCAGCTGGCTAGCGTGTCTGGCTCAACATGACAGGGTTCTGAAGTCCCAAGCTGGCAGGGAAAACGGGCTCAGAGGTAGTCTCAGCACATCAGGTAACTGTCCCAAGGGGGTCTCTGTAACCGAACCCATCACACATATTCTTTCCTCCACCTTGGCTTTGCCCCCACCCATACAGAGTCAGGTGACCATTACTGAGTCTCTCCAAGCAAGGTTGAGCAATTCCCCTGGTGTGGCCTCATGCAGGTGAGTCATTGCATTGTAGCTCCCTTGCTGGACAATGGCTGTTGATGGGTTGTTTGACACCCTGCCTGGGCATTGGTTAGTTTCCTTGCTGTTGCCTCTGGGGAACTAATATCTGGGTGATTCCCCCAATTTACAGCATGTTTTAGTGACAACCGTACACCTCAATTCTCATAACTTCATATGCGTTGATGGTATACATATATGGCTAGAGAAATGGCTTTCAGCAGATCATAACATTTCCCCTGGTACTTTGCAAGTCATGCTTTATATGTAAGATCACGATTATATGAAAATGAGAAATACGGGGGTTAAAGCACACTCCCCCAAGGTATAGAATGTCACAGTATTTGCATGTCACGTTGGGGCCAGGGGCTGCTGCAGCAATAGTTTCTGAAGTTGCTTGATTGTTGCCTTAATAAACCTTGTTGGATTTCACCCTTTTGGTCTCAGCTTCCACTGCTCAACACAGAGTGCGATAATGTTCAGTGAGGCAAAAAATACACCATGAGCTTTTCAGGCAGAGCTCCCAAGCAGCTCAAGGCGCCTCTTCACAAGTCTGACAGAATGTGACTTACGGCTTTCCTACACTATGCGGGCTACAGTGGCACAACCATGTCACTCTAGCTATGCCACTGTAACCCCATAGTGCAGACGCAGACTAAAGTGATGGAAGGGTTTTTCCATTGCTGTAGGTAATCCACCTTCCCAAGCGACAGTAGATAGGTCAACTTCACCTGCGTGGGTCTGAGATAGTTAACCCTTAACCTGCTGACACTCAATCTTTACCATTGGCTCAGTCTGCTTCTGCATGTCGTCTCTGTAGTCAATTGTCATACAAGTCCTGGTATCATGCTGGCGTTAGCACCTGCAATCAATTTCTTGTGAATTTATTTTCTGGTGGTTCTGATGCAATCTGTGTCTCAGAAGATTTGGTGTCGATTCTGATCTGCATACTGCTCATTGAATCTTCTGATTTAGATATCTGTTGCATATTTGTTGTTGACATTGTACGGTGAAGTCTTAGGTGCCTTCTTTTACATAGAATCATAGAAGATTAGGGTTGGAAGAGACCTCAGGCGGTCATCTAGTCCAACCCTCTGCTCAAAGCAGGACCAACACCAACTAAATCATCCTAGCCAGGACTTTGACAAGCTGGCCTTAAAAACATCTGTCCCTTTCTCCTGTAGGTGTTTCAATGTGATATGACTATGGCTCCTGTAGTTATTTCCCATGTTGGTTGCCAACCTTGTAATGTTTCCATGCATGTGGATCTCAATGATGGAACACAGATAGTGGCTTAGCTGTCCAGTCATAATATTTCTTCTGTCATTCTTGTAGTTGTTTTAATCTGGTGTGAGCCCTCTGCAGTATTTTGGGTTGTAGCAATGTATGTGAAGATGAAAGAGTTGTTCTTAACATCTTTCCCTTCAGCAACCATGCCTCTCAGTGTGGTGTTTCATACTTCAGAAAAACTACGTAGGAATCTCTACCCAAAGCAGCCATTTTGTAAAACATGGATTTTATCATCTGAATGGTTCTCTCAGTCATTCCATTAGATTGCGGCTATCCAGGACTAAGTGAGTGTGTTTCATGCCCCAAGATCACGCCAAGTTACCCACTTCTATGCTTGAAGACAGAATTTGGTCAATCACTAACTTTTTTGGGATTCCATGTCTTGTAAATACAGCTCTGAGTTTAGCAATAACGGAATGTGCTGATTTGTCTGACCAATGGAAAACTTCTAGAAATTTGGAAAAGTAGCCCTATAGGAGTAGATATGAGTGTCTGCCAAAGTAAAAAATGTTTGCAGATATCTTTTTCCATGGGATATCAGGAATCTCATAAGACCATATTGGTTCTTTTTAGTTACTCACCTATGTTCCTGACATACCCTGCATCCTTGTATAAGTTGTTCTGTGTATTGGGATGTACTGGGCCAGTACATTATCTGCTACCACACAACACTTCCTTTGCAAGCCTAGTTTATTACTAAGTGTGACTGGGGTCCAAGTGGGGAGCCTGCTGTGGTCACTCAATTAGGGTGAACTGCAAAGAATGGGGCAGACAATCCCCATCAAACTGGTGGATATTCCAATACTTAGATTTATCAAGCCAGCATAAAACAGCTTCTTTATTACCTTACTGGTAATACTCAGAAGTCCAAACAACACAGATCCCTTAAAGTGGTCCAGCCTCAAGCCTCCATCCTGATATCCATGTCAAATATGATGAAAATTTCTGTAAATCTTATTTCATCGTATAAAAGAAAAGGTTCTACCAATCCCAAAGGATCGGACACATTACCTCCCGGGTTAATGAATGTTTCAGATCTTACCCAAATACACACTTACAGTCAATTCTTATTAACTAAACTAAAATTTATTAAAAAACAAAAGAGAGTATAGTTAAAAGATCAATATACATACAGACATGAGTTCAATTCATTGAGGTGCAGATTCATAGCAGAGATGATGAGGTTTGTAGTTGCAGAGTTCCTTTAGAATTTAGTTCATAGTTCATAGTCCAATGTCCAAATCTCATATTCAGGGTGTACCAGCATAACTGGGACCTCAGTCTTGTGACTCAGATTTCCCCTTATAAAGTCTAAGCAGATCTGAGATGACAGAATCAGGGCTCAAGAATCTTTTATACAATTTCATGTCCTCTTTGACAAGTTGGGATTTCCTCGGGGAACAAAAGGTAATTAGGATGACTTTGAAGGAGGTCCATCACCGGTACTTAGTTATACGAATTAACATAAGGCCATTTACTTTTTCCTCCACCATTCACAGTACATTTCAAAGAGAGATGAATACCAGGATATCCTGTGTTTACAATTCATTTAAATGATATCAGCATACAGCATAGACAGGGATTGTTGATTATATTGTTGTACTCATACATATGTAAATACACAAAAACACAAACATCATCTCCACACATGTCTTTTGAGAGTTATTTATTTTGCAGGATGTTTAACTCTTTCTAGTCATACGTCACACTAAGGTAAAAGTATTACAGAAAAAACATATTAACAACAAGAAAATAACTTCTATGCATGCCAATAGGCTTACCAAAGGTCACTGCTCCATTTATGCAAAGGCTCTTGGTGTCAGTCATTCCAACCCTTCCCTAAGGATCAGGCCCTCTGAATCTGTCTGTCACCGCAAAGGAGATATCTCTGCAACCATGTACGACAGGGATGACTCATGGGCCCCGAGATAAGTGATGCTTCTCATCGAAGACTCCCTGAAGACTTCTGGGTATTGTGCAATCAATTCTTTCTTGCTGGGTGTGTTGGTGTGCTGCATATCTGTTCCGCATATTAGGTTGAGCTGTGTGCAAGCTTTTATGCCTAACAATGGTGTTGTAGATGTCTCAGTGATGAAGAACTGAAGACTGACCGTATCCTTGGCCAGGGCCACTGTTAGGGTGATATCTTCAGAGTCTGTTCTGGAACTACCATATGCTATAAGTATAACCTCAGGCTGCTCTAGCTGGATGGAACCTAGTCTCTTTTCAAAAGGTGAATTGATAAGACATTAGCCTCAGCCCTAGTGTCAAGCTTGAACTTTATAGCAGTGTTTCCCACCTGGTGTGCCGTGGTGAGGCCCAAACAGATGTGCTGTGGAATTTTTTGAAAGACTACATGTGAGAACAAAAAATCTTTTCCTTGTATTTTAATTAGTGTTAGAGTCACACTCTGCAGGCTCTACTCATCATTAACTTTATTGTACAGACTGTGAATGGCAAGGATGGTAAACAGCTTAAACTGAGGCAATAAAATGGCGAGCTCATTTGGAGACATATGGTGGCGTGCCTCAAAATAATGAAATGTATCTGTGGTCAGATGTTGGCTGCTTGTGTGTTCTCTCTGCATGCTGCCCTGGCACTGGCCAGATAGCCCGTGCAGCAGGTTCCGATCAAACTGCCCAATAATCACAGACCCATTTAGTAGTGAAGGCACCAAGCCAGGTTTATTGCCATCAAAGCACCGTGCTAATGCCCCAGCTCAATGTTTACAGGTACACTAACATATGTATGGCCGTGACAATGGTACCTGCTCAGTCAGTGGCGGGACTTTCCACTGCCCCCTAGGCCAGACGAAGGGTTAAGGTGAGGTATCCCAACATTTATAGACTGAGACAAACAATCTGGGATAAATAACTTATGTATCACCTTATGTGTTTTTTGACATGTTTGTTATCTCCCCTTGTACTTTCCTCCTGATATTTCAGACAAAATATCACTATTCATGACTTGTGAAACCATTTTATCGTGTGCTTGGTTGTGGTGTTCTTGTGCTGGCCTGCTGGAATGTGTTTATATATTCAGTGTGTGTTAGCAATGCTGCAATACTGTTGCCAAGTTTGTGTACCAGACACTGACTTGCAGGCAAGCATCTGCTTTTGACAGGGCCCGATTTTTGCTCATAGCATAACTTTTGATGACTTTGGTTCAGGTCTCAGGCTTTGCACCAGGCCCATGCTTCAGGATCTCTCTTTCTACTACAGTATTCAGGTGTGCCGCAGCAGAGAAAAGGTCGGAAACCACTGCTTTATAGTCACATTCCTCATATGCAGTGTACAATACCAAGATGGTTTTGAATGCGCTGTATGATTTCCATTACCCTGTAATACAGTATCTAGAAGGTTTCAGAGAAGCAACCATGTTAGTCTGCATCCGCAAAAAGAAAAGGAGTACTTGTGGCACCTTAGAGACCTTAGAGACTAACAAATTTATTTGATGCATCCACTCCCAGTCTTTATTCAAGCCTAAGTTAATTGTATCCAGTTTGCAAATTAATTCCAATTCAGCAGTCTCTCGTTGGAGTCTGTTTCTGAAGTGTTTTTGTTGAAGAATTGCCACTTTTAGGTCTGTAATCGAGTGACCAAAGAGATAGAAGTGTTCTCCGATTGGTTTTTGAATGTTATAATTATTGACGTCTGATTTGTGTCCATTTATTCTTTTATCTAGAAGAGAGATTGCTCATATTCTTGTTCAGCCAGAGACGTGTGACTTGGTCTTTTGGGAAAGTTTGTTGCTCTGCTCATAGAATAGTGAATTAATTGTTTATATTTCTGATGCAGACATCACTGCAAAGGCTGGGCAGCCTCTGGGTGCTGTGTCTTACCACAGTGTGTGCACAGTTTTGTTGTGTGAGCTGTTGGTGAGTCTGCTTTGTTGTGACTCTCAGGTGGCTGGGGCCTGGCCATGCTGCTCTCTTTCATGTTTCAGAGTAGCAGCCGTGTTAGTCTGTATTCGCAAAAAGAAAAGCAGTACTTGTGGCACCTTAGAGACTAACAAATTTATTAGAGCATAAGCTTTCGTGAGCTACAGCTCACTTCATCGGATGCATTTGGTGGAAAAAACAGAGGAGAGATTTATATACACACACACAGAGAACATGAAACAATGGGTTTATCATACACACTGTAAGGAGAGTGATCACTTAAGATAAGCCATCACCAGCAGCGGGGGGGGGGGGGGGGGGGGAGGGGGAAAGGAGGAAAACCTTTCATGGTGACAAGCAAGGTAGGCTAATTCCAGCAGTTAACAAGAATATCAGAGGAACAGTGGGGGGTGGGAGGGAGAAATACCATGGGGAAATAGTTTTACTTTGTGTAATGACTCATCCATTCCTCTGCCATGTACATTGGCCAAACTGGACAGTCTCTACGTAAAAGAACGAATGGACACAAATCAGACGTCAAGAATTATAACATTCATAAACCAGTTGGAGAACACTTCAATCTCTCTGGTCACTCGATCACAGACCTAAGAGTGGCTATACTTCAACAAAAAAACTTCAAAAACAGACTCCAAAGAGAGACTGCTGAATTGGAATTAATTTGCAAACTGGATACAATTAATTTAGGCTTGAATAGAGACTGGGAATGGATGAGTCATTACACAAAGTAAAACTATTTCCCCATGGTATTTCTCCCTCCCACCCCACCCCCCACAACAAGTGCAGAGAACTCTCTGAACACTGATGCATCATGGTACCCATTCTTTCTAGTAGCCCCCTGTCCCCTCTAACGGACAGGGAAACACCCTGTGTGTGACACAGTCCCCTGACTGACTCACACTAACCCTTAGCCCTGCCCACAGCAGAGTTAGCAGGTGCTTGCTCTGGCCCAGTGTATGCTGGGGAAAGGGTGAGGCAGGAGTTAAGCTTTTATATTCTAATGCAGAATGGATTAATCGGGGGGAGGGGTTCCTTGCCTGGGGAAGGGGAAATGGAGCTCGCAGCCTGAGCCCAAGGAGGCACTGAGGGATGTGCCAGTTCTGTCTCCACAGCCTCACCCCATCTCTGCTTATGACCCCTGCCTGTACTATCTCTCCCATCCACTCTCCCCATCCCTGCTCTTGCCATCTCCCCACACAGCATGGACCAAGTCAGGGGAGCCAGCCCTGTCCCCCAACCTATGTTCCCCTTGCATGTTCCCCCACATATCCCTTTCATCCCAAGAAAGAGCGGTGAGGCCTAGGCAGCACTGTCATGGGAGCAGGCAGGCATGAAGGGAGGGAAGGAGCTGCAGTTGGAGGTGGTGCCAGGGCAGAATCTCACAGCTCAGCAGCAGAGGCCTCTCCTCCCCGAGAGGAAGGGGCTGGGCTCCCCAGCTCTGCTGTGCCAGCCGTCCTGTCTGCTAAGATTCCTCCCCATGCCCGGGAGGAGCTCCAGGGGACACCCCACCACTCATCCATGCCCCATCCCTGGTGATCGTCCCCCGCTCAATAGCATCATCCCTTCCTCCCCACGGCACTGGTCTAAGCAGCCTCCCTTAAGTTTGTGTGAACAGGAGGAAGGGTAGGTGTAGGTATTGCTCTGTCCTTTAATCACTACTGTGAAAATGTTCTTCACTTGTAGTAATAGTTATAAAATTCCCATGAGGTTCACACTGGCCAGAGATAGAGTAACTGGAAAAATTCATAAATTGCAATGCCAGAAGGGACGACTGTGATCATCTACTCTGACCTGCACAACACTGGCCAGAGACCTGCCCAAATAATTCCTAGTGCAGGAAAAACATATCATCTTGATTTTAAAATTTTCATTGATGGAGAATGCAGAACAATCCTCAGTAAATTGTTCCAGTGGTTAATTACGCTCACTGTTAAGTTTATGGAAATAAGGCGTAATTTTTTTCATTTCATTAATTTTTAATTGAGCATTTCCAACCTTTCTGACACGCCTTGTTATTATTAGTCTTATTTAAGTATAGTCCCTTATAGTTAAAAAAGATTTAATTTGTGATAAGATCATGGGAATTCTTATAATGTAAACCACCCTTTAAATGTATGTTTGTTTCAATAACATTTCTTACCATATATCTATTTCTATTGATTTGTTTTTAGAGAAGCTCCAGAATGAACTTCGTAAGTGCCATTCCCACCTTCCCCTAATATAAACTTTATTATAAACTATTTCCCCTTCTGAGGGTCTGGTGCACAGGACAGCTCTCATCTCTCTGTATCTACTTTGTTTCAGAATTGAGAAGAGCTCAAATATATCAAGGTAAATTCAGCTGATATTTTATTCATGTCAAAATTGGGGAGATCTTTGCCCCTTTTCCTTTTGCAATGAACAGGCTCATAGCAAGAGTGACAAAATTCAAGTAGTATTTTCAGAGAGATGAGATAGATGTTCTCCTTTGGGTAAAGTGGTGATTAGTGAGAGGGGATTTCCAACCTTTCCGGGTTTAAACTGTTCTGACAAGATCATTTCCATTACACTGCTCAATACACTCTGCTGAAGAGCAATTTCCCAGACTCCCTGATTTAACTCTCCATTCCCTTCTAATGGAATATGAGGAAAAAAGGAACATGTTGGTCATCCATGGTGTTGGGGAGTTGAACTCTCTAAGGGATGTGGAGGGTCCCAGGGAATATGGTAATCTATTTTACCTTATATTTAAACATTTGCAATGTACAGTGGTTGCGAGATTGCTAATCAGATGTGGAGCCTTTCACTGATAGGCCACTATTCTCAATGCCACCAGGCGAGGCTGATTTTAGGGATCATTGTGCAATGAATAGCTGGTGATAGTTCAGTTACAAACAATTAATGGCTGTGCTCATTATCCTGAAATACTCATATTCATGGCTGAACGCACCACAGAGACTCGCCTGCCCATTACCCTTGGAAATGAATTTTGCATGTGTCAGGTTTGAGGCAGATTGGCAGGATAGTGTAGGAGAAACTTGTACTGCTGCCACCTGTATTGTACATGGGCAATAAATACGGAAAGAGCTTTAGCAGCCAGTGTTTAAATGCTTCTTTCCTTCCTAGAACTACATTCATGCAGCACTCTGGCTCAGTATCTGTCAGCAGAGTGTCAAGCATGCTCAGAAGAGAGGGTGAGTGAAGAAAAGGAGAGGGGGGTGGAGCTCTCAGATGCAGTTTAAGTTGTTATCATCACAGAAAGCAACACATCTTTAGGGTTAAATTTAAATCATGATTCTGGAAAAGGAAACCTGGCAGTCATAAAGTAAAATGACACATGGTGGAAAACCCAGAGAGAGAGAGGGATGAAATGGAGACATAGAGAAAATATATACCTGAGGCTTCTGAAATGACACCTCACAAGATGCCTCAGCCTCCAGTCAAGACCCCATCCACACAATCATGGAAATGGAAGGACTCAACAATCTGCCTACAAGAAGGGGTGTCTTTGGAGAGGGAAAGCAAAAAGTTAATCTTGATGGAAAGCATCTCATGGTTATGAAATAAAAGGAAGTAAGGAATAAATGACAGGTCAGAAAAGGGCAGTGAAGGGTGGTATTTTTAAAAAACTGAAACTAAAAAACCTGTGGTGTTGATTTTAATTTTTAAAGACATAAAAATTTGATAAATTATAGCCAGATCACTGCTAACACTTCTAGCCTAGGTTGCCAAAGTGTTTCCATTCTAGCATCTGAATTCAGTTGCTTATGAAATGTTCACCTCTAGGACTGATATTTTCCATTCCCGTCTCTGTCCTAAGGTGATACCTTTTTATAAAATAAAGATTTCAGCAAAATGGTCCAGCTGGTCTTTAGTAAGAAAAGAATCAGGAAGAAATTCATTTTCCTGTTCCCATGAAACTTAAGTCTTGGTGCCCCAGTCACTCACTCACACACATCCACTGCACATGTTCCCTAGCAATACTACTACATTAACAACTTGTGTAATTTCACATTAATTCACTAAATGTTAGTCCTGGGCATTAGATCCCTCCTAGAGGAGTCCAGTAGATGAGGTTTCGTCTTCTTTCATTTTATGGTACAAAGTGGTAAATAGATGTCAGGAGACTTTTAGGATTCTGTTTGACAGTTCTGGCAGAATTAAACAGCCCCTTGTCGGATTCACTACAAATGTTCTAGAATTAATCTATGGTGCTGTGAGAACTTGTCTATCAGTGATGAGGCCAATACAACTCTTTGGGAGGATTTTGCAGCAGGAGTGAGGTCGGCGTGGACTCAGGCTTATAATAAAAATTCAGTTTCAACCTTACTTATGGAGTGACTGGGGACACTCCCTAATATAGGAAAAAAACAATGTCCTAATATTTTAAGTGGCTACTGTGTCATTCATTTGTTTCTCATATGATGCACCCATGTCACTCATTCATGACAGACTACAGACTATCGTCCCTATTCCCATGCCAGGTACCTGGGAACCTTGGGCACAACCCACCAGACTTCTCCTCATGCTGGAGCCCACAAGGGCCTGGCTCTCCTGGGAATGCAGTGAGAGGCAGTGGCAGCCAGAGCAGCAGTGGGATGGGGGAGCTTCACCTTCAGCGACTTGGGGCCCTTTAACACTGAGCCACCAGCCAGATTCGAAGCTCAATGAAAGGGGAAAGTAGTAAAGCAGTGTGTGGATGTAGTGGGGAAGGTTTTAGCTGCTTTTCAGGGGTTAAAATTTCCCT
Organism: Dermochelys coriacea; assembly: GCF_009764565.3. Lineage (NCBI taxonomy): Eukaryota > Metazoa > Chordata > Testudines > Dermochelyidae > Dermochelys > Dermochelys coriacea. The sequence goes on from NC_050081.1 coordinate 30,912,543, forward strand.
TAGAGGGAGATACAGGGAAGAGTGAGACAATGTGGATGATAGAAACCATAAATGGTGATAAGTAGATAGAACAGGATATATCCATGCTGGCAGGGAGAGTGGGGAGCAGCAGTGAATCTCTGCTTGACCCCAGCAGAACTCCCTGGGGCCCAGGACCAAGAGCCAGAAAACCAGGGAGTGCTCCAGCTGGGACAGGGCCTGTCAAGGTTCCTTCCCCACTCTGAACTCTAGGGTACAGATGTGGGGACCTGCATGAAAGACTCCCTAAGCTTATTCTTACCAGCTTCGGTTAAAAACTTCCCCAAGGTACAAACTTTGCCTTGTCCTTGAACCATATGCTGCCACCATCAAGCATGTTACACAAAGAACAGGGAAAGAGCCAACTTGGAGACATCTTCCCCCCAAAATATCCCCCACGCCCTACACCCCCTTTCCTGGGGAAGGCTTGATAGAAATCCTCACCAATTTGAACAAGTGAACACAGACCCAAACTCTTGGATCTTAAGAACAATGAAAAATCAATCAGGTTCTTAAAAAAAGAATTTTAATTAAAGAAAAGATAAAAGAATCAGCTCTGTAAAATCAGGATGGTAAATACCTTACAGGGTAATCAGATTCAAAACATAGAGAATCCCTCTAGGCAAAACCTTAAGTTACAAAAAGACACAAAAACAGGAATATACATTCCACCCAGCACAGCTTATTTCACCAGCCATTAAACAAAAGGAAATCTAACGCATTTCTAGCTAGATTAGTTACTAACTAAGAGAAGTTCTGAGGCTGCATTCCTGATCTGTTCCCAGCAAAAGCATCACACAGACAGACTAACCCTTTGTTCCCTCCCCTCCAGATTTGAAAGTATCTTGTCTCTTCATTGGTCATTTTGGTCAGGTGCCAGCGAGGTTATCTTAGCTTCTTAACCCTTTACAGGTGAAAGGGTTTTGCCTCTGGCCAGGAGGGATTTTATAGCACTGTATACAGAAAGGTAGTTACCCTTCCCTTTATATTTATGACAGGTCTGGTGGCTTGGAATAAGTACCAAGAGCCAGTATTTACATGTGGGAGGGGCTCTAAAAACAATTGCTGCCATCAGTTGGGTGGTTCTGAGCTCATTTACTGGTTTAAGAAGAGCTCTCGGTGACCAGGCCAGGTGTAGGGCATAGGCCATTGGTGCCCCCTGACTCTGGACACCTTCCACATGTGTGGAATGCCAGAGGAGGAGTTTGTGAGAAAGACTATCTGTGAGTGCAGGTCATGGCTGTATGAGGCATCTGTGTTAGTAAACCCCTTTAAAGACTTCAGGAATGATGTGAGCCAGGTGAGCTCGACAATCACACCATAGGATGGCCCTAGCAGTTATTACAGCAAGGCCTGTGTAATTACTTCCCTATTTCAGAGTGCCCCATAGCAATGTGAGGGGTTACATTGTGTTCCATCAGAGCGATGAACTGTGACATGGAGTAGAGCATGAACTGACAAGCATGGCATTACAAGGTGCCTGATGGCTGGCAGTTACATGACCCTCATTTATTACTGGCCACTAACCTTTCTGTTTTATGGACAAGGCTGCCAGAAGACTCCAGTAAAGTGAAAGGTATTACAGCTGCCTATATCCTGGCTGTTCTAGACTGAATTCACTGTTAACCCTGGTGCTATGGAGAGTAGTTTCAGAGTCAGCAGCTGCACAAGCCATTCCCCATTGCTCACTGAGCATTGCCACTGATATCACTGGTATGTTTGCTCCTGTGTTGTACTGAAGCCTGGTGCTTAGAGACCAGTGTTCTCCAACTGGTTTTTGAATGTTATAATTCTTGACGTCTGATTTGTTGAAATCAGTGGGACTCTTTCTATTGACTTCAGTGGACTTTGGATCATACCCATAGTGGATAAAGATGGACTAGGTGACTTGGTTTATTTGTACCTTCAAAAATCCCTTACAAGAAGGTATTAAGAAAACTGAGTAGCCATGTGGAGAGATGTAAAGTTCTGGCACTGAATCAAACTGGCTAACAGATAGAAAGTAAACTGTGAGATAAAATGGTCAATTTTGATACCAACTTGAAGTTGAGTGTGTACTACAATGTTCCATACTAATACTGGACTAAACTTACTTTTATCAACTTGAGAAAGGGTTCTGGGCATCATTGTGTGTAGCTCAGTGGAAATCTCTTTTTAAAGTGCAGCAATGGTCAAAAAGCAAACAATGTTCACATGCATATATATGCAATGGAGAATAATATGAAAAATATTTAGCCACTATATAAATCAATTGAATGCTTTTGTGATGCTGATAGGTGGGGGGATTGAACCTGGGACCTCTGGTGCTTAGTGCATGAGCGTCTACTGCATGAGCTAAAAGCCACTTGGCTGTTAGCAAAGGCTTGTAGAGCAGACTTATTTTATCTCTCTCTCTCTAAGTGGTCCCAGTGCCACTACATGGGACAGAACACCACACCCAGGAGGTGTGTGGGTTACACTCTCACCTGGATACTATATGCATAGGGCCCCTCATTTTTGGTTTTTATTTTATTTAATTTTTCCCAGGAATTTATTGGTGTTTAGTACTACAACAACAAAAACAGGTGAAAATTAGTGGAAAAAACTATTAATAATTTTTCTGGGTAAATATCAGGGTTTATTTTGGTAGACAGAAGGACAGGGGAAAAGAGTATTTGATAGGTTAATGCTTTGATGAATGGAATTCAGTGTGCTTTGCTGCAGACCTAAAACACAACTCAAAACACAATGCCACCTTGGAGTTTAAGAAAACAATACATCTCTAATCCCCAAATAAAACTTTTCATTTGAATAAACAGTTTACTGTTGTAGACTTAGAACTATTAGCCTATAAATATTTACATTTAATAATTGAGCCACACCATTTGCAGTGCATACGCTCAACTTCATCCTTTCCTACTGTTTTTATTTTTTAAAATTTTGAATACTTTCTTGTGTTCTGAAACCTATTCTGATACAGATTTTCGTTTTCTTCCCATTTTAGTGTGTCATATCTTTAAATTATCTGCTAACAGCTTGAAATGTGTACGTGGTGGGCATGAGATTCATCAGTATGTTCAGATGTGCATGCACTTCAGAGCTTGCGTGTGTGCCTGTTTGTTTATTGTGTGTATCTTTAGACTAGTAAGTAGCTGTGTGACTCATGCCCTCTCACCTGGGGTGCCCTTTACACTGCTTTGCTGTTGTAGCCTCTAGTCTGGACAACTCACAAGTGGCCTCCAGCACGTAAGTCATTCCCACCTATGTCTGTGTGCACTTGCAAACAGCCAGTCACACTCAGACTCTCACTAGCCCAGGGGTGGCCAAACTGTGACTTGCGAGCCACATGCGACTCTTTTACTGCTAAAGTGCAGCTCACAGAGCCCTGCATGTGCCCTCCCCTCCATTCTCCACTTACCAGACTGGGGGTGGGTGGAGAGCTCGGGACCTTTGCCTTGCAGTGGGGTGGTGGGGTAGGGACTTCAGCCCAGCAGGGAGGGGGGTCTCGGGGTTTCTGCCCAGTGGGGCACACCTGCCTGGGTTCAGGGCTTCAACAGGAGCAGTGCTGAAGTCCTGAGCCCTGTGAGGCACCTCCTGCAGGGCTGAAGACCCGGCCCCAGCAGGTGCGCCCCAGCTTTTGAACTTCTGAAGATTGTTGTATGTGGCTTGGAGGGTCAGTAAGTTTGGCCACCCCTGCACTATCGTGAATTACAGGCAGGGTGACCCCAGCCCGCTCCCAGTCTCAGACTAACTTCCCCAAGAAATGTACATTTTATACTGTCCAGCTCTCTCCTGGACAATGCAAGCTTATATAAAGTCTGTCATTTTATTAATAGAAATGAGATGCACAACTCTTGTTATGCCAAATGGAGTTCCCAAACACTTCAATTCAAACACACTGGTTTAGATAAAACAAGTTTGTTAACTACAGAGAGATAGATTTTAAGTGAGTACAAGTAATGAGGCATAAAAATCAGAAATGGTTACAAGAAAAATAAAGATAAAATGCAACTAATGCCTAACTTAACAAACTGTGTTACATTCACAGCAAAGTTTCTCTCATCTTACTGGGCAAACTTCTTAGCCATGAGCCCCTTTTCTGTGTAATGGCTGCTTCCTTTATTCCTTCTGGTGCAGTCAACTGATGAGAATGAGAGAGGAAGAAGAGGGGTGGGTTTTGGGGTGTTTGTCCGTCTTTTGTAGTGTCAGTCCCTCCTTTGAAAAACATTCCCCGCTGAGATTCAGGAGACGGAGTGTCCATAGGCAAGGATGTTTCCTGCTCATTTTTTGTCACCTCTTTGAGGTTTCTTTGTCTACCCTTCCTGCTTGATGACTCTGTTTACTGCTTAAGTGCATATTAAGCAGATCACACATTGCTTTGTTTAGGACAGACCTGTTTGCCAACTTCTGTTTGGTCAGGACTGTGGTTTGGAACATGTGTTAATAATACCATAAAGTGGAACCTTCTATCTTTACATACTATGTTGCCCCACAAATTTTATCAGGAGAATATTGACCAGAATTTATGAGTTTTCAGAAAATACCTCATAAGGCATACTGTGTACAAATATTATTTCAATAGTGTGCAAGTGAGAAATATAGTGGTACAGACTATCACAGCATCTACTATATATTATCTAATATTATTTTAATTAAACTCACTTTATAGGTAACAATTTACATTTATGAAATAACAGAATTTGGAATGAGAAAATACAACCCACTAGAACATAAATCACACCTTTATGCATTCCCTTTTCATTTTCTCAGTTTTCAGCCTCTGTAAGCCCAGAGTTTGGAGGAAAATTTTTTAGGATGTTTAGTTAACTCTTGAGCAATCCTCTTGTGCAGTCTTTGTTTACTGTTTTGAGTTCCAGCTTAAATATCAATATGGATTCCTTGGTGTGATGTGGTGCCTTCTTGATTGAACATTTATCCCTCTGCTCCTTTTTTGGTTTACAGTTCCTTTGCTCTCTGACAATTTTTCTATTCCTTTCACTTCATCTAATATACCTCAAGATGCTGTCCAGATGTTTTATTTTACAGTCCTTACTATTTTTTCATTTTCACTACAACTCTTTTCCTCTTTATTTCTTAAGTCTTTAATTATAGTTTATCTTTTATTGCAGTTTATTTCATTCCCATTTCATTCTTGCTTTACTTAATAGTTTTCTAACAATGTTTTTCTAATAATTTCTTAGATTACATCAAGACTCTAGTTATTTTGCCTCTTGTTTAATTGCACTATTCTTCCTTTAACGTTTCCACTTTTCCCCTTCTACCTTTTTTCTTTCAAAGTACTGTCCCTTTTGTCACTGTTCCTACTATTTCTGTCTGTCCTGTCCCCCCTGAACTGGATTTTCTCCCTTTCAGCTCTGATCCTGGAAACCCTCTGATGACACAACTTGCCTACTGGGGTCTGTATCCACTGGCTCCCCACTTACTGGGTTCCTTCTTTTCTGATGTTGGTTGCTGCCTCTTCTGCTACTGGCCTCTCTTTCTCCCAGTATTGGGCAGCTTCCTCCAGACTCCACCAGCCATTTTTGCTGCTGCCCATTTAGCCTGCACTCAGCATTGTCGTCGTCCCCCCCTTTTTCCTTCCCCACAACCCATCCCAGCTCCAGCTCACCCCTTTTCAGTTGCCCTGCAATCCTTGGAGTTCTTTTGAGTCTCCCCAGAACAGTTATTTTGGGCTCCCTCTTTTTTTAAAAAAAAAAAATTCTAAACCCAATGAGACTGCCTCCGAGCTGCCAACCTGTGTTGCTCCCATACTCCTTTGACCCAACAGTATCAAATAAAGGTGGGGCAGAGAGTAGGCTGAGTGGGACCCGGGGGGAGGTAATTGGGGCAAGAGGGAGGCTGGGGGCGGGGTGCAGAGGACTATGATAAGGAGGGAAATGGAGGGGATTGAATGGCAGCTGAGGGGTGGGGGGAGAGTCCCTTTCCAGCAGCCAAGGAAGATAGTGTTGCCAGTTTTCGCCAACTGATCAAGACTCACAGGATTTTGGCATCTGCAGGAGGAGCTTTTATGATGACACAAGAAGTTCCTCTCGTTCTGTCATTTTCAGGGCAGGCATGCAGCCAGAGCTCTGTGCAAGAGCTGAGGACACAGAACTGCCTTGCCATAGAGGAAAGAGGGGAGTGAGGAGTCAGAGTAGTGGTGTTGCTGGCACCTGGAGAGAGGAGTCCCAGGGCAGGCGAGTGGCGACCTCAGAGGAACTGGTGCAGCTGGGTTCCAGTCCTAGGGCAGTGGGAGACAGAAGTGTTGCTGCTGGGTCATGGTAGCACAACAGTGAAAAACAAACCAAATAAAAAACACACAACCCTAGACTAAAAACAATACTTGATTTTAAGAAAGCCTCATGAGTTGAGGGTCTGGCACCTGATTTTTGATGTCTTGAGGCTGGCAATACTGCTAGCATGTTAGCACATTCTCTAACAGTGACTGATTTAGTAAGGAAGACAAACCCTCTCAGGGCATGGAAGAGGCATTTCTCTGCAGTGGGGTTCTTTTCCTTTGTTCCCTATTATCACATTCTATATAATCTGATGGGAAAACATAGTAAAGCTGGTTCATCTCTCTGGAAAGGCTGAGGGACAGATAGGGAAGGTTTTGAATCTCAGGCCTGAATCAGCTGATGCTTTTACTCTGCCAGTAGAATGAATCATTCTGACACTTTCCTGAGCTCTTTGATCTACTCCTTGTTCAGAGCTGGGTAAACTGGAGGAAGAAGAGTCACTAATTGGCTGACAACTCAGACAGATTGTGTCACAGAAATGAATACAACCTTGCATAGAGCCAAGATCTGCCTCTAAAGCTCTGATTTTTCTCTCTCTGCAGCCAGCGTGATTCTGGATCCAATCACTGCTCATCCTGATCTCATCCTGTCTGAGGATCAGAAATGTGTAACAAAAGGAGACACAGCACAGAATGTGCCAGACAATCCTGAGAGATTTGATTCTTCTGTGTGTGTCCTGGGTTCTGAAGGTTTCACATCAGGGATACATTACTGGGAGGTGGAAGTAGGGAATGGTGGTGACTGGTGGGTTGTAGGGGTTGCCAGAGAGTCTGTAAGGAGGAAGGGATGGCTCAATTTTAGGCCAGTGGAGAAGATCTGGGTTGTGGAGTGTGATTGGGGTAAATACCAGGCTCTTGACTCCTCTGTGACTCATCTGCCCCTGAATGAGCGGCTTGGAAAAATTGGGGTTTCTCTGAACTTTGAAGAGCGCCATGTAGCATTTTATGATACTGATAACATGGTGGCAATATACACTTTCAAAGAGGTCTCTTTCTCTGATGAGAAAATCTTTCCTTTCTTCTGTGTCTGGAGAACTCCAGGAAAATATATCAAACTGTGTGACCGAGAAAAGAGGTAGCCCTACATTTTCAAGTGTCCATTATTTTTTGTGCCCGCACTCAAAATTAGTGGGCACTTATGAAAATTTAGAGATTACTTCTCTGGGCCCAGAATTTTGTACCTTTCAAAACTAGAAAGCATGAATGCTCAGGAGAAAATGACAATGGCACAGCATTTACTCAAGCTATTTTTCTAACATCTAGTATTCTGGAGGCCAAGTGTGAAAAATGAAGGCGGACGGGGGTGGGGGCGGGGAGCGAGAGCTCCCTTTTATGAACACACAGCCAGCCAGTTAGCTGTAAAATTCCTCTTGGTAGCTGTTCTCTGCTTGCTTTACCTGTAAAGGGTTAAAAAGTCCCCTAGGTAAAGAAAAAGAAAAGGAGTGGGCACCTGACCAAAAGAGCCACTGGGAAGGCTAGAACTTTTTAAAATTGGGAAAGAACTTTCTCTTTGTCATTCTCTGGGCTGCAGGGACACGGAGCAGAAATGCTATAAGCAGGAGTGCTGTGTAAGGTTTGAACCAGGTATGAAAAATTATCTTCCATACCTAGAAGGAATCATTTGATAGGGAATGTTTAGATAAACGCAATCAGGTTTATTTCTTTATTTTGGCTTGTAGATCTCCCCAGATGCTTTTGTTTGCTTGTAATCTTTAAGCTGAACCCTATTTTGGTGCTTAATTTTTGGAATTCCTCTTAAAATCTAGCAAAAGCCTAAGTTCCAGATGTATTTTGTTTCTTTTTTAATAAAGTTTACTTTTAAGAACAGGATTTGGATTGTTGGGTCCTAAGAGCTTTGTGCCTATGCTGTTTGATTAGCTGGTGGCAATGGCTAATTTCCTTTGTTTTCTTCTCAGCTGTTCCCCGGAGGTGGGGTGAAAGGGCTTGAGGGTACCCCATAGTGGGGAATTCCCAAATGCTCCTTCCTGGATCCAAGGGATTTTTTTTTTTTTTTTTTGCATTTGGATGGTGGCAGCGTTTACCAAGCCAAAGTCAGAGAAAAGCTGTAACCTTGTAACCAAGCTGTAACCTTGGGAGTTTAATACAAGCCTGGAGTGGCAAGTATTAACTTTTAGAATCCTTGTGGGCGCCCACCTTCTGCACTCGAAGTGCCAGAGTGGGAATTCAGCCTTGACACCAAGTCTACACAGGGTCTGAATGAACTCTCCCCTGTCCCCTCTCCTATTGAGGGGCTGGCAGAAAAGACGTCAGGAACAGACCATGTTTGCAAAGACACCCTACTCTGCCTAGGTCCACACCATGATTGAGCTTCTTTGCCAAAATGATCAATTATGGCTGGTTTGGGGTTATAAATAACTTTAGTACTTGAATACAGAGGTAATGAAATGTTGTTATCCTGATTGTATGGGTAAAGGACAGCAGAACTGTTCATAGCGTGCCCTGACTGAGGTTTCATTTAGGGTGACCCCCCCCAAACTAAACAGGGGTAGGAATGCTAAATCCTAGTGAAAGGGAAAGAGGGTGGGGACAGGTGGTTATATCTGGTGGTATGGGTGCTGCCTAAAGAGTCCTAGACACCATTCGACTTTCACTACAGAGCTCCTTAGACTCAATTAAAGACTGGAGAGGTAATCCCAAAGTCAAGGGGAAATAAGGTGAGATAGTAAAATGGGGTGTAGATAGGTCTTGAAGAGAGGAATCTGGGAAAGGGAGAAGGTGGGAATGACTTTTTGTTTCTGGATAAATGTTGATAACTACAAAGTAATACACATTGAAAAACATAGTCCCAGCTATGCAAAATGATGAATCTAAATTAGCTCCTTTTCCTTGTGATGCCATATGATTGGAACATTACCATTTATATCATTAATATTGCCACTATTATACAATTGCAACAAATCTTGTACAAAGTATGTCATGTATGGTATCAATGGAAAAGTTACAATCTATCAAATATCACTATCCTGTTTGTATGCACATATCATTTTTGTATCTGAATATTGACTATATACCTGTATTTTAAATGTGTTTGTTTCTTGGGAAACACCTACAAGGCAGTTTGCATCAAGTCTAGCCAGCACTAAAATCTTGGGATCAGAAGAACCTTTTATTTGATTAAATTGTTTCTAAATAACCACTCATCATTAAGTCTGGTGTCTGAGTGATGAAACAAGGGTTTGGATACCTAAAGAGATTGTATTTCTAACTTCTTGTTAACCAGTGTGATGAGACAGAAGTTTATTTTTCCATAGGATATGCCAAGTCAGTCACAAAAATAATCAGCAGTTTGGGGTGGGTCTGCCCCATTTCTCGGCAGTTTGTCCTGAATTTTGTATTTTCAGTTGTGACCCACTGAAGGACAGGGACATTTGGCATATTTTTTGCATGATTCACAGAAACAGGTCAATTAAGCTTTGGATCAGAATGCCACGCTATTCAAACATTTGAAATTAGATACTGAGAGTTTTAATGGTTAGAGAGTAATTTCAATGAGTAAGCAATGACCATATGAGGGTCTTTACATAAAAAACCCTGGAAGATTTATGCTCACAAAAGGGGTTATCCTTTAGGAAGAAAGTTACTGATCAAGAACTGAAAAGTCTGTTCATGGCCAGTGATCAGAAAGCAGGGGCTCCACTCTCACCTGCCCAAAATGCAGCTGCTGAAGCAGAAGCAGTGGGAATTCTAGCAGTGGAAAATGAACAACAATTTGCATATGAACAAAAACGGGCAGATCTTCAATTGCAGGAAAAGCAAAAGATAAGAAGCTCATCAAAGGTGGATGGAACAGATGGCTGCTGAGGAAAGGGCTCATCAAAAACAGCTAGAAGCTGCCAGCCTTCAGCTCCAAGTCTTGGAAAAGGAAAAGAATCTGCCACAGTCTGAAACTGCATCTGCCCTCCACAATAGCAAAAATTGGGAAAGGACTTGTCCCATTTACAAAGATACTGAAGACATGGAGGAATTTTTGTCTACCTTTGAATACCTATCCAGTTTTCACAAAGACTCAGACGAACAATGAATGCCTGTCCTGCTAACCAGGTTGACTGGAAAAGCCAGAGTGGTATTTAATGAATTAAGAGCGCAAGAAGCATTTGATTATGTGCTCTTTAAAGATCATTTTAAAATGTTTAATGACTGTACTTTTTTGGAATGCGCTCATAAATTAGTGTGTTTTGTTAAAAAGTGGGTTGTGGGAGCAAAGGCTCAGGGGAAGTTTGAGACATTTTTGGATTTAATCACTTTGGAACAATTTTTGGGCATTGTTTCTGAAAATATTAGAGCAGCTGTTTGTGAGAGAGAACCCTCAGTCTAAATGGCTGCAGAAATTGCTGATGCTTATCTACATAATAGAAATTATGAAAAGTCTAAACCCCAGTTTAAAAGGAATGACGGTTTTAAAAATAGGTCTAGCCCTACTTCTATTAGAAAAGCACAGAGGAGCCCAGAACATAAAACTCTTATTCTAAGGGGAGACAAATGGTCTATCATTTGGGTGGTACACGTGGACTTGATAATCAAGCCAGAGTGTCCAAATTTGAAAAAATAAACCAGCAACCCCAAATACCATAAAGCCCCCCAACATCAACTCTATAACTCTTTAAGCATAGAAAGTGACCAGATAAAGCCCAACACTGCCACCTTGTGTGTAAATGCTGTTACTGTTGTCTCTGAAGGAATTAGCCTTAGGAACCATATTAAAGCTAAGTTTCAGAGTAGCAGCCATAGGAAGAAGAAGGAGTTAATTAGCCGTGCAGAAATTAATGAAAAAAAGTGTATGGCATGGAGGGACACTGCAGCCGATATTACTTTGGTAAAGTCTTGTCAGAGAGGAAGATTATTTGCCATATGAGAGTGTGACTATTGTAGCACTAGCTGAGTATTTTATAAATGTGCTTTTAGCTAAAATCCACCTTAAATAGGAGGAATGTGATGATTTCATGGTAGTTGGTGTAAACAATTCAATTCCTGCAGATGTGTTAATTGGGAATGATAGTAAAGCTACGTTCAGTCAAGTTAATATCATGATCTAACCACAGGGAGAATATGAATGTGTTTCATCTGTATTATCTGCTAGCAGTGTGGAGAATGGTGGAAAGGAGGGGAATGTTCCCAAGCCTTTATCTGTTTGAGGCTCCAAACATTTGTCTGTAAACAGCTAGGTGTCCTGGGACAAGGGAGAAACTGTCTCCAACTGTTTGTCTGTTGGGAGTGGCAACTTGCCTGTTAAGGAAGCCATCCCATTATCCATGGAGTTGTCTGTAGACAGCCATGGCTGCTGAGACAAGGGAGAGGATTTCTCCAAGTGTTTATCTGTTAGGAAAGTTAACCTGACTGGTGACCGTAAGGTAGGCTGTGAATAAGCAGAAAGTGCCTCTCAGCGTATGCTGGTTGAGGACTTGTCAGTTGTCCCAGAATTGGTTCTGGATTTAACTGAAACCCAGAAAGAGTCTGTTGTTGCTCAGGAAGATGTTTCTTTAGAGCAAGCCCTAGCTGAAGAGGGTAAGAGCAGAATTTATGTGAAAGATGGATTGTTGCTTAGAGAGGTTCCTGAAGACAAAAATCCTCATGATGGTTTTTGCAAATAGTTTGCTGCAACTGTGGGGTGTGGAAGTGATTTTGATTGAGTTAGCTCAGAATGAATCACTGTTTGTACAAAGCAATAGTTTATTTGTTGAGAGACTCGTTTCAGTTCCTAATTGCCAGAGTCTTTCAGATGTGTATGGATCCAATGAACTCACTTTAGAAAGATCCAGTGTGGATGACTTAGGGCTTGTCTACTCTGGCAATTTACAGCGCTGCAACTTTCTCGCTCAGGGGGGTGAAAAAACACTGTGCGCCAAACTCTGGTAGCTACACCTCTCGTGGAGATGGTTTTTTAGAGCACTGGGAGAGAGCTTACCCTCTTCAGCTAGAGCTCTCCCAGCACTCTGCCATGACTACACAGGCCACGTTAAAGCACTGACAGTGTAGACTATCAGAAGGTCTCAGATAGGGTGAAAATTGCTCGGGAGGTTGAACAGCCCTATAACCAAGTGGTTACCCCAGGGCTCTGTGCTTTCGCCAACCCTGTTCAGCCTTTACATCAATGACCTGCCAACAATGGATTCACAAAAATTCATTTACGCAGATGACATCTGTTGCGGTACCTAGGCCCAGATGTTCCATGAGCTTGATGCCACCTTAAACCGGGACATAACAAAGTTAGCTGACTACTGTAAGACTTGGGGCTTCTAGCAATGCATCATAAAAACAGTCTCCAGTTTGTTCCATCTTCATCACACCAGTGCAACCCGAGAACTGAATGTTTATCTAAATGGTCAGAAGATGAAGCATGAAGTAGAACCGGTCTATCTAGGTGTGACCTTAGACCACACACTGAGTTACCATGCCTGCCTGAAGAAGACAGCAGCTAAAGTTAAGATACGCAACAATCTTCTTAGCAAACTAGCAGGTTTGTCATGGAGCCTGTGCTCCAACTCTGCGGACATCAGTTCTTGCCGCCTCATATTCGGTGGTGGAGTACTGTGCAACAGTATGGAGCCAATCGTCACACACCAAACTGGTGGGTACACAGTTACTTGCCACCATGTGTATCATCTCTGGCACTTCATGTCCGACTCTACTCCCATCGCTCCCAGTTCTGAGCAATATTGCTTCTCCTCATATCAGACAAGAGGTTGCCACTGGCAAGTTATTGGAGAAAGTATGCTCCAACTCCAAAGTATGCTGCAGAATGACCTTTTTAAACCAGCAGCTGCACGTTTGCTGTCATGTCGCTCATTATGGTCTCATCTGCCATGCCAACATGTTAGGGCAGAAACACTCTGGCAAGAGGAATGTATATCTGTTATAATCTCCAACGAGTCCCTCGTCGCCAACCCCACAATTTGCCCTCCTGGTTTTGACCTGCCCCGTCACCAGTGGTCCCTGTTGAACAGGTTGCAGACTGGGCAAGGTCTCTGTGCAGCCAACCAGTATCGCTGGGGCCTTCATGACCGCCCTTTGTGCAGCTGTGGCACAACACGTGCACATTGTCGATGAATGCCTGCTGACTAGGTTCAGCTGTGGCCTAGAAGAACTGCATCATACCACTGAAGATGCCATCGCTTGGCTAGACAACTATGCACACGCTAAATAAAAAACCAAGTAGCTGTGCTTGGCCAGCATATTGGCCAGACAATGTTGTTGGAACATGAATGTCTCCATGCCAGTGATTCTCAACCCGCGGGGCCATGGGCTGCATGCAACCCAATTAGCACACAGCTGTAGCCCAGCTTTCTGCTAAAGGCTGCCGGCCATGTGGCGGGGTCCGGGTTTGCGGCTGCTTGGCGTGGTGCGGTTGAGGTGCCCAGCCCAGCACATCAGGGGTCTGGAGTCTGGGGTCCAAGGTTGCTGGCCTGCCCTGGGTGTTGGGAGTCCAGGGCTGCTGGCCAGACCCTGCAGTGGGGGTCTGGGGTCGCCACCCAGCCCCATGGAGTCAGAGTCAGGGTTTGGCGACAGGGATGAGCTCCACTAAGCTGGTCTGAGCATGGCCTTGGTGGGGCAGGTTTGACGCTGAGCAACAGCGTTTGGGACTAGGGCTGCTGTGCTTGGTGGCTACTTGAGCCTGACCTGGGACAGAGCAGGTGGGACTCGAGCTGGGCCCCTCTTGCTGAGGAGAAATGGCCTGTATACGAAGCTGCATCAGGAAAAGCCACTGGAATTTTGAGGTGTATGTACAGAGTGATTGGCCAGAGATGCCTGTAGTTCACCAAGCATGGAACAGATCATTTAACCTTTGGAAACATTCTACAAGGGCAAGGCCCTGTGAGTTTATACTGTACCTGTCTCGGGCTTTA